>NC_030684.2:44549748-44856498 GCF_000004195.4 Xenopus tropicalis | reverse complement strand
GTTTGTTTCTGTCCCTCTTTCCGTTTTCAAAATGTTGGGAAGTATGCATTAGTCCATATTGTTGCTGGTCATTAATGAGTATAGATTTTATACACCAATACCCAGTGCAGAACTCTTGATGTGACTTAAATCTTTACATATTTTGGCCATTATTTCGCCATATACTTATATACTGTATAATTAAACAGGCTGGAATTGTGGCCTGGTAATCATTTCCTCTCCATATACTATATACTCTTTGCAGCAGTTTGGTAATAAGACATTTGTCTTCATTAGTCTAATGACAATAGCCTGATAAAAAAGACTGGGCCTTCTTCTAGCATTGAGGGCCAACAATTAGGGGCAGTTTTATTAAAATGTAAGTTTAGAGCTTAATACATAAAAACTCACCCATGCTCTATTTATTCCTATGGGAAGTGTATTTTCAATGGGTAAAAATTAGAAGTCAACCTTTGGTGAATACGTTTCTAAAAACCCCATAGCAATGAATAGGACATGGGTAAGGTTTTATGCATTAACCTCTTAACATTTTGCTAAATCTGCCCCTTACTTAGACAATGCTACATGGAATTAGGGATGCCACTTTGCTGGTATTTTACTACCCTGGCAGGTAAAAATGATGCTTGATGCTAATGTTAGAAAATGGCCAGTATTTTTTTTTCAGGAAAGGTGGCAACCTTACATTTAATAGGTGTTATTTAGGCCTACAGTGGAACTAAGAAAGGGCTGAAATCCATGGAAAATACACTGGGGAAGACTGATTCAATCCTCCACTAAAGAAACCATTTTTATAGTATAAAAGAATACCCATTAAATAGTTATGATTTCAGGACCTAACAGTACAGTACTATTTTTAGGCTGACCATTGGCATCAGTTTAAAGCCAAACACCTATAAAAAAATACATGAATGAATGTTACAGGGCTGATTAGTAATCTGTACAAATGTCTAGGTATGGCTGCAGGAAGTGATTAGTAGCTGGAGCAGCAATATATACATGCGGGGTGGGATATAGCAACCATGGTACAAAAGCACTGCATTATTTGTAAATCTTTTATTTGCTGTTTTGTGAAATTAAGCCAATCCATTTTATCATTCTGGATTAACCTTTATATATTTACTTGGAGACTGTGCTAGCCTGAGCTGGCTTATGGCTGAAGTCAAATTAAGAGTTTTACATTCTCTATGTTTGTACTGAGCAATGCTGGACACTTGGAGGCAGTAGTACTCTGTATACGCTGTACCAAGTACTGCAGTAAATCACTGAATGGCATGTAATTCCCACACAAGGCTATACATACACTGAGTGGAACTGATATCATTAGGGATGTTGTTTTCATGACCCAATACATTGAGTGAATCAGTGTCGGACTGGGCTACCTGGGGGCCACAAGAGAATTTGCTGACTAGGTCCCCCCCTACTTGTATAACTAACAGGGTAAGTCTACTGGACATGATAACCTACAAACACGAGAATATGTCAACGAGAATATGATCAATATATCAATATGAACAAGAATATGATTTTATTTACTAAAATCTCATACATCAGACTATATACTGTTAGGGGCAATGACATACAGGTTGTTTAGTTTCTAGATTAAAACACTGGCAAAAAACACACTCAAGATCTTCCCATACCCAGCCCTTTAAATCACAAGCTCTGCCCACTTTGTGGGCCATAAATAGACCTTTGCATATCCTAAGGCCCCTTGGTGGCTTCCCAAATGTACTTCCATAAGGGCAGCCCAGCTCACAACATACACTTCCACACTAGCACTCACACACACAAACATCAGCACAATTACACTCACCCCACTACTGGCACACTCATAATACACAGCCCCCCACTAGCAATGATAAATACAGACTAGAACACTTCCATGTACAAACTACCTTCCCTAACAGCATTCCTAAATGCACAGTAACGCACTTACTCCCACAAATTCACAATGCCCCACTTGCTCACACACTTAGACACACCCACACAGGCTGTCTCCCACACACATCTCATACACAGTATAACTGCTGAAATCAGCATAATACTGGACTATGATCCTTCACTGAGAGCCCAACTCTCCCACTCTTCTCCCAGCACCTATGTTCATATGATCATTTGCAAGGGAAAGCAAAATAGCTTGAGTTATTATTGTTATTATAATATACAGGAGCCATGAATGTCCTGTAAATTGTAAAGTGAATAATGTACCCCTGCTGTTGTAAAATATAGGGATATTATAAATCACAGAGGAGTTTCATGACCATATAAAAGCTTTATACAAGTCATAGAACTGTGAGGTGACTTCTAATATATTCATATTTTACAACAGGGAGTACATTGTTTATTATAATACACAAGTTTCAATAAGTCATGTGACAGAAATTACATCACTAACACTGATTAAAACCAATAACCTAAAACCAAAAACTCTATTTATTAAAATATAATTTACAAGATATTCATGGCTCTTGTGTACAGTATTATATTTTTATAAACAGTGCTTGATCATGTTATCAGTTATAATTGGTGCTTAGTGATGTAACTTCTGTCACATGGCTTACTGAAACTTGTGTATTATAATATTATTATGTGTTATAATAAATAATGTGCCCCCTTTTAAAAAATATGAGAATATTAGAAGTTACCCTAGAAGAAGTCAGCCTTAAGGTTTAAAATGGACATGGAACCACTTGGTTATATTTTACAACAGGGGGTACATAATGTACTATGTTATTAGCACATACTTATAAAACACCAACATATTCTTCAGAATAGAGGGGTGTATATCTGTACACAAGCATATAGATTACATACAAAAATACAACCAACATAAAAGAGCAATAGAGCTTATAATCTAAAGATAAAGGAGAAGGGGTGTTATTAGAAAGAATTTAAGCAAACTGCCACAGAGTAGATAATTAACCCCATCCCACAGATATTTGGCCCTACTGAGACTTTTCTTGCTTAAGCAAAGACTATTTCTCACATTTATTACCCAAGAGGTTCTCTCTCTGAAGGATTTTTCAGAGAGAGAGAGAAGTCCGATACCCTAAGAACAAGTTTATTTTGATAGAGGACTCTTTTAAGTGAGTGTTTATGGCTGTATTTACATAGACCTTTCTGATAAAGCTTACTTAGTGTTTACCTTTCCTTCTCCCTTAGGGCTCTGGCACACGGGGAGATTAGTCGCCCGTGACAAGAGAGATTTGTTGCGGGCGACTAATCTCCCCATGTGCCAGAGCCCTTAAGGTATGGTGATTACAGAAAGATCCCTTATCTGGAAAATGCAGGTCCTAAGCATTCTGGATAACAGGTCCCATAGCTGTATGACCAAACTGTAGAATACCTGATTAGCTTCATTATATGACTGCAGCACTTTGTTTTATTCAGCAAGAAATGTTCTATGCAATGGTTTTCAAAATGTACAGAAAGGTGATATGGCCCATTAAGTATATTCTCCATTTAATCTACATCTGGAAAGTTTTTGATATTCCCAATGGCTAAAAGTAAATGCATTTGTACATTTCCGTTTTCTTAGCAAAATATATCACACATACAGAACCGGTAAAACAAGTTCTCTTAATATACAACTACCTAGGAATGCCCTCTTATAGCATGCAGTACCTGCCTAAACCAGTGCAGCCAAGAGATTATAAACATGCCTTACGTTAATGTGCATGCTGTCCAGTCCTAACATGAGTGGATATATAGATAATGTTGGAGGACTGGCAAAATAGAGGGAGGAAAAGACACATACATCATAGAAAAGTAGATAAGGCAGTCATTTTTGTATTAGAACCACCCTGCCAACAGCTCATGACCAGGTGCAGACTGGCAATCTGTGGATTCTGGCAAATGCCAGAGGGGCTGCTGTAAGATGCCATAGACAGTCACTGTTTATTGGGCTGGTGGGGTGCGGTTTGGGCCTCTGTGTACTTGAAATGCCAGGGCCTATTATGAATGCCAGTCCAGGCCTGCTCATGACAGATCTGTGCCAATACACAGAATCACCTCAGATGCCACATTTAACCTTTGTTAAATGTGGCAGCTAGTATCCCTGGGTGGATTTGAACTTGGGGCATTAATGCTGCAAGACAGCAGTCCCAACCACTGTGCTGCCCACACTGATCCCACTCTCCCAGCAGGTCTGTACCCATAGGTATGGAGCAGGATGATGAAAGTAGAAAAAATAGATCAAGACTTAATTTTTATTGCATTCAGCATTTGTCTCTGTTCCCATTGGTACAGTCCTGCAGGGAATAATAGGATCAAATAACACATGCTGTAGGATGGAACGTGCTGAAACACTCCATAAGATAAAGTGACTGAGGGTGCATACCCTTACTCATATTAACGACAGGTTTTGAGCAAATGGATTTCCTTACATCCTCCATTAATTACACCTAATCCCCACTTTCTCTCATTGTTCCTCTTAAGATGATGAGTCAGCTCAAGCATATTCAGCTTTGTTCCTTCATTCCTGGCTAATTATGGGGCTACATACATTATAAAATAAGTGACGCTTGTGAATGATAAAGCTGTATTTAGCACACAAAAAGTTACCAGAGGTTGTAAACAAAATGTATTAAAGGTGAATCAACTGCAAAACTGTCCAAAAATGTATATTTTATTATAAGTAAATCAGGCCTGTTACCCATAGGGCCAGAATCAATTTGATGAGAAAAGTTTATCTCATAATGCAATTGCAGATTTTCCTATAGAGCCAGATGCAATTCTATGAGAAAAAATTATCTTTCTGTTTATCGCGTGAAGATAAACCATGAAATAAAATTTTATCATGGAACTTAATCTGGCCCATAAAGCCAATGAGAAACTTATCTCACTGTTTATTACTAGAAAAAGTCTTCTCTTGCGGAATTGAATTCAACAGTGGTTCATGGTTTATCATGTGAAAACTCATGGATGAGATTCAATTGGAGGAGAAAAAACTTTTCTCCTAACTCAGTTACAGTTTTTGCATAGAATTCAATAGAGCATTTTTTAAGTGGTTAACAGATACGTTTTTCTGAGTTGAATTGTATCTCAAATTGAATCTGGTTCATGAGTTTTCACGATAAACCTTTTTCTCACTTAATTAAATCCGGCCCATTATGTGAAAGGCTGATAACTATCCAACTAATTGTCTATGACTGTTCAGTCCAAACAGGCCCCCCAGTCTCCTCGAACTCCCCGTAGGTTTCTTTGTATAATGTAATTTTAATGTAATTTAGCCCTTGAAAACGCCATATGACAAACAGGGTCAGATTCAGTTTCACGAAAAGCTTTTCTCATCAAATTGATGGGCCATAATTGGTCCGATACATGTTAAAGGGCAATGATTAAAACCCCCAGTTGCGGCAATGGAAAACACAGTTGTGGCAACTAATCGCGTCCACGTGTAAAATGTACTACATGGGACTAGCCGTCACAACTTTTGCAATGGACGATTAGTCACTGCGGCTGGATTTTAAAAATTGTGACGGCTAATCGCATGGTCTTCACCCAAAAAGTTGGACAACACTGCTTTATGGCTTAAGGACAGACTGACATGCTAATGCCTATCTTCGCCATTTAAAGGTACCCATACATTGGCAGATCTGCTCGCTAGGCGATGTTGCCAAGCGAGCGGATCTTCTCCTGGTGGGAAATATCGGGAGAATCCAGGGTAATTCGATCGTTTGGCCCTGGGGCATCGGCTAGTTGATGCGGTCCCCGGACCGACTTTACCTATGCCCATCATTATAATTCGATCTGACTAGATTTTCTAACCTGCCCGATCGAGATCTGGCCGATTTCACGCCAGATATCGGTTGGGCAGGCCTGTCGGAAGTGCCCATACACGGGCCGATTAGCTGCCGAATTGGCAGCTACTATCGGCCCGTGTATGGGGAAGCTTTTCATGAAACTAAACCTGTTTGTCATTTGGTCTTTAAAAGGGCTGAATTTCATTAAAATGACATTATACCAAGAAGCCAATGGGGAACTTGAGGAGACCAGGATGCCAAAAATATCCTTAATAGGGCCATATGTGGCCTGTTTGGACTGAAGAATCATAGACAATTAGCTCGATAGTTATAAGCCTTTCTTTTTTACTTAAATCTCATCCATGAGGTTTTACAAGATAAACCATGAGATAGCTTTTTCTCACTAAACTGAATCTGGCTCATTGGGAAAACATCAGTCAATTTGATAAATTTTCCAAAATTCAAAAGACAAGTCATAAATACCAGAGAAAGGAAAATCAAGAATAGTTTTCAAAATTTTACCCTTGTTGAAACCAATTTATTTCCTGTGTTTCTTCGGCACACCACCCCCCTACTCTGTACTGGTACATGCTTACTGAGTAGTAGTACTGTGTACTAGTAGCTGTAAGCAAACAAGAGGGAAAGGGTTTGGTGGACTGTACGCAGGCACAATGCTTCTCATCATACACATAAGTGCCAGCACTTTTTTCCATATACTTGTACTACACAAGAACCCTGAATATCCAGCAAATGATATCCTTATAAACTGATGTCATTAGTTATAATCAGTGATTAGTGATGTAACATCTAGGATAAAATGAAAAAACAGCAGCACTCCGGAAATGTTGTAGAAAAAAGTGACTTTACTCAAGTGCACACAGCAACGTTTCGGGCATAATAAAGGCTTGATAAAGGGCTGGTTTATGCCCGAAACGTTGCTGTGTGCACTTGAGTAAAGTCACTTTTTTCTACAACATTTCCGGAGTGCTGCTGTTTTTTCATTTTATCCTGGATATTGTTTTACCCTGGCTGAGGGTTCAGCTTGCACCTGGGGCTACAATTAGCTGGTTTGTCCATTGTGTAGCACACCTTAATCAATTTAGTGATGTAACATCTGTCACATGACCTCCGAGTTCAATAACCTATATAATCATGATTGAAAATATGTCCACTATCCAATTTTGGGTGGTCGGTCAATTATTAATTATACAAGAAGAGAGTGCTGGTCCCCTCTCTTCTTATGTGTATATATATATATATATATATAGTGAATAAAGTACCCCCTATTGTAATATATAGGTGAAGGTCGACTGCTTTTGTAAAGGTCATGGAACTTCAAAGGTGACTTCTAATATCCTCATATTTTACAACAGGGGGTACTTTATTATAATATACACATTTTTTGAGTCGTGACAGAAATTACATCACAAGGTGACTTTTCCTCTTAGGAAAAGGATAGGATGCCTAAAATATCAGATAATGGCAGATGAATAGACAAGCTCAGTGTCTCTGTCAGTGCTGCACAGAATTACACGGATTTAATTTGGTAGTGCCACATTCTTGAGATTCTTTTTTATGTAATACCTTTCAAGTATGTGGTGTATCCAGTATTTTTTCATTTGTTACATACGGATAACATTTACTGCCAAGATGTGTCAGTTGAGATCCTCTCTAAAGAAGGGATAGTTTTTACCATGTCAGATACATATGCAAGGGTGATGGGTCTCAAATCTTAAATGTATTACATTTAAGATGAAGAGTTTGCCTGAAATGAGTTAAATCAGTGAAGCATGAGGTGCTAACATCAGCCTGTGCGTTTCGTGAGAATGAATGTGTGAATGTGAGAGGAAGAACAAGCAAAAATGTTGAAACACCAGATAAACATAGACAAGGTTGCACAAGAGAGCTCAATGCAGTGCTTAGCTAGGAGAGAGGTAGACATAGAGAGGGAGCAGATGGATGTATTTGATATATAAGATAAGAGTAAGGTAAAGAGGATATTTATACAGGGAGGGGTCAAGGAAAGAGTTGACTGAGAAAGAGACAGGATTAGAAGAAGGGGTTAAAGGATTCAGAGGAGTAAGAGAAAGCCGAGAGTGGAATACAGAACACAAGAGTATCCAAAGGAGTTGAGTCGCAGTCTGCCCTGCTCTGGCTCCCGTGAGCCGCCCCAATGTTTACAGTGAATGTTTCCTCATCCATGTCATACCGAAGATCCCCAAACCCTGCACCTGCCAAATGGAAGCTGCCAGCACAAAGGACAAGCAGAGAAAGGTAGGGTGTGATTGTTCAATAAAAAGAGAAAACAAAAATGGGGGAGTGAAGAGGTGAAGGATGAACAATGGGGGAGTGAAGAGGTGAAGAATGAACAATGGGGCAGTTAAGAGGTGAAGAATGAACAATGGGGGGGTGAAGAGGTGAAGGATGACCAAGAGATTGAAACTGTATCTGGCTTCTAGCAGACAAAATCCAGGTGAAATGGGCAGAGGGATATGCTAGGCACAGGCTTTTAATTTTCCCTGTGTTGCAATTCTAAACTGTACCTGCCCAGAAACTCGTTAGGTTTCATTAAACGGTGATTTGCTTTGATAACACCAGTCAAACCAGCTTTCTGTATCCAGCTGTTAGCAAATAGTAGCTTCAGCAGCAAAACAGGCTCCTCTTTCTTTTCATTTTAACACGTTTATCCTAAACCTTATAGTTTTGCTGCCGTTTTTACTACCCAACTGTGTCTAGGTTTTGCTTGCCATTTTATTTCCTACTGGTACACAGTCTAACTTGATTTACATTAGTTCTTGTTCCTCTGGCGTCCTTACTATCCATAGCTCCTTTGTCTCATCTAACCCTCATACTAGTTCTGTTGTGGTTGCTGTCTTTTTCCCAATCACCCCACCCTTTCCATTTTGGCACTGAACTGCCTTTATATTACCACATCCTCCTGGCTCAGATTGCTAGACATGTCTTTCCGTCGTGTCTCCAGGGAACCACGAAAGATTATCCTACATAAGGGCTCCACAGGACTTGGCTTTAACATAGTGGGCGGGGAGGATGGAGAAGGCATCTTCGTGTCCTTTATCCTTGCTGGGGGACCTGCTGACCTAAGTGGAGAGCTGCGCCGTGGGGATCGCATCCTTTCTGTAAGTACCAATGAAGTTGTTACATAATGTAGATAAATATCTCCATGGACCCAATCTACAGTAAGGCAAGAAAGTCTTAGGGCAATGCAGAAGTCAAATGACTACAGCCTAAGAGGAAAAAAACATTAATTAAAATGTAATATCCATTTAATTTGTAACTGCCCAAGGGACAGCGAGAAGACGCACCCCTCCCCAGGCAAAGGCCTCACCCCAGCATTCTCCACAAACTACCCCATCATCTGTGAATCCACACATCATTCATTAATAACTATATACCCTATGAACCTTCCCTGCCCAAGGCAGGAATTTACTATCTTTCTCATTGTTATGCTATTTGCTTGACTCTGAATACCAGTGCCTTCATTCCTCCAATCTTCCTGGGCTAGATTTCCTTCCAGAACCTTGGGATATGTGGGTAAAATACAGAATTAAAGAATCTCTTTTACAATTCTGCTGTTTAAAGTAATGTTCACACAGTGGATAAAAGTGGTACCTGATTATTTTGCAGGTGAATGGGGTGAATTTACGCAGTGCAACTCATGAACAGGCTGCAGCGGCTCTCAAACGGGCAGGACAGACGGTGACAATCGTAGCACAATACCGACCTGAAGGTAACATATATTTACAAAAATATAATATATATCACTGGTATTAACTTCAACTGCAGCATAACTGTGTATATCATTATGTTTAGGGCAAGATTCCCACATCTGTATCTCTGTATAACAGGAAAAACATGTCATTTATAGAATTGGACACAGTTGTGTTTCTATATTACTTACAATTATAGCTTTTGCTTACCATTGTCACAAGACATATTTTAAGCAAATTCCACAATGGAATGTATAACTATCAGAGAAAGCAGCAGCATCACTCCAGCAGATACAGATGCTTTAGAGCCCAGAAATCTGAGGGAGACTCATGGGTAATCTGATCTTTTGCAATAGACTTACTAAATATATGCAAGGTTACAGCACAATCCTATAGGCAGGGGTTTAGGGATTACAGAGTTATCAACCAGCAGTGGAGATGCCCACTGGGCCCTGCACACCCCAGTCTGACCCTGAATAAAATGGACTTTTGTTAAGTCAAGGTCATAGAACTCTTGGGTGGATTCTGATATCCATATATTTTATAATAGAATTACATTCTCTTGCTTAGCTGATGATTATTTAAAGCCTTATAATATATAATTCTCAGAATGTACAAATATAGAACTGCAGGCAGTTCTTTTTGATCAGCTTAGCTGTAATCATTAGCCTACAAGCTAAATGAATGGATATTGTCCGACATGGCCAGTCACTAGGATGGCCAAATAGCCCTCATCCAAATGATTTGGAATAATTAATGATTTATTTTTTATATATATATATATATATATATATATAAATATATAATTTTTAATTGGCATGGAAATGCCAATTAAAAATCATATATATATAAAAAAATAAATCATTAATTAGGCTTCATTTTATCATTAGATATTTGCAACTCTTCAAATATGCGTAATGTATATGTAGAATTGTAAGTGTACAGCTTTTAAAGGGGTAGTTCACCTTTAAGTTAACCTTTAGTATGTTTAGAATTCCCAATTCTTAGCATCTTTGGTCATAATTTTTTTTTAAAGTTTTGGTATAGCACTCTGTATATCAAACTAAAAATGCATTTAAAAGTTTGAACCCTTAAAATTACATGAAATTAGATTATGCAGAGAGGGTTCAGCTTTGGTTTGGCTTCTTTTCGATTTGGTTTGGTTTGTTTCTGAGATACTTTATTGAGAATATAGGCCTGGGTAAAAATGTAAGGAATGATATAACCACCTCTTAATCAGAAGCGTTTCTTCTGTAAGCTTTGGTACCATTACAAAGTTTTTAATTAATTTAATTTTCTTGGGAATTGTCATGGAAACCCTAGATGAACATTTGCATATAAAATCAGCAGTGTGAATGGGTGTCTGTACGAACTATTCACATAAAAATGTAGGTGCAACTGTAATACTAAAGAAATGTGTTGAATTCTCACACAGTTTGTTGCGCTTATTTGAATTATATTAATGTAATCACAAGCACCTACAAAGCCACAGAGAACTAAATAAAGTGCTTATCATGTGCATAATTACCCACACCGTGAGCATGTGGAGGAAGAAGAGTGTGTGGAGGAACAAGGTGGGGAAATGTGGGGAATACGGTGCAGCTGGTACAATATTGCAACTATGGACTCATCTTCTGCAAAAAAACCAAACCTAACACAACCTCTGTGGCAGAGCTGTCCCACTAGGGGCCTGTGGCAATGTTCCCCCCAATGGGGGGAACTTCTTTGAATGACTTAAAGGGGTGGTTTGCCTTTAGGTTAACTTTGAGGCTACTGTCACACTGGAGCATGTGGAGGAAGAAGAGTGTGTGGAGGAACAAGGTGGGGAAATGTGGGGAATACAGTGCAGCTGGTATAATATTGCAACTATGGACTCATCTTCTGCAAAAAAAAACCAAACCTAACACAACCTCTGTGGCAGAGCTGTCCCACTAGGGGCCTGTGGCAATGTTCCCCCCAATGGGGGGAACTTCTTTGAATGACTTAAAGGGGTGGTTTGCCTTTAGGTTAACTTTGAGGCTACTGTCACACTGGGCTGTTTCTTAGCCTGCATATACAGTGGCTTGCAAAAGTATTTGGCCCCCTTGAACTTTTCCACATTTTGTCACATTACAGCCACAAACATGAATCAATTTTATTGGAATTCCACGTGAAAGACCAATACAAAGTGGTGTACACGTGAGAAGTGGAACGAAAATCATACATGATTCCAAACATTTTTTACAAATAAATAAGTGCAAAGTGGGGTGTGCGTAATTATTCAGCCCCCTGAGTCAATACTTTGTAGAACCACCTTTTGCTGCAATTACAGCTGCCAGTCTTTTAGGGTATGTCTCTACCAGCTTTGCACATCTAGAGACTGAAATCCTTGCCCATTCTTCTTTGCAAAACAGCTCCAGCTCAGTCAGATTAGATGGACAGCGTTTGTGAACAGCAGTTTTCAGATCTTGTCACAGATTCTCGATTGGATTTAGATCTGGACTGTGACTGGGCCATTCTAACACATGGATATGTTTTGTTTTAAACCATTCCATTGTTGCCCTGGCTTTATGTTTAGGGTCGTTGTCCTGCTGGAAGGTGAACCTCCGCCCCAGTCTCAAGTCTTTTGCAGACTCCAAGAGGTTTTCTTCCAAGATTGCCCTGTATTTGGCTCCATCCATCTTCCCATCAACTCTGACCAGCTTCCCTGTCCCTGCTGAAGAGAAGCACCCCCAGAGCATGATGCTGCCACCACCATATTTGACAGTGGGGATGGTGTGTTCTGAGTGATGTGCAGTGTTAGTTTTCCGCCACACATAGCGTTTTGCATTTTGGCCAAAAAGTTCCATTTTGGTCTCATCTGACCAGAGCACCTTCTTCCACATGTTTGCTGTGTCCCCCACATGGCTTGTGGCAAACTGCAAACGGGACTTCTTATGGTTTTCTGTTAACAATGGCTTTCTTCTTGCCACTCTTCCATAAAGGCCAACCTTGTGCAGTGCACGACTAATATTTGTCCTATGGACAGATTCCCCCACCTGAGCTGTAGATCTCTGCAGCTCGTCCAGAGTCCCCATGGGCTTCTTGGCTGCATTTCTGATCAGCGCTCTCCTTGTTCGGCCTGTGAGTTTAGGTGGACGGCCTTGTCTTGGTAGGTTTACAGTTGTGCCATACTCCTTCCATTTCTGAATGATCGCTTGAACAGGGCTCCGTGAGATGTTCAAGGCTTTGGAAACCTTTTTGTAGCCTAAGCCTGCTTTAAATTTCTCAATAACTTTATCCCTGACCTGTCTGGTGTGTTCTTTGGACTTCATGGTGTTGTTGCTCCCAATATTCTTAGACAACCTCTGAGGCCGTCACAGAGCAGCTGTATTTGTACTGACATTAGATTACACACAGGTGCACTCTATTTAGTCATTAGCACTCATCAGGCAATGTCTATGGGCAACTGACTGCACTCAGACCAAAGGGGGCTGAATAATTACGCACACCCCACTTTGCAGTTATTTATTTGTAAAAAAATGTTTGGAATCATGTATGATTTTCGTTCCACTTCTCACGTGTACACCACTTTGTATTGGTCTTTCACGTGGAATTCCAATAAAATTGATTCATGTTTGTGGCTGTAATGTGACAAAATGTGGAAAAGTTCAAGGGGGCCGAATACTTTTGCAAGCCACTGTATATATATATACTTTTATCCATGCTCTCCTGTGTGTACACTCAGAGGTACAGAAGAACAGGAACAGCACCTCTTGTCTTTTAGATTAAAATGCCTTTATTGCAAATTTCTGGGGCAAACAACAGCAATGTTTCAGGCCATGTGTGACCTTTTATCAAGCTGGGAACCTGCACTGCTCCTAACTAATCACAAGGTGTGGTGCTGACTACTACTCTCTACACTCAGAGGCACTGCATTGGCCTAAGTGCAGACACATGGAGTGGATTGTGGTGCCAAACTGTGTAAGTACACATTTTTGCAAGAAAATTCACTCCGTTTGTCTGCACCCACGCTAATACTGATGCCCTCTGGGTGCAGACACAGAAGAGCATGGATGCAAGAGGAGGGGCTGTTTAACTGGAGACTGTTCAATGTTGAAGTAACCTCAATTATGTTAAAGAATGGCCTATTCTAAGCAAATTTTCAATTGGTCTTCATTTTTGACTTCTCTTCTGCCTCTTTCCAGCTTATATTCAGGCTCTCTCTGTTCCAGTCTCTCGTTCAAATAACGGTCTGTTAAATTGGACCCTAGTAACCAGATAGCTATCAAAATTTCAAACTGGGGAGCTGCTAAAAAAAATAAACAAAAATAAACAGCAACTATAAACTGTGTCAGAATATCACTTTCTGAATCATACAAAAATTTGTCCAAAGGTACCCTTTAAATTAAAAACTACCCTGTTGTATATCAGATTTCAGATATCACCCACCACACACAAACATCTATTATTATGTAGCACCAGAGGAGAGGAGGCAACTTTTGACACTATAAATGTTGGTAAAACTGCAACTTCAGTAATTCTTTAAAAAAACAAACATAAATGCAAAGTCAGATTTTGGCAGCACATTATCATGAACTTCCAGGCATGACTGCATGTAGCAGCAGTGGAGGTCAGGCTGCCGCTTGCTTTGCCAGAGTTGTCAACAGCTCAGCTTCTAAAGGGAGTCCTGGAACATCTGGCAGCTAAACTATTAGGAAAAAGGACATTACACATTTATGAACAGTGTAAAATAAAATATAATTTTAGATTATGTCTCTCTCTACAAAATAAATAAAATAGAACCCTAGTAGGGCGTGACCAAGGTTTAGTTTCTGCATAAGGGCACGTGTACCCTAGTTACAGCACTGACATTACAATAAAAAAAAAAAATCACCTTTTATATAATTGCCTATGATATCAGACAATGACACAACAACAAAAAAAAACATCTTGCACTAGTGATGCCATGGTTACCCTAGTGGCAGCTCTACCATCTTGTCATCATGTGCTGTTATAGTGCAGTTGTCCCTCAGAGTATTGGGAATTACCATATATGTGTGCTTTAAAAAAAAACCAAAAAAAACAATCCTTCGTGGCACAGGAGGAATTTAAAATGTAATGTGAATTTAAATGACAACATCACAATTAATTAGCAGCCTTTTAGAATATATATATATATATATATATATATAAAGCATATTGTGAGCAGGTTCCTAAGGTATCTCAGGCAACTGACAAAAATAAAGCGCATGTACAAAGGGAGTCTTCAAAAGCACAGATCTTTAATGATAAAAGGCTTTGGTCACCTTATGCTGGTAGAGAATCCCAAAAATTAATGTGCAGTATTCCTAACCTACTTCATTAGTTCTCCTTTAACCTATAGAGAGATCTGGTTGTGCCTTAGGGCTCTTACATATAAGCGTTTTGCACCTCATTTCTCCTGTGTTCCACAACAGGAGAGTGCAGGACAAAGCGAAGCCCATTTTTCCTTATCAGACAATATTAACACAGGTACATCTGAGCACCAAACACAGGTGGAACACGTTGCATCTGTAAGAGCCCTAAAGGTGGCCATACACGTACCAATAACGATCTTTCCTGCGATCATTGGTCACAGGAAAGATTGTTCGTTCCCTCCATTGACGTTCAGGGCTGAATTGTCAGATATGGAGGTAGAAACAATAGGGATTCTACCTCCACCTGATGATTCAGTCTTAAATATAGTTTTTGCTTGGGCGCCGTTAAAAAAATCTTTTGGCCTGTCCGATTGTTGAGATGACCAGTATCCGAAGCTTTTGCGATATTGGTTATTTCGTCAATCAGTATACCCATCAATATTGTATACCCCATTGTTCCTGTGTCCCCAAGATGACGTGAGAGAAATCTCTCTATAGGTTCCTGGGAATATTAAAATGATGCATTTGAATGATCTTGTCACTAATTTTTAAGGCACTAAAAAATGATTTCTGTAAAGCAGATGTCTCAGATTTTATTGCAATGTGTGTTTTAGGTCTGACGTGTTCAGCCATTTGTCAACCACCGTTTATCTGCTGTCTAAACTAGTGTTATTCAAGAGAAGGGCAATATACATATATATAGCTGGACTTAGATGCTGAAAGCCCAACCACTGATAAATACAATATGGTGCCTGACTTACATTTGGGCTAAACCCAATTTCTTGGACCACTCTATAGACCCACCCAGTCCTTATTTTTGTTACATGAGTGGTAGGCATGTGTTAATGCTTATTCCAGAGAAGTACAGTAGTATGTGGGCATTTTCCATTACAGCTTTTCACTCATAAGGAGAGAAATACTATAGATGCCTGTCTGGTCTGCCTATACACCACCTGCTCATAAACAGAATTTGGGGCTACTTAATCTCACAATGGGGACTGGCCATTTTCCTACAGTGTAAACTGTTAGGTGATATTATCCAAAATTACTAGTAAGGTTTTGGGGAAAATGTTAATGCAGCACTCAAGATAACAATTAAAGGCACTTCTATTTTTGAGGTGTATGATACAATTTAGACTATAAGACCCTGAATATACTAGGCTATAGGTCTATGACAAACACAAGTTCATGATTTACCAAATGGGAGTAATGTAATACTGCCTCTTTTTGTGACCCTTACAAACCAATCAACATTTTTTGGCTTACAGTCATTTAACTAACGAAAGCAAACACCTTATTAGTTACATTGGCATAACTACCTTCTGGGCATGAGGTGCAACTGCACCTAGCCCCTATGGGACTCGATGGTGGCAGTGGCAAGCCAAAGATGATATCTGTGGTTGGGGGGCAGTTGTCCCTCAGTGTACAGCTAATAGCTACATATGCTTTATTCATGCAGTATAATAACGAAGTATAATTAGCTATACATCAGTACTCTACTTCTTGAATAAAGCAGTGTGGCACAGTGCTTCCCTTGTGACCCCAAGTGCAATGATACAGTAACAGTAGTCTAATTACTAGGGTTCATTTAAAAAAACCATGAGGAAAATGTATAAATGTAGGTTAAACCTACATCCGGATGGTGGCCAAACTCAGAATTCAGCTGCCAATTCAAGTCAGTCAGCAGCTTTACTGCCCATGTATCTATGGACCAGTATCTAGGGGGAAAATTGTGCAGATGGTGACTGGCAGGTTTAAAAATCCCATGAGGGTGTGGACTGCATGAGCTTGTTGGTGTGCCCCTCACCCCATGTATCTCCATTATTGCAATAGAATCATTTGGCCCAAGTGGCAAAGATTGTATGTGCCTGATTGGCTACCTTAACTAGGGACGTTATAGGGCACCTTTACATATTGATCAATATCGCTCAGCATTCCCTCATGTATAAAAACTGGTGCCCAAATGATGCCCTGTGTACATTCAGCCACATTCCCCCTATTAAGGGGTTACTTTCAAGTCTCAGGGTAAATGCCTTCTCCAAATACGGAGACCCATTTTCCGAGAGGCAGATGTTGGCAGAGCCCAGTGTTTGTCACCCACTCCTAAGAAACACGAAATATTATTTTTTCAACGCAACATCACATATAAGATCCCGAATGCTGCAAGCTGCGCTCCACGTTACAATGACTTCTTGCAAGAAAGCGCGGACAATAGCCGGATATAACCTGCTCACTGACAAACTCCCCACATAACATTCTCCTGAGAAACAAATTGTACAGCAGCCGAGGCGGTGGGGGCGGGAAAACAGCGTGTAGTGATTGGAGGCTGCGAGCCGAGCGCCTGGGAATGAGTCACGTGACTAGCAAGCCAGGTGGGCTGGGCGGAGCGATCGAAGTGACCGGAAGAGGCGTGTTTTTTTCCCGAGTTTCAGGGAGGCTGCGACGTTCGGAATACTTAGAATCGGTGTCCGGTTACCGGAAACCATAGGACCCCCTTGTGCTGATTTTAAATGATCCGCCGGTGTGAGGTTAGAACCCTGTACAGGTACGTAAAGTAGGAGTTAGTTTCCTGTACCTTAAGGGGAAAGCTTTTTCGTGAGGGGGTGAGGTCCAAAAGTGAGACAAGGTATTAAGCCTATGGCAGCAGTGTCCAACCTGCGCCCCTCCTTTTCCTCAATGACATCTACACCAGCTGGGGATGCTGGGAACTGATTCATGACAGGAGAAGGGCTGCGGGTCCCAGCACCCAAGGGTGCAAGTGCAGATGGTATAATCTCTCCATGGAAAGTCCCGGGAGAGCCAGCAATATAGTTAGAGCCCAAGTGCCAGTACCAAGTGCCGTGCAGGTAGGGGCTCACCAGGTGACTCTGCTGGGGTTTCACTCGCTGCTTCCCGATACTCACACGCCTAGCTCTCATAAAATGAGCCATGGTATACGGGTTCTCCACCCAAAACTGTGTTTTCTTCTGCCTAATGAGAGACTGTCATTCCAAGCACCTTTCCAATGTACAGTCGTTCCAAAGCTTCGCTCACTTTGAAGTGGTTTGAATTCTCTGCACTGCTGGTTCTGACTGCTAACAATGCCTGCAGAGCCCATCTAACATACCTGGGGGGGTCTGGCTTCTGCTACATTGTTTCAATATGTTACTCTGTATGTCCAATGTATGAAACCCACTTATTGTACAGCGCTGCCGCTTTATAAATAAATGTTAATAATAATAATTCAGTAACAATTGCATTGGCATATGCATTCCAATATTTGAATGATATTATATTAGAAAGTTATTCAACATTACATTTTTTTTCATCTTGCAAAAAACAGTCTTTGGGTGAGAGAATTCTCTATTTTTATATTGCTTTTACAGTCCATCGAGCTCAGTGTGAATTTGCAGGCCAATAATTGCAAGCTATATTGCAGATTAACTGCTTGCTTGCTTCTTTTTCAATCAGGCATTGGAATGAACTTCTCTGGAGTGTAAAGGTGGCCACACACGTGGCGATCTGACGATGTTTCATGCGACCGTCGGTCGCACAAAACATTGTCAGGGCTGAAACCGCAGATAGGGAGGTAGAAACAATAGGATTTCTACCTCATTCTCCCGATTCAGCCCTGACTGCAGATTTTGGTCAGGCGCCTTCTATGGCGCCCAATCAAAATCTTTTAACCGGTCCAATCGGCGAGTCGACCGATATCAGCAGCTTCCTGCGATATCGGTCGACTCGCCCACATGCCATACAAGCACCAAATATCGTACGAAACGAGGTTTCATACGATAGTATCGGTGCGTGTATGGCCAGCTTTAGTAGTGATGATCTGTTGGTTGGCATATCCATTGGCCAAATCAGTACTAGATTAGTGTATTAATAAGTCATCTAAATGTGTATTAAATACGTTATATTACACCAGTGATCCCCAACATGTTGCTCACCAACCCCTTCCCAGTGCCCCCAAACCAGGTAGTTATTTTTGAATTCCTGACTTGAAGGTTGCATAAAACCCAGGTCTGCTGACAAACAGAACCTTTTCTAGACTGGCAGCCCACATAAGGGCTACCACTACATTTAAATGTGGCTCAGAATTACAAAAGGTTGGCGACCTCTGTATTACACCTAGGGTTTTTGTATAACATTCAGAGCAATAGAGTGATTAATCGGTTACTACTAATATTTAACCTTTATCCACGGCTCTCCCAAGGTGACATACAGGGTTACATATAGAGCTTTAATTGCTAAAAAAAAACCAAAAAAACATTTGTGTGTGTGTTTTCTTACCCACCCTTTCACTGTTTAAGTTGTAAAGATCCTCAGTTTGTTAATTCAATAAAAAAAAAAACACTGGGTTTTTCCAGATTTAACTGATAGTGTTTT
This sequence comes from Xenopus tropicalis, assembly GCF_000004195.4. Taxonomy (NCBI): domain Eukaryota; kingdom Metazoa; phylum Chordata; class Amphibia; order Anura; family Pipidae; genus Xenopus; species Xenopus tropicalis. The sequence continues at coordinate 44,837,301 of NC_030684.2, read as the reverse complement.
TACCTAAAATCACTGAAACGCCAATCTGACGTATAGGTTCCATGTATACAGCTGTTTGTACGCAGTGCTCGGTATTCTAGTTTAGGTCTTGCCAGGTTACATATATTTCAAGTTGAAACGAGGTATTTATTTAAAAATCACTTATAGTTTTGCAATAGCTGCATGATCCCTGCTGGATTTATAAGACTCTCATTTGGTGGCGTGTTTATATTGTCCCCAATGTGGCCATCCAGTCGGTCAACCAATGTGCATATAATAAAAAATAAATGGAAGAAATTCTCTACAAGGTATTCAGAAGTGTATTTATATGTATCTGTATGTGTCTAAAGGTTTAGGCACACACATCTAGGCTACAACCTGGGTGCAGGTCAGAATCATAAAATATATATAAAAATGCTGATGCACCCCAGGGATTTTTTAAGAAAAAATATATTTATTTATTTAGAAAATCCCTGGTGTCCACACACTGAGAGTGCGTTTTTTTTTGTATTGATTAATTATGTGTGTATATATATAATCACATAATTAATCTTTCACTTTTACAAAGTTTTGTTAGTTATAAACAGTGTTTAGTGATGTCACATGACTTATTCATAATTGTGTATTATAAAAACAAAAACGTGTTCCCTTTTGTAAATGTTGAACAGATTAAAACTGGGAGCTTTGTGACCTTTTAAAGCACTAAGTGCAGCTTTGTGCCTTTCTGTGGTGCTTTCTAATATCCTTATGTACTTATATTTTACAGTAGGGGTGGCTTTTCACTCACTCTCTACATACATAAATACACACAAACGCACATAAATCAGGCAGTATATTGAAGTAGAAACAAGACTGAAACCTGTAACTAAGTAAATTAAACCACACAACCGTGTCAGTGGCAAAACAGGTATGAGCTGACGAACACTTTGCTTATAGTTCTCAGCTGTGTGGCAGTATCCCAGTACTAACAGTGTATAAATAAAGGGGAGGCAAGCAAAACTACAAAGTATCTAGAAACCTCAAAACTACAATAATCTCCTATAGAATTCATTTTAAGCAAATAATGATATTTTCAAAAATGATTTCCTTCCTCTCTCTCATAGTAAAACAGTACCTTGTTCTTGATGGTAACTGAGTCGCATGAATTGGGGGCAAAACAATCCTGTTGGATGTATTTGATGTTTAAATAATTTTTTTGCAGATTTAAGGTAAAGAGATCCAATTATGGAAATACCCCTTATCCACAAAAGTCAAGGTCCCAAGCATTTGGGATAATAGATCTGTATTTGTTCATCTTAAAGCCACAGTTTTCCTTTGAGAGGTCTTTATCTGGGGTGTCAGTCATGTGTGCTGACTCATTTTGGGATCAGGTGTGCCAGATGAAGCATTATCCACTTACATAGTAACATAGTAACATAGTAAGTTGGGTTGAAAAAAGACATACGTCCATCAAGTTCAACCATAATGCCTATACCTAACCTGCCTAACTACAAGTTGATCCAGAGGAAGGCAAAAACCCCATCTGAAACCTCTCTAATTTGCCTCAGAGGGGAAAAAATTCCTTCCTGACTCCAAGATGGCAATCGGACCAGTCCCTGGATCAACTTGTACTAAGAGCTATCTCCCATAACCGTGTATTCCCTCACTTGCTAAGAATCCATCCAGCCCCTTCTTAAAGCTATATAATGTATCAGCCAGTACGACTGATTCGGGGAGGGAATTCCACAACTTCACAGCTCTCACTGTAAAAAATCCTTTCCAAATATTTAAATGGAACCACCCTTCTTCTAAACGGAGTGGGTGCCCTCGTGCCCATTGGAAGGACCTACTGGTAAATAAAACATTAGAGAGGTTATTATATGATCCCCTTATATATTTATACACTTGCGCATTGCCGGCGATGTAAGAGCCAGGCCGGAGTCCAAGGAATGGTGGTGGGGGCCCATGGGTGTCATGCAATATAGTAATGTTTTATTAATGCACTTGATCAAAGTTAGGACAGTTCCCTTAGAAAATAACAAAAGTGGCATGCAAAGAAACGATAATGAGTTGAGCAATATAAATTCAGTATAGCTTTCCTGCTTTCTGTATACCATCTATGTGAATAGGAAAATGTTTTCCTGCAAGGTGGATAAACATTTTGTTCCAGTGTTTTATTAAATCCATAGCTCTGCTTGCAAAAGAATGAATCCGTGATTCTGTTAATCATGCTGACCTGCAGAGCTGGTGCTAACATTGACCTATCTTTTGACACTGAAGCACCCATAGGCTTACAGCTTCATGGTTTACCAGCTACAGGTACCCCAAATTGCTTCGAACTACAACCCCTAATAAATTGAAACTGTAATAAACAAAAAAAATGCATAACGGTACAATGTTCTATTTCACAAATTAATCATAATAAAGTACTTCTTTGCTGTAAGAATAAAGCCCAGTATGTAGTTGTTGCACTAGTATTAAATCCAGCTAGGCTTATTGTTTTTATTTTGTGTCTTTTGTTTAAACTTTAGGTTTAAGGAATGTTTGTAGTTTCTTAAATAAAAAGCCTCAATGACCCAAACTTAAACAGTCACATCATTCATGTTGGCAGCGACGGGCTTGGATGGCCAGTAGGGTAGTGCATCAGCTTCCTAGCCACTAGTTCCCGAAAGCAGACACTATTTTCATATAGCTTTAGAATTGCTGAACTTTGGCAGTGATGAAATGTCCTGTATGTAAATAAATTAGTATATTAAAACTGAGGAGTCAGAGGATTTATTTATCAACTCCACAGCCCTGCTAGATTCCCATACAAAGTAACTCATGTGTTTCAAGTGTAGAAATAAAAATGAGAATGGGTTTCACTAACACTTGCTAATGTTTGCACATGCTAATAGTGACACTCCCATTTTGGCATGTAGTAATCCGATACAGGTATAGGACCTGTTATCTAGAATGCTCCGGACCTGGTGTTTTCCAGATCATGGATCTTTCAGTAATTTGCATTTCCATACCTTAACTAAAAAATAAATTAAAACAATAAAAGTTCCTGTTTTATTATTACAGAGAAAAAGGGAATAAGTTTTAAAAATTTTAATTGCTTGATTAAAATAGAGTCATTCGGACCTAACCTTAACCTAATGCAGAACTTGGATAATGGATCCCATACCTGTACTGTTATTGATGTCTGCTTAATTCCTGTATGATTTATTTCTTGTGATACTGACGCATTCCTCCTCCTTCCACAGAATATAGTCGCTTTGAGTCAAAGATCCATGATTTGCGTGAACAAATGATGAACAGCAGTATGAGCTCTGGATCCGGTTCCCTGCGTACCAGTGAAAAGAGGTCCCTATATGTAAGGTACATAAACCGTTTTTGCTATGTAGACTGCTCCAGTATGCCAAGCCGGTTACCCAGTCTAATGGGTGCATATGACATTTTTGAAACAAAGTGGTTATTTAGTAAAGTCTTCGTGTGAGAAATGGTATGTTTGTAAACAATAAAGTAAATAAGAATGTCAGGTAAATCCAGTGTCACTGTGTAACTCTTTCCTGTGTGCTTGCATGGAAAGTGTAGCATTAGATTTCCTTTTTGGCCAGGTGTAAACTAGTATAGTGTAAAAAAAGTATAGAAACCGTACTAGCATAAAAGCATTTGAATGGGACTTCATTGTGCGGCACCTTGCTAACCCCGTGGGTGGCAGATATTGAGAATGAGAATGCCTGTGGTCATGTCTGCGCGGAAACAAAACTTGGGACTCTGGGACTTTCCTTGGAATACTGTGTAATGTCATTGTGTCCACTCATGACATGACTTGTAACAGCAAGAGAGGAAGCACACAACTTTCTGATCTTAGTAATAGCTGTGTTGGGGGCTCAAATTATGCAATGCATTCAGATTTATCTGAAATGCACAACAGTGTTTGAAACTGGAGTAGGAAATGTGAAAATCCATTCCCAGGTTATAAAGCACCCCTGTACCTGATAATGCCTTCTTTCTTTCAGAGCCCTATTTGACTATGACCGCTCTCGGGACAGCTGTCTTCCCAGCCAGGGTCTGAGTTTCTCTTATGGGGACATACTACACGTCATCAATGCATCTGATGATGAATGGTGGCAGGCACGACTAGTTACACCACATGGGGAGAGCGAACAGATTGGTGTTATTCCCAGCAAAAAACGGTGAGGATGTGGGGACAAACCAAAACCCCTTTTTTTTTTTTTTTACTTATTAATGTATGTTTCTGTATCTATCATAAGCAATGCAGGAGCCTTTTTATACTACCACACCATCTAAAGGTAACTCATTTTTCACTAAACAGGGTTGAGAAAAAGGAAAGAGCTCGCCTGAAAACTGTCAAATTCCATGGACGCTCAGGCATAGATTCTAATAGGGTAGGTATATACTCGTTTCAGTACTGTGACATACATACATTTCAGTGACAAAAGTATTTTATCATATTTGGGAACACTTTTTAAGGCAAATTACGTTTTTTTGGAAGCAACAAAGAGAATTTTAGTTTTTTTAAGTTTTTCTTATCCCGTAACCAAACAATATATTTGTATCTTTAAATAATTTAACTTTTTTAATTGAAAGCAATTGAATGCAGTATAAACATGTAGTTTCCATGTCTTTCTCCAAAAAAGATCATCTATGGCAGAGATCGTTTGTGTCTATTTATGTTGCAATTAAGCTTTGCAGCCAAATATTGCATTCTCTATGGTATCCCTCTTGTCATATGTAGGATGCCGTGCTTTTGAATGTTTTACTTGAAGCATTTTGAAACACACAAAACATGCCGTATGAGAACATAGCTGATTGGTGCAGGAAGCTAAATCCACGAAAATAACTTGGCCTTTTTGGCCATATTAAAGGTTTCTCCTGCATTTCATGCCTACCCCTCTTCAGTTCATCGCATTCTTTCATTACAATTTATTTTGCATGCCTTATAAACCCATATTTTTTTTTTCTCTTTTATTTTTCAATATCATCTCAATGTACACATGACCCCCTCTGCATCATCATATCCCCCCGTGTCCCACAGTCCATCAAATCCAAGCGTAAAAAGAGTTTCCGATTGTCTCGCAAGTTTCCATTTTACAAGAGCCTTGTTCAGGATAACAGCACTGCACGTAAGTAAGAGGGGAGGGCAGGTGTCATTGCCCCATAGTAGTACTCATGCCAAGCTAGGAAGACAAATATGTCTAAAGGGTGTGGCAGAAATCTCCAAGCATTTGTCTAGAGCAGATGAGGACTGCACACTGAATGGTATTCTAATACAAATGTATATGCATAGGACTGGCATCATTGGTAATAAGTTTGTGGTTGTATAAAAACATGTTAATATTTGGATAGCCTCAGTGTGTTGGTGTAGGCCAGGTTGCAGGAGCACTGTTGAGGCAAGGTGTGCACTGAAAACAGTGCACTGATTGTCATGAAAAAATCCTCTCTAAATGAAGAAGGTGCATTGCCTCTTTCTCCTGCCTGGTTCCTTTTTAAACCTTGCTGGTTGGATCAGTTTGTTGGTTTTTAGTATTTAAAACCATGTGTTGTACAGAAAGAGGATGGACTAGTTTGTTACTGCTTTAAACATGGAAACATGATGCCCCCTTGCTCTGTCCATCATGCAGCTTTTCATACTTTCACTTGCCATGAATTCATTCAGTTTTTGCATTGTAAGATGCATGGTTCATTCTTATCTATGTCTTTCATTCACTTCTCCCTTTCAACTGCCAAGTGGAAGCAACACCGGTTCTCTTACTTTAATGATGGTAATCCCTTATGTGGGTACTTTCTAATGCTGTCTCTTGCTCACTATCTCTCACTGTATCTGTCTCTCCTTTTTCCTGTCTGTAATATCAGGACTTCCCTGGCTTAAGTGACGATTATTATGGATCAAAGAGTCTGAGTAAGTCCTCAGTGTGAGCGCTGGGTCTAAGTATACTTGGGGTGTCTGTGCTTGGGGCTAAAGTAATCTCTGGGGTGGGGGAGGTTTAAAAAGGCACACTAATAATCCTTTCAGAAATATATGTATGGAAACAATAACACTGTACAGCTGCCTTTTAATTTATTTTATGGACCTAAAATTGGCATAAAACAGTAGGCATAACACTTAAATCTAGCTACTAGTCTGTATAAAAAGGTTCATTGGGTGTGTCTGCCTGCCGGGGATTGCATGGGCTTTATAAAATGTATTGGCCTTTCTGTTAAGAATTCGGTAAATGATTTGATAATATGTTCTTAGCTAAAGCGTCATGTCTTCCATCTTATAGATGATCAGAGTAGATTTTGTTTGGGGCAGCTATCATTCTGAAAGTTGAAAGGACACTACCCCCCACCCCCTTCAGAACTTCTATTTTCATAGAAGTATTTCTATAAAGCTGGACTTAACATATATTATATAATTTTGAAAAAGATGAGCAATAGGAGAAAGTTGCTCTAAGAATAAGAGGAAATGGTGTAAGGAATAGAATAACACACATAAGATTTTAATAATAAGGGTGCTGTGGAGCTATCTAGAACATGTGCTTCTGACCGTAGGGGTGCAGTGGCTGCTGTTACACCTTCAGAGAATTTTAACTATTACCTTTGGTTAAGTCGAGCAATTCCCGCTCCTATTTGTGTAAATACAGATAAGCTGGCTGGGAATGCTTTGACTGCCCCATGTCCTGATCACATTTTTATTGGCTTTGGCATGGTTCATGCAAATTAAATTCCTCACTGTCCAATTGTGCAAACTGGGCCAAAAGCCGCAAACAGTAAATGCATAGATATTAGTTATAAATATATACAAAACAAAAATAAAATGAATGGATGTGTACTCCTATTTAACACTTTTATTTCAGGTGCGATAAGTGGGATTTGCTTTAGTCTCACATATTCTACCAATTTGAATGGAAGACTGCCTCAATCCTATTCTAATTGGTATGAATAATGCACTGCCCTTATTACCCAGTCTGTGAATGTTTTCTAAAATACAGGTAACTAAACAAATGATGGAAACACAGTGTCTTAGTGTTAGATCACGCTGCCTCGATTTGCAGTAACAGGCAGATGTAGAATGCATTGGAAAGGTAAAGCCATTATGTGCTGCCTGAGAATCTTCCAAGTTTTCCGTTTGGCCGAAGTGAGGTGACCGGTACAGTCCTGGTGCATATGGATTGCATTCTTGTCATTCCAATTGAACAACCTCTTTTGCCGCTTGAATGGGGCATTGTCATTGGGGAATATTCTGCTCCGTCAGGTTAGAAATCTTTTCTAAAGGATGAAGCTCAAATCCTAAGCATTGCATATTTGGCACCCCAAAGGTGGGGTAAGGTGATGTGTGGATCTAAAACTAAGTAAATGATCCATATTTTCCAAGTTAATGGCTGCCATGTATCTTTGCAAGTACTTGGGGTTTTAGGTTTCTAGGTGGCCTTGGGTCCACTTTGAATTTTTACTTACTTGATGTCTTGTATTTTCTGAGAAGCCTTGCAGAATGACTGATCCATGATATGAACTGGGGGGATTTAAATGCTTCACTCAGTTATAACAGCCGTTGTTCCCTATGAAGATTAGCAGCCTTCATCACTGGAGCTCCTGATGTTCATGTCAGGCACCATTTGCACTCACTGAGGTTTCTTCTTTCAGCCATGGTAGTTTAACCCAAAGTGCTGATGCTCTTTCATCTTGCCGTGCTGTGTCTTGCCAGTAAATATGCAGTACAGCATTGATCAAAGCAGATCCTGGAACTGTAGCCTCAACATTTCTGGCACTCTTTCATTCTGGTTTTGCCGATTCTACAGTTAAGGTGGCCATACAATATAAGATCTGCTATTTTTGACAAGGTTGCCAAAAGAGCGAGTTGCTCCCCTGATATTCCCACAGTATCGAGCTAATATTATCATTTGGTCCCAGGGCCAAACAATTGCATTTCAATGACGGTAATAGTAGCTGTTGGATGGCGGAGCACATCAATGAAACAATTCGGTTTTTGATCCAACGGGAAAATCATTTGTGCTCAATTACGATCTGGACGATTTTAGGCCAGATATCAGTCAGTCAGGCCTGTTGGAGGGCCCTATACATGGCAGATAAGCTGCTGAATTGGGCTGAAGACTTGAATAGGCAGCTTAAAGGAGAAGGAAAGGCTAAGTCACTTGGGGGTGCCAAAATGTTTTCCTTCTCCTTTAAATCTGCCCATGTATAGCCATCTTTACTCATCCGAAGGTTTAAATATTGTGCAGTTGGTAGAGAATGGCTCTTTGTGTTTCCATCATTTCTGCAGTTACCTGTGGATGTATAAGGAATACAAAATAAACTTTTTTCCCATTATAAAAATAGGGAAAAAAAGCAGTTGCTTGTTATAAAGGTTGAAGTGTTTAAGGGATTTTCTACTGATGCTTAGTGTAGGCAAATAGTGTTATTCAAATACTGCTGATAAGCTGTTTGCTTTAAACATTTACCGACGATAGAGATGTTTGTGAGGCCATATTTGAAAATAATGGCTGGATTCAATGATCCAAATTCCCTGCCGTAAACGGACGGCTCAGGAAGAGTTGAGTAAGAGAATTCAAGCAATGGGCTGTAAAGTGATCACAACGACCACCAACCTCCTCAGTGTGCTGCCTTCAAATGTTCTTTTCCTGCATCCCCCAGTTTCTGTAATATTTCTTTAGCCACTGTTTGTGCACCCACTGCTGGCTATAATAGTGTCTCATTGCTTTGCAGAGGCTGTAACATCAAACACCAGTGACAGTGAGAGCAGTTCCAGTAAGTGTTTCTGTTGCTGATTTATTTTCTTCCAGACACCCCATACAAACTGCTAATGTGTTTGAACCTTCCATCTGTTTTGTGACACTCTAAATATATTTTGTTTTTCATCGTCTTACAGAGGGTCAGGAAGACACAATTTTATCCTACGAGCCAGTCACTCGACAAGAAAGTAAGTAAAAACTGGCATACATATGTCTGATTAATAGGTTGCACAGGGCACACTGTTTTGTTTTTCCCGGCAGCTGCTTAATGATTGGTCTCTGTTCTAGTTCACTACGCTCGACCAGTTATTATTCTGGGCCCCCTGAAGGATCGGGTTAATGATGACCTCATTTCTGAATTTCCACATAAATTTGGATCCTGTGTTCCCCGTAAGTGCACCCTCCTTTTTTTCGAATGGTTTTCGGGATTCCTCTCATGGTTGCAATAGTAGCCCTGTACTAAGAGTCCTTCGTTCTTTGCAGACACAACGCGGCCGCGAAGGGAAAATGAAATGGATGGACAAGATTATCACTTTGTGGGTTCCCGTGAGCAGATGGAGAAGGACATTCAGGAAAACAAGTTCATTGAGGCCGGACAATTCAATGACAACCTTTATGGGACGAGTGTTCAGTCTGTACGAGCAGTGGCTGAGCGGGTGAGTTTTACTGATAAAAGCTGATAATTATGGTGGAGAGTTGTATCGGTATTGCAAATATCAATGGCAGTTGCTCCAAAGATTTGTGCATACATTTAAATCATTAAAGAAGAATGAACACTTTTTTTTTTTTTTTACATTTCTTGCAGGGAAAGCACTGCATCCTTGATGTATCTGGAAATGCCATCAAGAGACTACAACAAGCACAATTGTTCCCCATAGCTATTTTTATTAAACCAAAATCTATAGAAGCTCTCATGTAAGTAGTCCCCAAGAACCATCCATTTTATTGGGAAACAGTAGAAAAGTTAGAGCAAGTATTCATTCTTTGCAAGTATGGAATCTCAGGTCCTCTTATAAGTACCACTGAGGAATTCTGATTATGCATGGCATGTGTAAGCAGAACTTGGTAGGGCTGATATGTTGATTTGTAAGTGCTATGGGATGCAACATATAAGGCTACTGTGGCAGTAGGAAGTACTATCCATACATATCCAGCAGTTGATGCCTCTGAAGTGCCATTCACCAATATCAAGGGTTTAAAGAGTTAAATAGGGCCGCAAACACAGCTAGACTTTTACACTTACTTGACAGTGTTATTGTTTAATGAACACTTCACTGCAAAATTATCTGGGTGTGGTTCCTCGTTCGCACAAAAACACAAGTTAATTAAATTCTGTAACAACACAATAACTGTAAATGGGTGTAAAGTTTCCGTGTTCCGTCTGTGCTTTCATTGTAGGGAAATGAACCGGAGGCAAACATTTGAGCAGGCTCAAAAAATGTTCGATAAAGCCACCAAGCTGGAGCAAGAGTTTGGAGAATTTTTTACAGGTGAGGACTGGCTTGGCAGAGAGCATGTCTGTCACAACTGCCTCCCAACGAGGCTCTTGGTTTTAACAGGAAGCTATAGACAAATATATAGCGTTATTTACCTTTTAAATTAACTTTCTGTATCATGCAGACAGATATTCTGAGCCTTTAAACAGCGGACTACTTATGTTTTGTTTAGCTTTTTGTTTAAAAGCGCTCTAGTTTGGAATTTTAGCAGCGGTGTTGTTGCTAGGGTCCAGTTTACCATAGCAACCAGGTAGTTGTTTGAAGGACAGCTTTATAGGTAAGAATAGAAAAATAAAAAAAAGCAACTATACAATTGCTGTATCACAAAGCAATCTTTTTTTTGGCATTCTGGGGGATCCCTCATCCTTCTTAAGATTCAGCAGTATCCAAGACATAATTTGCATGTGCAAAGTAGGCTATGAAAGGGTTAAAGAGGACGCACACAGTTAATAATGGTGAAAAGTCATGTGATATTAAGGATTTGGTTCGGCCAGGCACATGCATTCGGCTGAATCCAAATCCTGCTGAAAATGGCTGAATCCTGTATTCAGTGCATCCCTAATTCAAATAAGAACAAGACATCCTGTTACATACCTAAAGTTAATTTATTGGTGAAGTAAGTCTATAAATAAGTTAACAAGGTTGGAAAAAATAGGAGACGACCATGTTTTGTGCTTCTTTATGGCACATAGATAGTGGCAAGTAATTGGCAAAAAAAGAGAAAATTTGTTGGTGGTCCTTAGTCCAATAAATACATTGTTTATCCACACACATGCCAGTAACAATAATGAGAATGTATTTATTTGCAGTACATGCTAGTGAATGGAAATGGGATTTATTTTGTTTGTTTAAAAATACTCTGGATTTGGGTCCAGTAGATGAATGATTTCTCTAAAGAAAGCCCTTGTGCAGATGGTGTTGGATGCGGGAGCCAAACAGTGTGAAGTTAAGGAAACACACTTATATAATCGGGGTTTCGGCTCCAGATAAAGTCTTTGGCACTCACTGAATATGAATAACTGATTTAAGGGAAATTAGGCTTGTTTGGTGTTTTATCACATAGTGAGCATCACTTTCCATCATCCGATAAATCCAACCATGTGTCCTGGGTGGACCCCTAAAAACTGACTTCAAATCAAAAATCCAGGCCATTGAGTAGCAACAAGTTGTCCTTTATTTGGCCAAACAAATGCTCTCTATAAACTGTTCTCCAGTTTGACTAAGGGTGCTAACCACAAAGTGACTGGCAGTGATTAGTAGATGGCTTGTCACTTTGGAATTTATACAATAGCAGAAATGTTTGCTATGTAGGCTATAGAGGAAAAAGTGACGGAAGAAGGCATAGAGTCGAGATGGTACTGCAGTGTGGCTTTTATTCAATATTTGTATTGCTCCCTCCTGGGAGGGGGCAATAAGAGGGGGGGCAAAGGGAATGGATAATTGAATCCTAACATGAACATATGCTTGTGTTTAAAGATTATACCTCCATATGTAATATGTTATGTTTTAAACAGGTGACCAGTAAATTCTACCTGCTGATTGTTTGCTCCTGGGCAAACATAGTGCCCTTTATTACATAACCTTGGGTTGACTGCTGACTATCCTTTTTATTGCAATAAAAGTACAATATTCCTGTTTATGGCAGTTTTCTTGGCCTTTAGCCTAGCTCTGAGGGACGCCAGTTGCATTCCAGGCTCTGCTGGGGTATCTGTACATTTCTGTGCAGATTATCCGCTCTCCCCAAGCTTTAGTCTTTGGTCCATTGGTACTTTCCAAAATGTTTGCTGACAGACGGTACCATATGAAGAATTTATCTTTATGTGGACCAAGTGATCTGTACATTTGCATTGAGGGGCCGCAATAATTCCTGCTATGTGTTTCTCCACAGCCATCGTACAGGGAGACTCTCTAGAGGAAATCTACAACAAGATCAAGCAGATAATTGAGGATCATTCCGGACATCACATCTGGGTGCCATCTCCTGAGAAACTCTAAAGTCTACACTGACCAGATTAGACATACCAACCCCAGCCCTGACCCCCACAGTTTCCTCCATCAGCCCCCTCTTCTGAATTGTAGGGGTTTTGTGTGAGTTTGTCTGCCATCAAACGTGGGAGATCTCTGTCCCATCAGTTGCCCCAGAAATGTATTGGCTCCTGCAAGTTGTCTGAAGCTATACTGACCCAATGGTGGGGGGGGTGGAATTTATAAGGGGCCGTAAGGAATATACATCCCTCCCCCCACGAGTGGAGGGGGTCAAAATAGTCTATGAACATTCGTTTTATAAATGCAAAAAAGGGAAAAAAAAAACAAACCATGAGACTGTGTTCTTCATATCTTACCCCGACCCCTAATGGATTGGAAGAAGGCATATTTATATACATACATATATATATAATGTAAGTGTGAGTGTGTGTATATATAATTTATATATGACTATATATATATTATATATATTTTGGCCGTGATGGGATATTGGTCCCTGCTATTCTATTGTTTGTAAGGATTTTTTTAAAGTTCTCTTTTCCTGTGATTGACAGAGCTGTTGACTCTGTACTGGTACTATATAGCCTATCCATCATGGCTGGATTTGCTTGCTCTGGGTAAGAGGCAAAGGAATGTCTGCAACATTTGGCCGGTCAAGCCAGCATCAAACATGGGAAAGTGTCAACCAGCGCTCTCGCTGCTTTTCAAGGAGCTCTTCGTCACTCTGCCTCCTTGGACCCCAAACTACATCGATGACTCGAACACTGACACAATGTGCATTGCCTTTAAGATTATTCTCTTGAACAGACATGAATCAAACTGGTTCTTCCATCGTTTGTTGCGCCGAAGGTTCTGTGAACCAGCCTGTTGCGCGTCCCCTGGGAAGAGGCATATTCAAACTGAAGACTTAGGGCTGATCAGCTTTCCCGCCCTCCCCCATCTTTATACTATAGGAGAACAGTCTCGTGCTTTGACAAGCTATGATCATATCTGTGCCATTCTAATGGATATTGGCTTCTACAATGCCTGTAGCGCCGTCTGTTGCAGTGCTGTGTCGCTTGTCCATCCGTTGGCCACGAACGTAAGGAGCAGTTTGATTTATAATAGGAATTTTTTAAATTTTTCTTTTTTTTTTTTTTTATTTGCCATCTTTTTTCCCTTCTGTAAACTTGTGAAGGTTCACCTCTGGGATTTGCACGTGCTATATAAGGTGTGCATGGACACGCTCTCTCTGTTGGTCTTTTCATGAACCCTAAAGAGCAGAAAAGGCATCTCTACTCCAAGGACTGACACGGAATTTGCTCATCCTAATGTCACACAAGCCAAGGCGGGGGATAGAATGGAATGTAGGAGGCAAAATTCCACCAGGAGCAGAAGGTCAAGGGTGATATCTGACCCTGCTCCATCTGCATGAAGGCTTTTTTTAAATTTGGTTTTATTGGACCAGCGACATCAGCATTTTTCATGGTAACTTCCATTTTAACTGAACGGGTATAAAAAAATCAAGTTTTCTTTTAAAAATTTTCATTCAAAGAAAGAAAAAAATATTTTCTTGTTTTACTTTAGATCAGTATTTTGCCACCTGAACATCTGTGAGCCTGGCACGATGTAGGAAGGATTTAGCCTTACAGTAAGAACCAATCAGTGGTGAGTTTTTACTGACACAGTGCAAATGAACCTTTTGCTTATAACCTAATGTCTGCTGCTGTGTGTCAATAAAAAAAAAAAGATGAAAATGGCAGTTCCTTGATGCTCTTATGCTGCTGTTTGTGCTGCTGGAATGCATGAATGTTAGATTGACCTAATGATGTGAAACATAAAGGGCTTTGGCTTATCTGCAGGGGGCGGGCGCAGATAGAGCGTGGTGTTGTGGAGATCTGCTGCTGGCAGCACATACCAGAGTGAGATCTAACATGCACAGGATGCTCTGTGCTACTTTTAAAATGGCTTTTGTCCCCTTTCCTTTTAAAGGAACACATGAGCGTGCTCTACACAGTGAAATAATCTCCTGCTGACTGTGAAGGGGCTCTCTTTAAAGCCCAGTGCTACGCAGTGGGAAACTGTCTCATTCAAACACAACAAACCCATTGGTTTATTTGCCATAGGAGCTATGTCACTGTGCGGGAGTGTCGTAGCTGTGCTGTGGAAGCTTGTGTGCAAGGATACCCGCCCCCGCGCGCACTTGGCACGATTGGGAGCAGGCTTACTTTGTTGCAAAGTTTAACATATTGACTTTTAAATTGTCTACTGATTATCAGCCTAATAAACATGAAGCTCATGTAGATTTTACGTACAACTTTGCTGGCTGTATCACATGATGTCTGGATGGATTGGTGTCCACATAGATATTGGCATTGCTTTGAGTTTAGGCAAGAGCTTTTTTTTCCCAGTTCTGAAGAGAAAATATCTTTGAAACTCATGTTGAAATTCACAAACCTCAGGGTCCCTTCCCCGTGGGAATAGGAAGGATGCTCTCTTCCATCAACTTGGTACTGGCAGTGCAGGAGTCAATCGGACATTTCATATCGTGCCTCCTTTGTGGTGTCCCGGAGCTACTGGTGTTGGTTGCTCCGCACTGCCGAGATGGAAGCGCAGGGGTTGGACACTTTAGGGCTACTACATATTGTTGGCTTTCCTATGGATGGTAAGTGAAACTTGGATTGTGGCCGAGCACGAGCAGAGGCAGAAATTGGAGCAGCAGGTTTTGTAGCTGACACTGTGGGAAATGTTAGGAATTCTCTCTTGCGATGTTTGAGCCACGTTTTGTGAAGAGCTCGCTTTCCAGAAGCTTTCGGGGTGATGCAGTCCTACTGCCGCACACGAAATGGCCGAAGAGCTGAGCAGTTGGTGGTGTGGCTAGATGTGTTCTATTACACGACCTTTTCTATACATATATCTGTCCTTGCCTTTCCCCTTCCCCACTGTAATTTACAATAATTCAGAAACTGAAATTGAATCGGATTGTTTAAAGAAATGCTGGAAAACCCAGGAGGCACATATATTTTTTAATAAACGGAGTTACAACCAGTCCTGGTATTTTCTTTTCTCCGTTGTGTTGTGTTTCTTGCACTCAAATGTTTGTTGCTCCCAGTGATGGAGGCTTATTGTTCCTGGGGAAATTGTGGGAGAACCTTTGGGAAATGTTACAGGTTTAACATCCATTTTAAATAGAAAGGCTCATTGATGATGTTTGGACAATTAAAAACTGGTATTTGGAAAAAACAAATACCCTCATGTATGTTCAGTTGGCCAAGCACACAGCTTAGAGGGAACATTTCCATTTAGATAGGGAGAACAGAGAGGTGTTGAACAAAGTTGTTGAATTGCAAAGTTTCTTTGGTTCCTTCCATCTGCTGCATACTAAATGTTATTCTCAGTGCAACCACCCCCTTTTCAGGGCTTTCTGGGGAAGTTTATTATCTGTATTATACACAAACCATCAATACTGTAAATACATTTCCTTATAAATGGAGCTTTGTGATGTTCTTTTGTCACATAACTCAAACTTGTGTGTTATGATTATGTGGCCCCCTATTGTAAAATATGATATAATATATTAGAAGTCAACTTAGTTGTTCCATGAATATATAAATTCACAAGCAATGGAACTCCAAGTGACTTTTAATACCCTCATATCATTGGGGTACATAATGGTTAGGACAATGGTTATGGGGACAGCTAGAATGTCATCTCAAATCTAAATCTTAGCGTTACTTCTCCTTTAATAATATGTCGGTGGAAGTAAGTGCTAGAGCCCGATTTATGCCTATATTCAGCTGAAAGCACTTCCCAGGGCCCCATCTGCCTTTCGTCACATGTTGACATGCTGATATTTAGAAAGAGGCAGTCTCCTTGGAATCCTTAAAAGGAAAGCAGAATGGGGACATGACAGCGCAGCCATATATCACAGAGTGCCCTTTCTCTCCCTGGGAGCTGAGCAACCCTAATGACTTTGTATAAGGAATGCTTCTTTTGTGTGACTTGGTCTTGAAAGCAAGCTCACATGGGGAAGAATGCAAATACCTTTTCTGAATGGAATCATATATATTTGGGGGCATGAACTTATACACCCTACTTACAGTCCTTCCAGATTTGCTAATCTTTTCTTGCGTTTTTTGAAAACAGATACAGAAAATATTGTACCAATTCCAATAGATATGCACTAGTGAAGTTTATTTTGCAACTTTTCTTACCGGTTTAGACTATTGAGCCAACTTGTGTGACTTTAGCCCATAGGAAACAATGGAATTGCTGGAAAAGCCAGTGGGGGGAGTGGGAAATGCTTTGATAAACGAACCAAATTGTTAACAAAATTCCAGAATGTCAGGCAAAAGGTAAATAAATGGGATAAAAATAGAGCTGCAGGAATTCCAGTTGTATCTTTGAAAACGTAGCACTGTTTTTCTGTGTTACTGCAGCCTGAAATGATGGACCAAAAGTCAGGTTCTGCTGGGTATGAGCTGTTGTAGCCACAGTATGTAGGGCTATGTAAAAAGCTAAGTGGCAGCTACATAATGCAAATTTATTTAAAAATCTGCGCAACCATCCAGTTCAAATGAAAATGCCCAAAAATATATCATACCACTCAATGACTTTTGATTGAGTCTTAGGAGATATTTTTGAGCTTTTAGGCTAAATGCAAAAAAAAAAAAAGGTGCAGTTTGGCCCTGTTCTTACTGCTTTCTTTATGGCAGGGTTCATCTGTGCCCTCTTACCCTCCCTGCCCCCTTTTTTTAATACAGTGTGAGGTGTACAGCCATTGCTGTACAAATGCCATAGCCCCATTCAGCACATGCACTCGGCACACAATGGGAGTACACCAATTGCAAGTATAGCTGAGAGGGGAAAGAACGGAATTAATTTCAAATAAGCCACTTCAATGGCGCGTGCATACGCCTGTGTAATTAGCTTTTATTCAGGCTGGAAATATTTGCTAAGAATGGCTGCCTTTGATTTCAGCTGCCGGAATATGGAGAGAGGATTTTTTCCATTTATTTAAAGGACCAGTAGCACTAAAAGTTATATTTTCCCTTTGCCAGTGTTTAACAGTTAAAGCTTGTGTCTGTGTTGTGCTGTGGACAGCGCAACATGTATGGCTTATTCCCATAAATGCATTTAATATATAAGAGAACTGAGAGTGTGGCGCTGACAAGAAAGATATAAAAAGAAACCCACTAACCTTTAAATCATTGCTTGTACCCTGTGGCTGCAGTGAGCAATGAAAATCTCCTGGGTGAATTAAATACAAATGCTAACTATTATCTCTGTACAATTTAACAACTGGTAATAGAGTTTTCCCTGCTGCTTTGCAAGGTTTTTTAAACTTATGACAGTTTTCAGCCTCCAATTATTGGCTTATATGGGCACTGCATAAGCTGAGTGCCATTTACAGCCCACTTTGGCTCACCGCAACCCGACTGGTGTCATGGCACGCTCCCCAGACTACTAGTCTGTGCCTTTGCCTAGGTTCTTGTAATGGGATTAGAACATAATAGTATGGCTGTGGGAGATGATCAGGCAGTTTACAGCAAGAAAGTGGCAGCTTAGACCTGGCTGCGCGCTGAGCCAGAAACTAGTTAGCGAGGAAGCAAAAGAAAATTAGGTTTGCATTCAGTTCTAATAGACAAAAAAGGCAATTTGTGTATCAATAGGTAATTTACTTTTCCCAAAATTCTTTGAAATGATCCCAATGATGCCAAAGGTCCTTATTTTGGACTGCATGTTAGTTGGTTCCCTACCTTAGATCAGGCCCAGACTGGAATTTCAAATAGGCTCTGGTATTTCTAATACACAGAGGCTCAAACAGCCCCCCCCCCCCCCCACCTGCAAAATAAATAGTGACTGTCTATAGCTTTAGCTGCAGCCTCTTTAGAATGTGGAATGTTTGCTACCAAAACTGTTAGCTGCGTGACTGCAATAAAATGTGTTTGACTACATTACTCTGTTACTGCACATTATAAGAGCGATTTCTAAGAACTTCACTGGCTTAACTGCCATCAAAAACTACTGAACCGTGCAGCAGGTAAGTGCAGCCGGGATGCATTTCACTGTTCTGTATAGATAGTTCTGAAACAGTAACTTTATCAAGAGAGCCAGGCCAGAAAGCATTGGCAATGAAGGTAAGGGTGACCACCAATGTGCCAACTACCATACCACTACACAGACCAACTCATACAGGAAGCTAGCAGCTTGTATTGCTATGTTGTATTTGCACAATAATATAGAAATACAGCACAATAAACATTTTCTGCAATTTTGCCCCCTTTCCCAAACCGTTTGCTCCCACTGCCCAGCTTTAGTTCCACTCCTGTGTATATGTTCTGCATGCTTATATTGCAGTGCTGCCCAAATGTTTCCTAATAGTGGGCCATTTATTCATTACACTCAGGGGCCACATTATAATAAATAGTCAATGAATAAATTATATGTTGGAGGGCCACATTGTTATCATCTGGGAGCTTTGGTCACAGAAGGAATTAATATCCATATGTAGGAGGCCACTATTTTATAAGCCTCAGTTTCCCTGGGGGGTGCCATACCTAAAGGTAAATCAAAGTTGAAATAGGGGGTCTTTCTGTAATTTGGATCTCCGTACTTTGTCTATTTAAAAAAAAAAAAAAAAAAATAAGTTACCCATTAAATAAGCCCAATAGGATTGATCTGCCTCCAGTCATATGGAAGGGCTGAACTTGATGGACAGTGGTCAACCCAAAGTAAGTAACTACATGCTATATGAAAGCATATGCCCAATAATGACATGTATAGTTCCAACATGAGTTTTTTTATTTTTCAGAATTCAGGTAAAACGCGAAACACAAAATCAGTTCTAGGAGATTATGTTCTGTGGGTCGATTTCTGGATTATTTACTTGGTTGGGCCCTTTTTGCTTTGTCTAATCGTGCTAGAATCTCGCTGTACAGACCAGCCATCTAACAAAAAAAGAAAAAAATGGTATTGTGTGTTTAAAGAAGTAGCCAAGCAGCCACTGGCAATATGAAAGCAATCCTTCCATCTCATTCTCCCCGCTTTTAGCACTACAAAACCACCTGCCCCCGCATGCTTCTTACCTGAGTCTCATAGGTGCTCTTTAAAGATCCCAGGTGATTGAGTAGTCGCATGGCCAGAGCGCACCAATGCTCTGTGTCTGTATACCTACTCACACTGTAGAGCAGTGCCCCTGTATTCCAAGCCCGTGTCATTAACCAGAGAATCTCCATTTCTGGATAACCCTCCTAAAAAAAGAAATATCTGATTTTGTTCTGGTACAGCTCACTAGCATATACTGAAGTACTCAGGTTCCCCTGCTTAAAGCTTTCTTTCTGTTGTAAGACTCACGTAAGTAGTGATAATAGTGATGGCCTCTTGGTAATATCGCCACACTTCCTCTTGTACACAAGGCTCTACCTCCATCATCTCATTAGGTATGTTTAGCTTCACCAGACTGTGCAGACATTTACTGTTGGACAGAAAAGTACTATTGAGACATGAGGTCAGGTAACATGTCTATCAGATCTGAGCACATATGGCTGTGCAGAGGAGTATTTCCTTTCTAGCCAATAACTAGGAGACATTTTCTTCATAGCATATAAAGGGGACCTGTCACCCAAACATAAAAAGTCATACAATGAAAGTCCTTTTCAAATTAAACATGAAACCTCAATTCCTTGTTTAATTAACACATCCATATCTATTATAAAACTATTTAAAAAATGATATATTGCCTGCCCCACCTCTAGGCCTTAGGCATAGGGGTGAGGCAGACAATTACTTTCACTTTCCATTCTGCACTTCCTAGATGACACTGCACTCCTTTCATTCCCCCTTCCTCCTCACCATCTAATTGTTTTGCCGGTGTATCATGGCCATCATGCCCCCATTCTGGCACATAAACAAGATTTTGGGCTGATACAAAGCTTGCCTTGCTAACAGCACACACAATATCACCTGCCAGCTTGCTGTGATTGTGTCATTCCAAGACTGAAGGAAACAAGATATATAGTCCAAGTGAAGTTAATTTTACTTGACAAAGACAAGAGAAAAGAATTTTGAATTATTTCCTAGAGTGACAGGTCCTCTTTAAGGGCTGAATCATGAGAGAATTTTCCTTGGTTTGACCTTAAAGAAATTTCCTCTGATTAAGATTTTGGATTTAACACATTTTCTGATGCCATTCTAGGTCTATATAAACCATGGCACATTAGCATGGGTCTGAAATGGAATACTTTTAGCACTCCACTTCAAACATAAACATTTTTTCCCACAAAATCTTCCCCCTTTTAACATGAACCTTAGGAATAGGGCTTGTGCTGAACATAACTTTTGCCTGTTTTAGTTAAAGAATACCTCCTTTTTTATTTTTTTTTGTACTAAACAAGTTATTGAAACTACTTTAATGTTCTGAATACCTGTGTTACTTTCTGGTTCTGCTGAGTCTGCAGAGCCGTATGTATTAGAACAAATGACCAGTTGGCACCAGATATTCTGACGTTTAGGAAATCTAAACCCACATTGCAACGCAAGACCAAACCTTTCAACAAAGATGCCACTTTATGAATGTTCATACCTCAATGTGACATACCATATGTTAGGCACCCCCTCCCCCCAAAGTTGAATCAAAAAGCAATGTTTTTTCCCTGTGCAGGTGCTCCTTTTAGGAAAAAAACTGTACTGAATTATGGAAATAATTAACAGAGCACCATTCCCCCATCTTACTTTATCCCCAGGCATTCCCTTCCCAGAAGTTTAAAGACATTAAAAGAAACACTAAGGAGAAGGGAAGGTACATTCATTGTGTAGCTAAATGTTGGCATCCCCCGTTGAATCCAATCACTAAGTATTTCCCTGCAATGGTTCTCCTGGGAATAAATTATGATGGAGGCCATGCCCAAATTTTCCCGGCTTGGGTATGGAAAGTAGAGTGAAATTTTTCAATTTTACTTTACTCAACTCTTACTCTACTGTAATTTCTTCCTAAATGATTATATTGGCAACCTTACAGTAAATCTACCTTTTTAACCTTCTATTAATTACTCATGTTATGCAGGATGACTTATGTATGCCATTGGGTCAGGATCAGTTAGTGATTTAACCTATAGTGCGTGTTATTTCCTCCATGCACATTAATAAAAAAAAAGCTTTTTGTCTCACTCTTTGGGCAATGGATATTATTTGTACCCTATGGGACATGTTTAGCTGTGTCTTTCTTCCGTAGATGCCAGTTACAGCAACAGTTCCTTATCACCGTGTGTGGCAGCTATAAAACAGCAGGGTCTTTAGAACACCAGCAACTGGATGGCAATCAAATATTTATTTATGTAACAGCCTTCCTGTGCCAGGTACCTTGTCACTTACTGAAAAGTTAAAGACACTTAAGGAATTCTGTCTTTATTTCTCCCGCCAAGAAATTGTACAAGGAGAATGGGGAGTTGAGGTTTGGTGTTTGTGTATATTTATCAAGTACTATAGGCTTATGCAATAAGCAAATATGGAACCCTGCACAATTGTATGATATCTTAAGACCGTTTTTACCCATCAGGCTCTCCCTTCCAGGTGTTGTAAGTTACCTTATCCTTGGCGTATCCACTGGGTCTTGCTTTTTAAGCAGTGAAAGTGCCCCCTGCAATGCCCGCTTACAGATAGATGGATAATATGCAGGGGTCTCCATGGACAAGGCTAAGAGATACCAGAGAAAGAAATATAATTGATACAAAGCATATTTTTTATATTTATTTGATCCACAAGTTAATCCATCACATGACATTACTACATTACTGACATTACTAACCAATGCTGGCAAGCTCATCATGGGATGGATGTTTGTCTTTCTAGCCACGACATCCAGACATAAAGCTAATACATTATACCACACAAATCTAGCTCAAGAAAACTCTTACCATATATTTGGGCCCTACAATAAAGCAAAACAACTCAGTTTACATAAAGTCTTCTGATGTGATAACAGCCAGCCTACAGTAACTAGGCATTCAGCAAATACATTTAGGAGAACCCAATCCCTTTTCAGTTGGCCAGACTGCATTCAGATATTTCCAAGGGGAGTTATTAACAGTGACATTTAACAATGAAATGGGCATGAATGTCAGTATAAGTGTGAATGTAGCAATAACATACAACTAGGTCACATCCCATATACTGGTTATAGAATACACTTACTTATGGTTTGAGTCATCATTAAGCGCACGTTCCCACTGATTTAGTCAGTATAAACTCCTGATACACCCTCCTCTGAAAAGGGACTTGTCATTGCGGTGAGCATAAAATATGCATGATTTATAAAGTGCATTACTCCTGCTGGACTCAATGTGCTTTACTGCAGTGGCGAGAAACCATTTTAGGGAATGAACCAGGCCCTACAGAAAAGCAGATTAGCCTAGAAATCACCCATCCTCAATCCTACACCCCTCACCGAAAGGTCTAGACTTCACATGATTTGTTATTATGTGACAACAGGTTCCAGGTAATGTGGGCTTTTCGTTCTTGTCCCAGCAAGTGGTATTTTTCTGGCCAAAATAGTATGGTTTCCCCAAATCTTTACAGAGCTAGGGGTGCAGAAGGACAGGCTTACAGAGGGTTCAAATCCATCCCTTTTAACCAGAATGTTTTATCTGCTTCCTCTGTTTTGAAGCCTCAGTTAATGTACAGCAAGGTTTCATTTTAAGGCTTCTCCTGCTTGAGTTTGTTTTGTAGTAGGTAACTTTTTAGCTGAGGTCTGATGTCTGGTTCTTCTTGGGCTTCCTCCTTTGTGGAGCTGGAGGCATCTCTGACCTCATACAGCATTTCCAGTCACAGTTTTTGAAAAATAGACATGCAACATACACCTTGCCTGCTAGTGGGGTAAAATTATCCCCACTAAGATAATTAAAAGCAACCAACAAGCACAATGTATCCATTGCACTGCAAATAAATGGCAAGAGCCTTGAGCCCCGAGACAACTGATACAATATCCTGGTGTAACAAGTCAGGTGCGAGAGGCAAAACAACAAAAAAAGCATAAATATGTCAATAAGAGACATTACATAAAGTCCCTACACTGGTGAAATTAGTTTTTTTATGCTGCTATATTGACACTGCTTTTGTGGTGTTTATGAGCTGTGAGCACTGAAACTATAAAAGAAAAAAAAGAACTAGCATGATTCACAAGGTATTGCAAGCTGGGCCAGGCTGGCTATAACTCATGCTGTAGAACTTGTAATTCCACATGCCAACACCTTTGATATATATATTGTTTAATATTACATCATACACTTTACATAGTTGTCATAATTGGTCTGTATGCCTAATAATACACATCTTATGTTTTCATCACTAATTTGTCTTGCAGCCTATATGCTGATGTTTGGGATACTCTACATGCATCTTTGGGTCTTCATTATTGAATATGATTGTGACTTACAAGCAATAGTTTCTAAAGTCTTGATTTCAAGATTTGGCAACTCCCATACAGCTTCTAAAACAGAGTCCAGCCGTGGATCATTTAACTTAGCCCTGACTTCAAATTCATAAAGTAGCAGAAGAATCTCTGTTGGGTCATTAAAGAGTTCACCTGTTGATGAGGGAGAGCAAGTTAATATTGCTTGTGGAGTGACTACCCATATAAATATACCATATTGTAGATTTACAAGGTGCTGTACCAGTGGACTGGAGAACTCTCCATATTTCGCGACATAGTTGGATATATTCCAGTGACTGAGTGAGTAGCTGTACCTGCCAAGAGAGTAAGACTGCAGAGTTCAATTGGAGGATCTTTTGCTTAGGGGTACAGAAGGTGCCAATCAAGTTTCTACCTGTTTACAGTGATCAGTGGCCTTCCTGGCCATATCCAAGTCTACAGCAGCTGCTAGAAGAAGGCAGGATTTTTGCGCCACAAGGATTGGCTTATCACAGGGGCAAAAGAGGGAGATCTGTAAAAAGACTGAGATTAACTACCTGTATGACAGTATTATATCACAACTAAGAGTAAGTCAGGCAGTACCCTCATCTTTCGGTACCTTGTAAGAGAGGATGAAGCAATCTCTCATTCTCTGTGGGGATTCCTGTTTTTTCACTGCAAGATTCCATGCTAATGGAGACAAAATGGTAAATTGGCAGAATTCTCAAACCTAAGCAGGCTAGTAGCCAGTAGTTAGCACAACAGTACATGTAAGCTTTAAGGCAGTGAAGCCGTAATGCCCTGAAAGTGTGCAATAAAAACATTTTACCTTCAAATTGTATCCAAACCTACTCAGACTACCCACATTCCTGTACATTGAAGCACAATGAGTTTTTGGGGTCTTTGTGTATGGACACTGATTTATTCAGAGAGTAGCAAGGTCTAGCAAAGTCTATACACCCTTTAACCATCATCCAAGTGTCCCATGTGACATGGAGGCACATTAATGGCTTTTGGCCCCTTGAGACTGAAATTGAGTAGTAGAGTGTTCTACTATGTTAGCCATAGTACAGAAAAAGGAAAAAAAAATATTTTTGTGGTAATGTGATATTGGCTAACTGATATAAATGTAAGTATGCATGCTTTTCAACAGAAAATTAAATATTACATATCTTTATCAGACATTTTCACAAACTTACAATTTCTGAAACTGGAAGATGTATAGTAAATAATGTACCCTCTACTGTAAAATATGAAGGTATTCTAAGTCACCAAAGAGTTCCGTGAATATATAAAAGCACAAAGGCAGAGGCTGAGTGCTTTTATACAGTTCATTAAACTCCAAATGATTTCTAATTTCCTCATATTTTACAAAAGAAGGTACATTATTTATCATAACACACAAGTTTTAGTGAGTCAGGCCATACAATTATTTTTGAAGAAAGAGAACTTAAACTGATAACTTTCATGCCCCATGTTTTCATGACAAAAAGTCACCTAGTGCCATCCGTTTCCTTTCCCAAGCCACCAGAGGCATATTGTGCATAATACTGTATATATGACAAATGAATGCCAGACGTACTCACATCTGTCACTGTGGTAAAGACTGCATTTTGGTGTGAGTGTGAAACCTGACACAAAATACAAGGACTGTGCCACAAGACATTCTTAGGTACTCCCTCTTCATTCCTATTTAGACTATTTTAGATATATTTGTTATATGCTGCATGTTATGATAATTTAAGATATTGTTGTATCTTTTTCAGATGTTCTCTCTAAATATCTATGAAGAATAGAATCTTATATTAGCCACACCAGCAAAACCCATGATGTAGACAATAGTGTTTGAAAGAGAGTTTACAATTGGGCATCATCCTTGTTTTATATTTGTGTTTTTTGGATTAACATTTCATTCTGAAGCACTCCAGTTTGTGATTTAAACTGTCATCTGGTTGTTATGGTAGCAGTAACCCTAGCAATGAGGCAGTTGTTAAAAAAACAGGATGACAGGGTTTCAATAGAATGCTTGTGGTCAAAAAAAACACAGAATGAAACTACTAACTGGTTTCTGTGTATAACTGACCCCCACAGCCAGACAGTAAGAGCCAAAGTGTCACTGACCGAACAGAATAACAAATAATTTAAAGAAAAATTTCACTGGCTACACCATGCAAAAAAATATTCTACTGTTAATTACCCTATTAAAACCATAGACATTCTTTTATCACATGGCAGTAACTCCTTTTCAGAGTGTAATCATATATTTTAGTGCTGGGCCAGAACATACAGACACCCAAGGCAAGTGAACTCTCCCTCTTGCCAACATCACTATTCCCCCCTTCCCATCTGGTAGCTGGCCCACTCGATTACCACCAAATCCCACAACTTTCTTTCATCCTTCCCCCATCACACTTTTTCACCTGCTCAGCTACTGGCAGCACTGTACCCAACACTGAAAGTCCCAGAGTTAGAGAAGGAAGCAGAGGCTGAAGTCTAAGTCTCTAGCACCCCTCAGTTGCACCCTAGACACATGCCCCTGCTGCCTACCCATCAGTACTGCCACAATATTTATAGAAGGCCAGATTACCAGAAACATAGATACCAGTGGAGTGTGTGGACTGGAGCCTTACCAATTTTTCGGAACCAGTTTGCCTCGCTGATCCAATTTTCTTGGTTCAAGGCTCCTTCCTTTTGAGACTCTGCCAGCTTATTGTGCACTGCAACAAGTCAAATTAATAATGGTCTGGTAAAATTTCATAGACATAACTTGTCATTATAAATATAGTCTACATGAATAGCTTATTAAAAGTGAAGTGAAGTAGCAAAACAACATGAATCCTGGGAAGCCAAAATTTAACTCCTATAAAATAATAGCACACTATCGGCTGAAGGTCTAATCAAATCCCTTACTGGCACTCATATCACTTGTTGGCAGTGTGAGAAATGGTCAACTAATGGTCAAATAATTTAGCTATTTGTTCAGTAGTTCTGCAGTTTGGAATCTGGTCGCTAGAGTCTTATTTACGGTAGCAACCAGGCAGTGGTTTGAATAAGAGATTAGAAAATGAATAAAAAAGCAAATGAACAGAAGGATAAGTAATAAAAAAATAATGATAACAATACAATTGTAGCCTCATAGAGCAATTGTTTTTTTGGCTGCTGGGGTCAGTGACTCCCCCCCCTCCCATTTAAAAAAAGGCAAAGAGAAAAGGCAAATAATTCAAGTACTATAAAAGTACTATAAAAATAATGAAGACCAAAAGCAAGGAATAAGACATTCTATAACTTGCTATAAGTTAAATTAAATATGAACTACCCCTTTTGGACAGTCACAAGTGAAATGATTTATACTCATATTTATTAAAAGGAGGATCAAGATTACCAAATAATTGCATAATGCAAATAACAGTCCTAGGGCCCACCAGATAAGCTGACATTCAGGGTCCACTGTCACAGCAATTAGAGAAAATGCTTAATGGGAATTGTCTTGGGCCCACAAAGGACTGGGCCCACAGGGAATTCCTTCGGTACTCTGGCATGCCAGTCTAACCCTGAGCACATTTCCCTAATACCTTAGTCCCTTTCCTTCCTGAAGTGTATCCTTTTGCTGGTGAATCTAAAAAAAGGGGTTTGCACTGAAATGAATGTATCACCTGGCTTGGATGGTGTGTGCTTTTTATTGTTTGTATCACAGCTTTATTTTGGATTAGATACATCCGTTAGGAATTTATTTTTTGCCATGACATGTGAATTTGCTGCTCCAAGGTAAGATAACTTGAAAAAGCATTGCCTATACAGGAAATACATATTTTTAACAAGCCATAAGGGTATACCTAACTATGGTCCCAGAACTCCTAGGTGTAAAGATAAAAGCCTAGGGTACAATACCTGTGTTTAAATACAGAATTAAGAGATCTATGTCATCAACCCTGGAAGAAAAAATTAAAAATCACTGAAAACAGTGAACGCTCATGAAAAATTACAAAGGCAGAACTGCATTTTCCCAAATAGCACTTAGCAAACTTAACAAACATAATCAGCATGATCATCAGTAACCACAAGGCTGCTTGTAGCATCATATCACTAATGAAAAAACACAATATCAAATGACAAGTTACTAAAGATTCAAAAGAATCCATTAATAGCTCTGTAGGTTTCCCACAAGCCTAAACCAATGGCCCAATCATAGAGAACAACATATTTTCATTTACAAGTATTTTGTAGTTTGACATTGTCTCAGAAAATGCACAAGTCTTTGAGAATCCACTACAAAAGGAACCCATATGTAAGCCCAAAACTGTCTTAAATAACTACTAAGCCTATGGGGCAAGCTGCTTTAACCACTTATCCAGTGCCTGACTAGAACCTTTAAGGCCCGATAGAGAACCGGACATCAAGGGCCCACTTTCTCATCAGTCTGATGTAGACAGTTGCAAATGTTATTATATAGGCCCATGATGGAAATAATAAAGGGCTGATAGAAATTATCCTTGACCTGGGTCCACAGAGACATTGCCTGGCAATCTAGCAGGCCAGTTCTGTACCTGACTGTCAGAACCGCAGATTTTACATTTCTCTTTTCAGTTTCAGATGTTGAAAGAAATGTAACTAACCCTTTATCTTCTAAATCTCCGTCTTCTTTTGAGAGTATCAACCTTACCAAACACCTAAAAAAGCAATGTAGAAACAGATCACACTTATCCAAACCCAATATATTTATGTACATTTATTATGCATCAATGTTTTTTATATTTCTTATATTATGTAGACACAATACAGGAGATTCCCTTTCAAACTGAATGGGAGGAAATTAAGAAATCACCCTTTCAGTGGTGCAACAATAGAGGAACCAGACCCTGTGGTCGCAGAGGGGCATTTAAATTTCTGCTCACTGCTGGCTTTTGGTTAGGTGAGCGGGCAGGAGGGGGGAATTTAAATGAGAATGGATCTGTGGGACACGTCAGTAAAGATAGATTGGTGGTAAAGATAGACTGGGTTGCTGGTGCTGCACTGGATTTTTGATCTGGCCCTCCCTGCAAAGTGCACCCCTGGGCGCAAGTGTTCTTCGATTGAGCACTAAGGGGCATGTGCTCTTGCACCCCTAAGTGCTCCTGCACTTGCACCCAGGGGCTTTCAGAATAACCCTTATTATCATTTGTAAAAAGTACTGTAAAACTAATGGACACAACAGGACATATTTGCTTTATATGGAATGGATGCTTGATATTAATTTGCTGAACAAGCAAATGGTAAAAGAAAAGGTCTGTGTCAGAATCCATGTGGATTAATGTATGTGTCAGCAGGCTTGGTAAAGGTGTTATATTGTGTTAGCAAGTCAAAAAGTGTTTGATATGAAACATAAAAAGGTGATAGCTTTATTGGCTAACTAAAATGCTAATCATGGCAAGCTAGCAGAATATTTCCGTTCCTTTTTAAAAGCTGATCAGCAGGCTTGGAAAATTTGCCGTCACTTTACCAGTTCTCATCCCTGATGGAAAGGGACGGGCCTGGGCCCATGCCAGTGTGCTATGCTGAGGAATAAGCTCTGGTTCCTTGGAAACACAGAAAGAGCTTTATGTGGCCACGATCCAGACCAGAGGCTGATGGTGCATGAAGTCATTCATTTCAAAGATAAGAAATCAATTAAGTACTGTAGCACGCTAGTCAGAGGGAAAACAGATGCAGATACTTTTGAAGTAACAACCTAAAGGCAGAATCAGGGTTTTCCATCTGCAGCTACTGGACCCACCTTCATCCACCCTTTCACTAATGTTGTTTAATTAATGTTTTACTAGAAATAGGCATATGTTTTTCCTTATTGGGTATGCAAAAATAGTTTTCTGTTTAATAACACAGACCCCAGCTAAGAGTAAACTTTGAAATAGTGGTCACCCCACTCTCTCTTTCACTTGTATGACTGATAGTTCCCTCCCCATTAGCCAATGTTCCCCTCACCCATTTCTAACTACCCACTTCCTCAGCACCAAAATCATAATTTTTGCTGCAATGCAAGATCATTCTTTTTTATTTAAAGCTTACCTGAGAGCTGTAAATACTTGCTGGATGTCTGAAGACTGCTCAGCCAGGATTTCCAAAGCTTTAATGGCAACTTCATGGTGTCCTCCCTACAAAAATAAGTAGCAGATCTGCACAACATATGATATGTAAAATATTTAATACTTTAATTGTTAATATGTTATCCTTTGCCTGCAAGGGGCCTTTGATCTTGCTCTGCAGCATGTTGGCAGACTATAGGCGGCATGGCATAGATCAAAGACTAACCTGGAAAGTGTAAATACTATGGCACGGCAGTGCTTCCCCCACTGTAACTGAAAAAAACATTAAATGCAGATTATGTCTTTTATTGAGATAAACATCAACATACAGCCTGAAGCAGAAAGTACTCACTACCTCTGACATAATTACATGTGATATAAATAAGTGCAGAACATGTACCAAGCTAGTGACACAAAATTACATAAAGCTTGGTGCAAACAGTCCACACTGACAAATCCCCCCACCTTTCCCACTTGTTGCCTGCTGGCCACCGCTATGTTTTAGCAGATGGTGAAGTTAAAGGTTGGAGAGGGGTTAGGGACCCAGCAGGGTAGGCTGTATTATAGTTTTATTGTATTATAGCTTCTGTAACGAAATATAAAAAGAAAGCATTATGTAAACGTGATGTACCCCATACACTGGATCACAGCTGTAAACAACGTGGACCATGATGACACCCTGTCTGACTGATATCTGGCTGATTTCAGATCTAATTATTAGAACCTTAGGCCAACAATTGGATAAGCCTGGTTAAGTCTACAGTGTGGGTGGCCAAAGGCAGCAGTTTAAGGTTAGTTTTATTTTCCCCAGGGTGATTTATTTATCTGCATTCTTTGTAATTATTTGGCCACTATAGAACCAAATTTTAATTTGCTTATAACAATTTACCTGGATGGACAAAACTGCATTATCTGTGAAAAAAAAATTGTTTTTGGTTGTCCATTGTTTTAACGTTAACCCCAAAATGTGAGTTTAGAGCTTTAGAGCTTAATGAGTTTAGAGCTTAATATATAAAAACTCACCCATGTTCCATTTATTCCTATGGGATTTTTAGAAGTGTATTTATCAAATGGTGAGTTCAACTTTCACCCATTGATAAATACGCTTATAAAAATCCCATAGGAATGAATAGAATGTGGGTGCATTTTTCTTTGGTGGGCTCTAATCTCACATTTTTATAATTCTCCCCTAAGGGTGTGAATCTAGTTAGGCAGAACACTAAGCATTTAGCCAAACTCAGATCCAGAAAAAAGGGCTAAAATTTGACCATAATCCAAACCAAATCCTAGATTCATTGCATCCTTAGTTATTTTATAGGAGGCTGTTGGATGGCTGTACATCTCACTCCATTAAAAAGCAGTTTCTAAAATAATGTACTAAGTAGGTATAAAAAAATAGTAGTTTAGAGTACAATTGCTGTGAGGGCCTTTCTCTGTCATTTGTAAAAGTCCTCATACCTCCAAGGCTATTTGTGCTGCGAGGCTTAGCAAATCCATTGGTGTGCAGGACTGTTCCATGAGCAAATCATCTGATTTTGATTGTGCTGCCAATCTCTTCATGGCAAGAAGAGCATAAGTAGCTGCAATTGTAAGTAGTTATGAGAGTCACTGAATAATTGCATTTAAAAATGTACCTGAATTTACTCCACACATCCTAATATTACCAAAGTCATCATTAGCCACACTATGGGTTGGCCTGGGGCTGGGGGGTCTGCACTGTGAAAGCTGAAGGTGTTAAGATACCAAGGCTTAATTACAAATAATGAATATTCCTAGTGATACTGTGTGTAATTGCATTAAATAGGAAATAAAAAGCTCTCAGGTTGCTTTAATAATGTAACTAAGTTCCAAATAAACTGGCTGTAGAGGAATATCAGCTGTGGAACTGTAAAACAAGATATATAGTTTATAAAAACTATTCAAGTCCACATCTTTCGTACCCTAACTATGTTTTGTTATTTCATTCATTTTCATAATTATGTTAACAGGGTTGTAGATATAGCAAACCATGATGGCATATGACACATTGCTATTGCTTCAGGAAAGTCTATAACAGTAAATAAGTATATTTCTAAGCGACTTTAAAATACTGTATACATTAATTATAAATTTCCAATAGAAAGCCAGCCAAGAATCAATTTCCCACAATTCCTTGCATGTTCTGGGATAAACAATCAACTGTAAGGAGAATTATATTACGGCAATTGGAACTTTGACCGGAGGAGAGGTTTCTACTGCAATATTGCTTCCATTATACACATAAGTCTACACGTAGGTGCATATTTACTACTGTGAACATTTTTCCCTCTTCTAACTGCACCAAAGTTCCCCTCAATTCACCAGGTGTATTTTTCCAACACACCTCATAGTGAAAGTATGCTTTTGTGAGAAACATGCCCAAGTTTCTCCTGGTGTAAATTCTCTGTGAAAATGTGTTATTGTATTTTCCCCACACAAGTGTAATAGGAAACATTCTCTACAGAATATTCCCAATGAAGAAATGTTGTATGTGGGATATTAGCAAGAAGGAGGTCATGGAGATAATGAAATGCAAAAGTGGTTGCTCTGTCTAAAGCTGGAATATATCTCTTAGTAAATTGGCAAAGATTCACTGGAGAAATTGCCCCATATCGAAAAGAATTTTCACATATGCAAAAATAATTTGCCCAAACTTGTCGTACTCATGCTTTTAGTAGTACTTTCTCTTGGAGAACGTTTGTCAAAATTCAACATTCATCCATTAGTAAATATGCCCCACAGTCAGAACCTGAAGTGTAAGGAATAGCAAAGAGTCATACTGTTTTTAGTAGCAATTACATTTACAAATAATATATTCACTGAAACTTTGTAATGAATGTATGTTGGAATGCTGCTTAAAATCACATTTGCTTTCAGTAAGCAAATATAGAAATATTTGAATTTACAACCCCTTAGGGCAGATAACTACTGTGGTGAAGTAAACGTTTCTTTTTTTTCTAACTGAAATGAATGAAAAATGCATTTCTAAAAATTAAAAAAAAATTTTTTGAAAGTTTTTAAATTTTGGTTTAAATAGCACTGTACATTAATACCATCAATGCCCGTTAGTACAACAATTTCCACTAATTAATACCTTTTAATAGATTGAAGCTGTAACCTAAATAGAGGACTAAATGTTTTTCCTCTTCCATAAACTGAAGGCAGAATTCTGAATTAGTCAGTATTACTTTTCGTATGACTATGAATGGCACTGTGCTTTAATTATTAATTGTTCAACAATCCCTGCCCCTCCCTGTAACATACAGCACTGTGTTTATAATTAATTGCTATTGTTCATCATTGCATCCCTGCCCCTCCCTGTGTAAGTTCCAGAGCCATAAGAATGTTCCACTTTGGTGGAAACTAAACTGGAGTGTATGCTTAATGTGTTACTAAACCTAGTTTGTCTGTCTGAACATACAGCTGAAACTGATGATGCACCCATTTTAGCAAATAGAGGGTAATTGGCCAAAATACATAATATGTGATAACAATGTACCTTCACTGATATTATTCTGTAGAATCTCAATCTTGAACAAGGTAAACTGAGTGAAAATGCTGTCTGGACAACAACGCTCAGCATCCTTTGCAGCCTCTTTAGCCTGTAAATAAATTATAATTGCAACAAGGTATAAATTAATCTCAGTGACTTAATAATATTAAACATTTAACACATCAGAGAAACCATTCTGTTCTTGTAATGGTTTTAGGTTCAATAGGAATATCCTGCTGGATCAACAGTTTATATTAGTGCACATAGGTTATGCTTAGTATCCATGTTTCTTATGATAAAAATCACCTGCGTATTAAGCAAGAATTAAATATATATTTGGCAAATGTCACATGTAGCATTTTCTTTACTGGTGTGTTTACCCACAGGTGAAGAAAAGCATGCAGTGACTGTTCTGCCTTTTAATGGCAACTGCCCTTTGTGCTTTGTATCTTTGTGCCTTTTCTGTTGAAAATCTGCCTGTCACTAACAGTAACAGATAGCTGTCATTCAATTAAACACAGGCACCACCAGCAGTGACAGGTGTTCTCTCCCGACCGAGGAGGCACCCCATTAGAATTGGGCTTTTATTTAACAATTTAATCATAGCATGCTCAATTTGCCAACTGCATCTCAGTGAGTTATTAGCTAAGTCACTCTCTCCAGAACACAAAATGACCCTGCTTAATTTACTTCTTTTAAAAACTCCCCTGAGGGCAGATTCATTCATTAATTATTTTTCTATTCCAATATATTAAGGGTTAAAGTACTGATATAAAATGCAATTTTATAAATACATTTTGTTACAACAGAGCCACCTGATGGTCACTTTCCGAACATTTAGTAGTCAAGGACATTGTCGAGGAAGTTGCCAGGAGAAAGAAAAGTCAGATGTTCTTGCAGTTTTTTAAGTTTTTCCTAACCAGAAGAACATCAGACCAGCCCTCTTCTTTCTCCTGACAACTTCCTTGACTACTTCATTTTCAGAAAGTGACCAGCAGGTGGCGCTGTTGTAACAAAATTCATTCATATTGACAGTACTTTAACCCTTAATATCGTGGAACAAGAAATCAATAATGAATGTGCTTAAAATAGCACTCTCATCAATTTTACATAAACGTATTTTAAAGGTTTACTTTAAGACTCAACAATGTTTCAAAAGTGAAAACATCTTGCCCCATAAGATGCAGTTGAAGATAAGTGGCTGCTTGTCTTTTCATTTTACCAGTTCACATTACAAGGTGCACCTCTACATGACATGATTTAAACATATACAATGTACAGACAACCCCTAAAAAGGTATCTTTTATGGGACAGTAGAATGTCACTCAAATCAGCAGTAAACAGGGAACATGAACTAACACGCAACAAAAAATGGACCAATGCACACATGCCATTTGACCACCACTGTTTGTCACTGAAAACAATGGGAGTAATTCTGTCAATGTCATATGCTAAAGGTGACAAGCTAAATGCTGAAGCAACCTATCACAGCCAGAGATTGCCAGAAGCAGTGTTTCCCTTTGTTTCAGTGGGAGGCATTGACAAATGAGCATAATGCACCGCTATGAGCAGGTATTTGTGCACTGGCATAGATGATAAAGGTAATACAAAACTCCAGAATAATAACAACATACATGTGCACCCTTCTCATAAATAATGGTTGCATACCTTCCTACATTCCCCTTTAACATAGTACATTTGTACTCATATGTGATCCATGCATCATTGCCACTAAATGATGATATGAACAATACTTAAAAATACCAGATTTTACCAGGTATGCAGAGATTTCTCCATGGACAGATGCTCTTTTAAAGTGTATGTTTTTCAAAGGGAATGATGTAGGGTATGTACTGTAAACAAATGCAAGATGCAGTTTCAGAAATTCCTCAGAGTTGGTCCCATCATATAGCCCCAGAAAGCTGATTTATTCAGTCTGTTTTCATAATCTCCATTTTAAAGATGGTTTAGAAACTGTTGTTAGGCAAGATGTATATATATATATATATATATATACAGTGGTGTGAAAAACTATTTGCCCCCTTCCTGATTTCTTATTCTTTTGCATGTTTGTCACACAAAATGTTTCTGATCATCAAACACATTTAACTATTAGTCAAAGATAACACAAGTAAACACAAAATGCAGTTTTTAAATGAGGGTTTTTATTATTTAGGGAGAAAAAAAATCCAAACCTACATGGCCCTGTGTGAAAAAGTAATTGCCCCCTGAACCTAATAACTGGTTGGGCCACCCTTAGCAGCAATAACTGCAATCAAGCATTTGCGATAACTTGCAACGCGTCTTTTACAGCGCTCTGGAGGAATTTTGGCCCACTCATCTTTGCAGAATTGTTGTAATTCAGCTTTATTTGAGGGTTTTCTAGCATGAACCGCCTTTATAAGGTCATGCCACAACATCTCAATAGGATTCAGGTCAAGACTTGGACTAAGCCACTCCAAAGTCTTCATTTTGTTTTTCTTCAGCCATTCAGAGGTGGATTTGCTGGTGTGTTTTGGGTCATTGTCCTGCTGCAGCACCCAAGATCGCTTCAGCTTGAGTTGACGAACAGATGGCCGGACATTCTCCTTCAGGATTTTTTGGTAGACAGTAGAATTCATGGTTCCATCTATCACAGCAAGCCTTCCAGGTCCTGAAGCAGCAAAACAACCCCAGACCATCACACTACCACCACCATATTTTACTGTTGGTATGATGTTCTTGTTCTGAAATGCTGTGTTACTTTTACGCCAGATGTAACAGGACACGCACCTTCCAAAAAGTTCAACTTTTGTCTCGTCGGTCCACAAGGTATTTTCCCAAAAGTCTTGGCAATCATTGAGATGTTTTTTAGCAAAATTGAGACGAGCCATAATGTTCTTTTTGCTTAAAAGTGGTTTGCGCCTTGGAAATCTGCCATGCAGGCCGTTTTTGCCCAGTCTCTTTCTTATGGTGGAGTCGTGAACACTGACCTTAATTGAGGCAAGTGAGGCCTGCAGTTCTTTAGATGTTGTCCTGGGGTCTTTTGTGGCCTCTCGGATGAGTTGTCTCTGCGCTCTTGGGGTAATTTTGGTGGGCCGGCCACTCCTGGGAAGGTTCACCACTGTTCCATGTTTTTGCCATTTGTGGATAATGGCTCTCACTGTGGTTCGCTGGAGTCCCAAAGCTTTAGAAATGGCTTTATAACCTTTACCAGACTGATAGATCTCAATTACTTTTGTTCTCATTTGTTCCTGAATTTCTTTGGATCTTGGCATGATGTCTAGCTTTTGAGGTGCTTTTGGTCTACTTCTCTGTGTCAGGTAGCTCCTATTTAAGTGATTTCTTGATTGAAACAGGTGTGGCAGTAATCAGGCCTGGGGGTGACTACAGAAATTGAACTCAGGTATGATAAACCACAGTTAAGTTATTTTTTAACAAGGGGGGCAATCACTTTTTCACACAGGGCCATGTAGATTTGGGTTTTTTTTTCTCCCTTAATAACGTAAACCTTCATTTAAAAACTGCATTTTGTGTTCAATTATGTTATCTTTGACTAATAGTTAACGGTTTTTGATGAGCAGAAACATTTAAGTGTGACAAACATGCAAAAGAATAAGAAATCAGGAAAGGGGCAAATAGTTTTTCACACCACTGTATTATAGCTGTGGCTCTAGCAGTAATGTTATAAAACTAACCTTGGGATATTGCTTGAGTAATATGTAGCAAGACGCTCGGTTCCTCTGAAGTTTGGCAAGGCTGAGTTCAGCTGTTCCAGAAGCAAAGAAGCTTAAGGAGTAGTTATACCACTGCAAAGCTTCAGCATAGTTCTTTGCCTGTGGAAGACAGCAGTCATTTAATAAAACAAAGCTAAATATCCATGAAATTCAACAAAACAGCACTGGCTACAAGACCTCAAAGCATTTGGCTGCATAATCCCACAAGATGGCATGCAAATGGCTCAGCATTTCTGGAGACAACTGCTTTTTTGAGTAATGACCTGAAAAAGAAGATACGAGACACAACCTTTAGTTTTTTTTTTCATTTATTTGTGATTTTTGTGCTATTTAATGCATAAATGTTTAAATGTTTATATCTAGAGCACCAACTAAATGATTTATATGGACAAACAATCCCTGTTTTGCTTAAAGGGAAGGGCATTTCTTAGTAGCTTTAATGCACCGAATGTCTTAAAGGAACAATAACACCAAAAAATAAAAGAGCTTTAAAGTAATAAAAATATAATGCAATGTTGCCCTGCACTGGTAGAACTGGTGTGTTTGCTACAGTAACACTACTATAATTTATATAATAAGCTGCTGTGTAGCCACGGGTGCAGCCATTCAAGCTGGAAAAAAGGAGAAAAGGCACAGGTTCCATAGCAGATAACAGATAAGTTCTGTAGAATACAATAGTGTTTTATCTGTTATCTGCTATGTGCCTGTGCCTTTTCTCCTTTAAATGGCTGCCCCCATGGCTACATAGCAGCTTATTTATATAAATTATAGTAGACTTTCTGAAGTAAACACACAACTTTTACCAGTGCAGGGCAGCAGCACAATATATCTTAGTTACTTTTATACACTTTCATTTTTTGGTGTTACTGTTCCTTTAATGTCCTATATATATTGATAATGGGTGAGTGCAGAGGATCTCTTGTTGTTGTTTCGAGCACATTTATCAAAAATATAGATTATTCTTCTTCTTTAAACAGTGCAAACATGGAAATGCTGTACTTCAGCTCCTTCTGGTTAATGGATTTCATTATAATAATTACATTTACTCTTATGAATCATATGGTGCAATAAAAAAGAAGCACTACAGAAATGTCTTTACATCTGTGTTGGCAACCAACAGACCGAAGACATTGTTTGAGGAGTTGATTGCCTGACCAGGTATAAACTTTCTGTTTTATGTTTAGGTTTGGAGCCTGCTCTTAAATCTTTCCCCAAGATTTAGTGGGTCTAAGGTACTTTGGGTATGGGAACATCAGGGGCCAAAGAACTGCAGGCTGTAGAAGGCAGTCATGTCAGACAAGGCAAGTCAGGGCCTATTAGGACTTGGGCCCATGGTTTTTTTTCCAATACCCCAGTGGGCCAGTCTGACCATGGGATTTTAGGAAAATAAAAAATCCCCTACAAACCCCATATAAGCTTACTCATCCATGTATGGGAAGAATGTCCCAAAATAAATGAGCTAAAACTAATAAAAATCTAAGCACAAAAGAGTTGCAAGGTCAGGATATTGACCCACTAAATCTTGGGGAAAGATTTAAGAGCACCTCATTGCACCCCCGCCTAATGGTTTATAAGTTAGTGGTTGAGCACAACTTTCCCTTTTTTTGCTATAGCCCTGTAGCATTGATGTTAGATGAAATCTCATTTTAGTTCTTTTTGGGTTTTTTTTTAATCAATAATGTAAAGGAAATTTGTACCATGAGCTTTACTTCAGTGTTAAATTAAGCACAGATTTTACTTTAAAGGGCCCCAGAAAACCAAATGACAGTGATTAGTTGGTCTGTCATTTGCACCTTTCAGTAGTTTCTTTGTCATATACCTGTAATAAGGTCTTCTATCTTTTGCTGTGCAAGCAACTCCTTCCCTCTCAGCAGCAGAAGTTCAATATACAGAATAAGTGCTTTCTGAAGATCAGGAGAAGATTCAAATTTCTTGCAGGTCATCTTCAGAAAGTCAAATCCAACACAATCCCTGCAATGTCAAATACTTGTTATGGTAACTGGTTACTATAACTTATGACAAAGTTCAGGAATAATAATGACATGGGGGAATCAGTGCCCGATCAATGGTATTTTCAATGTGATGATCCTGGTCAATTAACCAAATGTGGGATATAAAGCAAGATTAGAGGGAGAAGCAGACTCTTCTCTCTTGTTTTACATAATGAACAAAAACAGTTACCAGTTAACTTTAAGTTATAAATTATAACCAAAACACTTGTATGCAAGCATTAAATCTAATACAGTTACACATGGTGGTAACATCTGAGAGAACAAAAAAAAAAACATACTCTTGATTTTTTTGACTTAAAAAAAAATATATTAATCCCCCTTTCCCTGAGTGCACTTGGTTATGTATTTGGAAATGGCTTGTAGATATTTAACACATAGGATGATTAAGGGATATGTATGAAGTGGAGTGAAAACAAGGATGGCCTAGCACTAGTAATGATATATATATACATATATATATAATGCATATGTAACAAGTGGCAATCTCAATCTATACAAAGATATCTGTAAGCAAAGCTGCAGTAACAGGGAGGTTAAATTTTCTTTGCTATGAGAAGTCACATATTCATTAAAATATTTATATAATATAGAATCATAAAAATTAGTTTAAAATAGACTTTATCCTGTGGGATGTTTGTTTCATTACATATAAAGATTATTATTTTGTGTGTATGTGGGTGGGGAGGGATGGGTGTAAGTGAAAATTTATATCTTTCCACATCAATTCTACGAAGTCAAGAAAGTAGGAGCAAGTATCAAAGAAACCAGTCACTTTTTTATCAAATTACACCCCAAATTTGTTTTGCACTTTAATGTACCAAATAAAGCAGCTAAGTGGTTGGTGAGTGGTACAATCACATATGACTACTGTTACTGCATAGTTATGTAATATAATTTCTTTACAATAAAAACAACAAAAAAGGTACTGAATACAAGGACAATGCACAAGTTACTTTGAGCGTAAACCTAAAAATGTTTTTTTCCTAATTAAAGAAAATATATTCTTTTCACTGCTGGTTCTGACTGTTTGGGAGAAGCCAGCTGATTGGCCTGGGAAGACCTTGGAAGAAGCATGTGGAATTTGAGTCTTGGCTGAAGCTGGCTTCAGTTGTCAGAACAAGTAAGAGTGCAGAGAGATGCAGGCAGATACTGATTTTATAATAATAATAATAATAATAATATAATTCATAGCACTTTTCTCACATAGGCTCTACATTTACAAATACCTTTGACATTGTTGAATTTGTAATTAGTGTAACCTGGAAAGATGCTCGGAATTATAAATTCTTTCATTAGGCAAAATTTGCTATTTTATGATAGTTAAAATTCAATGTACCCCTAGAATTAAAAGGCATATTGCACATTTGGTGACTCCCATTTTTGTAGCATGGCACCGAAGTGTGCAAGATGTCCCCAGTCACCTCCCATGGATTTAAGCCTAAGCATAAAATTACTCAGCACAGTCATTTTTCTTTTAAACGTATTGTAGACATTTGCCCATGGACCACACGGTAACTTTCAGATTATTCCTACCTCCTATGTTCCAAGAGCAGTCTCACAGTGTTCAGATAAATCTCCAGTGAGAGATCATGATGCAGCATTTCTGTAACCACTGCAGAAAAACACAACATGCGATCTTTGCTATCTTTCAAAAAGGGTTCTCAGAGACATGGTAAAAAAAGAATATGGCAGGGCTATTTCACTAAAGTACACCTTCTTTAGGGGTACTTTAGTGAAATTGCCACAGTTATCTATAGGAGCCAAACAAACCTTTCATCCTCTAACTTGTAGTAGACTGATCACATCTATTCGCCAATTGATTGCTATTGGTAGCTCAATGGTAAAAAAATGAACTGTGTAAATAAATGAGCCCCAGCATGTTTTACCTGTACTGAGGACATCATCAGGCGTGAAGCAATGCAAAAGAATTTTCATTTTTAAGAAGAGACCAGCAGGATGTAAATACTCCTAAAGAGAATAATCAAAAAGAAATTATAAAAAGTGGCTAATCTGTGGTATGTCACTAATGTGAAAATCGTTTTCAATAATCTTTTTTTTAAAATACATTTGAATTTAAAACAAAAGCAAATTAGCATTTAATATATAGCTGAGATGTTATGAAAAAAGTGAAATCCTAGCAGGCCCGGGCACTGGGGACTGGATAGGAGATTTCTGACAGCTGTTTAAATCTCCCGCCCAATCCCCAGTACAGTCAATTAGTACAGGAGGTGATGCAAACACAGGGGGTGCGAACGCAGGTGGAGCAAATATGTGGAAGGTGGGGGAGAATGCGAGTGCTTGGGCGGGCGGGGTGCAAGCGGCCTTGGGTGCAAGCGGCCTAGGGCGCACCACAACTAAATCCGGTCCTGTATGCCAGTTTAAAAGCCAGTGTAAAAACCAAAATAGGAAAATGTGCATTTATATAAGGAACAATCACAATGCTGTCTTACTAATGCAAGTAGAATTAACTTTGCAGATCTAAATGGGGGATTCCTTTCTTCTAACTATGTGCTCAAGCATTGGGGAGCATAAGGTATAGGTATTGGACCCGTTATCCAGAATTCTCAGGACCTGGGGTTTTCCAGATAAGGGGTCTTTCTGTAATTCGGATCTCCTGCCTTAAGTTTGCTAAAAAATGTAAACAGTAATTAAACCCAATAGGATTGTTTTGACTCCAATAAGGACTAACTATATTATAGTTGGGATCAAGTACAAGGTACTGTTTTATTATTACAGAGAAAAAGGAAAACATTTCTAAAAATGTGAATTATTTGATTAAAATGGAGTCTATGGGAGATAGCCTTTCCGTAATTCGGAACATACTGGATAATTTGTTTTCGGATAAGGAGTCTGATACCTGTATAAAAACCCTATAATGTGGTTCTAAAAGGAATCTATGCAAGGGGTTGTGTTGAATCACATTTAAAACCCAAACTACCACACAAAAATGCTGCAGATGTGGTGACTATTATATGACTGCACAAACAGGTCATTACTAGTAGGCCACAGTGGTCAGTAGTAGAGGGTAGAAGTACAGCACTGAAATTCCAAACCCGTAATTGAAACAAAAAATTGTGGTCTGTGTTGCCACAACAAACCCCTTTTTTGCCTGATGGATGAGGTACCTACGTAACATGTACCATTTCCCTTATTTACCAGTGGGGGGAGGGGTAATATATCCTCCTCCCTAAACTAATGGTTTAAGGATCCAATAAATGAATCCTGTAAAAACAATTTTTATTAAAAATGCTCCTCCAGGGAAGAAAGTATGGAATGAAACATTTCACCCTAAAACATTACACCCCTAAGAAAATACATAGGAGCTCTGATTCTTATTCTTTAAACCTACTAGGCCCAAATTATGAAGTAAGGTTAACCCCAGCTGGTATATAAGCATGGACATCAGACATTTAAAAAATCTAAACTGAAAAAGCATTTGTGGAAAAAGATTCAGAAAAGTCACAAAAACTGCAACTTTTTTAACTTGTTGCACGATAACCTTGACGTTTTTGTATTGTCGCACAAAAAGCCAGCACTAAAAATCCAAAAACCTCTAAAAATTTGAAGCAATGAAAGATCTTCATATTGTAAAAGGGACATTTGTCATTGACTTCTACATGATCTTGAGAGGTCTTAGCCTTAGCTGGAGTTTTTACTACAAACGTTATTAAATGCCCCCCTTAGAGTTTGGATATGCTCATCATAAGATGGAAAACATATTACGGCAATGCATTTCCTTACAGAGTTGGCCTTTATTTTACTTTATCACGGTCCTATCACTTTTCTGTCAGCCCACACCCATGATTCAAGAGAACAGTGTTATAGCTAGAGTTTGCCTTCAAGCGAGCAATACAGGGGAAAAAACCATGGGAATTGTCTTGCCAGTGCGCACTTCAAAAGCAAAAGTTCAAATGTAGACTTAAAAGATTTTTAATTACGTTTTCATGTAAATTCCACATACCAGTTAAAAATAATACAGTTTTATGTGGTCTTCTGGGTGTTACTCTATGGTGTTTTGGAATCATTAATGGAATATCATCCAAGGAATGTAGAAGGCTTTGGTCTCTCGGGCTTATAACATACATATTTCATCTCTGAATGACTCTGAGGAGAGTTGCATTGCCTCTAGTGTTACATCTAAAACTTGGCATATGTGGTGGAATTATTTATAAAAAAACCGAGGCACAGATATGTAGCACTTATAGATATACAGGTATGGGATCGATTATCCAGAAACTTGTTATCCAGAAAGCTCCAAATTATGAAAAGGCCATCTTCCATAGACTCCAGTTAAAGCAAATAATTCTATATTTTAATATTTTAACATTTTCTCTGTAATAATAAAGCAGTACCTTGTACTTGATCCCAACTAAGATATAATCATTACTCAATGGGTTTATTTTATGGTTGAATAATTTTTTAGTAGACAAAGTATGGAGATCCAAATTATGGGTCATTCTGGATAACAGGTCCCATACCTGAACTTTATTTGATACTATTTTGAACTCAGGTCACAAAATGTATAATTTGATTTCTCTCTGGCACATCATCTAAATTTTTAGGAGGATAAAAAGAAGCCTATAAATGGATATATATTTTTTTTATATGTCTATATGTCTATTTTTTCGATCCTCATTTAAACATACTGTGGTATGGTTATTTGAAAAATCATAAAAGGAAGGTGTATCTCTCCCAGAATGTTATATGAGCAGATTTCTTGGCACCTAAGGTGGGTTAATGTTACTAAAATACTATACTCTACTGAGTAATACTACTACTATACCCCCAGAATAAATAACCAACAGATGGACAATGGGCCCACTGTCAAAACTTTATTCCTCCTCTACTCCTTCAAACTCTTTATTATCCTAGTCTCTTTTCTCTACATATTATACTCTATTCTTCCATCTATCAAGCTTCCATGTTCCCATACAGAAATAGGGAATGACCATGAAATCGGCTAAATAGATAGAAGCAAGAGGGCCCACTGACACCTGGGCCCACCGGGATTTATTTCCTGGTAGGCCAGTCCAACACTGTTTACATCCTTTCCCTTGATCCACCATTTAGTGATGTCCCTGCATCTGGAGCACAGGGGACAGGGTGCTTGTAGATTCAAAATTTCCTGAACGCCCAGTCCCTAGTGCTCTGGATGTGAGGAACCTTCAGGTGTGGCTGGTCGGCATGCTGCCCCTTAATTTGTGCCACCATAGGCCCGAGCCTTTGTGGACTTGCTACAAATCTGGGCCTGGGCTCACGTCTGCTGTTACCTAATTGCACGCACTACAGTGAATATATATATTATCACCACTGTTCCACAAGCAAACCGCCTCAATTTTCTTTTCTTAACTAAAAAGTGACAACTTTAGAAATTTCTTTGGATCAGTCCATCATAGCACCATGATAGATTTCTAGACAGTGACAGCTGCAACAGACACATTTCCCAGCTGTTTCTGTATATAAAAGAAAGGATTATCTGTTGTGCCTCAGTGGCACATAGTGAAGGTAAAATCTGTCACAAAAAGCACTGAATTTTTTAGTTTGTCGTCTGTAATCTCTAGTTTTGTTTTTGATAGATCTGTCATCATCATCATTTATTAAATACATTCTTTGTAATGGTATTTAGTGCAACAAATACACATCTAAATGGTGAAATAATTACTATTTGCAGCCACTAGAGGGTGTGAAAATCTTACTTATGACAAGCTGTTTCTCTGGTGG
Organism: Xenopus tropicalis; assembly: GCF_000004195.4. Taxonomy (NCBI): domain Eukaryota; kingdom Metazoa; phylum Chordata; class Amphibia; order Anura; family Pipidae; genus Xenopus; species Xenopus tropicalis. The sequence continues at coordinate 44,792,718 of NC_030684.2, read as the reverse complement.
TGAGGCTAAACAGAAGACATTCACTCACATGGGTCAGTCTAAGATATCTCTTTTGACATTTCAGCAGGCTGCTAAAATCGTCACTGCAGCTTGCAAGTCTGTTGGTTAGAATGCCACGTTGTACTAGCAGAACTAGCCAGTGTTATTCAGGGGCTAGCATTAGTGCTTAAACTATAAAGAATTGTCTGGCTCTACAAAGGGGTAATTTCCTTTATTTAGATGAAGCAGGGTTTTACATATGAGCTTGTTTATGCAATATATTTTTATTGAGACCTACTTTTTTGGGGGTATAGTTTTCCTTTAACCCAGGCTGCGAGCTAGAGGGTAAACTTGTACTTATATCTTTTGTATCAGTAAAAATAGGTACCTTGTCATGTGTTTGGGCAGATTAGCCTCATATGTAATAAACAGAGGTGCTGTCTGGCAGTAGGCTCTCAAACCTGTGAGTAAATCTGCTCCTTTCTACAAAGGGGTAATTTCCTTTATTTCAAATGATTTCTCACAATAGAACGAGTCAAAGTTAGGTACTCCAATCAACCTTAATAATGAAAAAATGACAAATAGAAGTACTTGATGTACAATGTATGCTAACCTCATTAGCCATATTGATGATGCTGATAGCTTTGTCTTGGTAGATTTTGCAGTCCCACTCCCAGTACACAGTAGCAAGGAGTCGCAGTACTTTGGTCTATAAATAAGAGAGAATCAATAATTCTTTTTGAAACTAAATTTTTCCTTTAAATGTCTAAATGTTACCCACCTGCCCCTCAGGCCTACTTCTTTACGGTTATTCTAACTATGGGGCTGTGGAGGGGGGGCTCAGCCTAAAGGGCAGATAGGGTGAGAACTGGGGCGAATGGCCAATCGCTCTAGATACACTAAAATCTCAGTCTGATGGTTAAGTTGAGCTTTTGGGGTGAATATGTATTGCTAACCTAAATATTTCAGAAACTATAACTGAGGTACTGATACCAATATAGTTCCTATATCTATACCATTTTTATGAGTTGAGGGGGGCTCTGACCAAAGGTCACAGACCTTCATGGGAGGCCCTGGCCAAATGTTAGACCTTCAAGTGGTTCTCGAATTAAAAAAGGTTTGACAACCACTGCTGCAGGCCATAACAATGTTACAGATACACAGAAACACTGGAGCTGCAGTCAACCTGCTATAGATTCCCTTTTTTATTCACCAGCAGTTTTATTTAAAGGCTATCACATGACAATAATGCTCCAAACCACCTGAGGTTTGTGGCACCTGTCTGTAACTGCACACAAGAGGCAGATTTTATCCCCAAAAATGCACACTTGAGGAGTTGGATGATTCCACAGGCCAAATGATCCCATATGACAATAGCCAGTGTGTTGCCACCCTAACACTAGGCAAATGTGTTTGGGCCCATAGCAACCAATCAGTAATTTACTTTGTTCAGCCAGCTGCTGGAAGAATAATAAATGTTTGTTAGGTTGCCATGAGTTACTGCACTCCTTTACCGTTAGTACATGAGTCCCTGAAGCAGTATAGAAATAAAGTACTGTACCTGCATCTCTTTTCCATTGCTGTATCTCTCATCCATTTTTCCAATCTCGTAGCTCTGACTAAGTAAAAAAAAACATAATTTAATTGAAAATATTAACATATTAACAAAATCACACTTCTATACAGACTGAGCTGGCAGATGCTGACTCTGCATTGGACTTGAGTTAAGAAATAAATATAAATTAATTTTTAAACACAGACATACCTGATTCTTTGGACTGAGGTAGTCTGACCATTTCCCAACATCCCTTAGGCTCACATGTAATACATTCCCTCTCTAATATTATTCAATTGTGAAATGATGGATTCTGGGATTTGAGCTCCCTTTGCTTTGCAGATAATCTGTGAACCACCCAATATGGAAAGCAAAAGGACTTTAACCCCCAGAGTCTGTGATTCTAAGATGGATGGGGAGCTGGTCTCTGCAAGCACACAATTTCCTTTCAATTTGTGAAATATTTGTGTTCAATTTGTGAAAACAATTCAATTCGTATTTATTTCTCAAAGTTCAGATAGTGTTTTGATGGCAGATTATACTGATGTTTTTTTTAACAATCATAATATCAAAGTCTATTGTGATACTATATTTGTAAATATACAGTAGATAACGATTAAAAAATGATTTGTTAGACACATAGTGAGATAGGGCCTTGTCATTTATATGACATTTCTTAAGCACCAACACTAACTGCTGAGGTACTTACAAGATGTGTTAATGTTATATATAAATATATTCTTCTGACTACATGTTTGCTGGCCGGCATGTAAGCACCATCTCATCATTTGTTGATGTGTTTTTAAAACCTTTAAGATTGTTAACCACTAGCTGTATTATGCAAAACCCTTTGGTAAAAATGGCTGTGCCAGTTATCATATTTCTTAAGTAGGGTTTTTACATGATACAGGTATGGGATCCAGAAATCTGTTTTCCAGAAAGCTCCAAAGTTCAGGAAGGACATCTACCATAGACTCAATTTTGATAAAATAATTTAAATATTATGTAGGGGAGCTGTGTATACTTGTCTCTCCTCTGTGCTGTTACTGTGTAAGGAGGAGGAGCCCCCACCCCCTGTGTGAGCTGACAGGAAGGAAGTGAGAGAAGAGGGTGCTGCTGGGAACAAGGAAGCAGACAGACAAGCAAGGTGTTGGTAGCTCACACAGTGCTCTGTATAATAAAGTAATTGGGAATCCTCCCCAGTGGCAGAAAGCGCGCTCTCTTAGGGTGCGGAAGGAAAGGGGGTCCTGTACAGGGCTCTGAAGAACAAAGCGTGCTCTTCTCAGGGCACGGAAAGCCAAAGGGAGTTCTAAGACTCTGAAGCACTTGCCACATAAGTGGGGGATTCCCCTCAGCAGTTCAGAAAGTACCACCTACTGTATGTTATGTGAGTGAGGTTACCCCTGGCTGGCAGGCTGTATCTATCTCTGCTAATTTAAAGGTATAGCGTCCTTCCAATAAATCCATCAACCTTTCCTGTGTTTGTGTGTCGTGGATCAGAGAAGTTTCCCAGGGAGGGGTACCGCAGTCCAACCTGTCCTGACCCTGGGTGGAGGCACGCCATTATCAGTGTACCTGCCCTTCCATATAGCGGAGGCCCAGGGCTCCTGTAGCGCCACACGCAAGTGAATGCGTGCTAGATCTCATGCAGTAGTAAAAGAGGGCTACATTTGGAGGCACTGCTGAGATCGAAGCAGAAATCACTGCAGATATGCCATTAATAACGCCAGCCCAGGTCTATGAATGGGCCCTAAAGGAAAAGGTGAACCCAGACCATGTATTTGCCATTGATCGTGTACCACCTGAAGTTACACTGGAAATGTTAGAGAGTAACCTGTCTAAATACAGACATTTGGAGGGTGCACATCTGATAGCAGATGAAGGATCAACCATGGACGGTTATGCAGTCCTGCTTTTCAAAGTGAGTGATCCACTAAATTCAGAAGTGGGGCCATATGCTGTGTTCCCTGCGGGTGATTTATCAGTAGGGTGCCCCCTGGTGTACCCCCAGGCTGTTGTTGCCCCCTGGAAAGTTGAAGCACCCAGTCCAGATGCAGGCTACACCAGTAGAAAAAGGAGGCTGCTGCCGTCACTACCTTGCAATGTGCAGCACACAGTAAAGCAAGAACCGCTTGTAACTGAGACCAGTGAAGCTAAGGATGTCAGCATTTCAGAGCATCCCTTGACTGACGCAATAACCCAAATGACAGAGGCATTGGCTCAGGGCTTGCAGCTGAGCCACTATAAAAAGCTAAAGACATTTTCAGGCACAGAGCCGGTTCCTACAGGGGAAGAGGGATTTGAGACATGGAAGGAATCTGCACTACAAGCGTTAGATGAGTGGGCCTGCTCAGAACAAACCAAGAGGCAGCGAATTATGGAGCATGTCCGTCCCCCTGCAGCTAGTATTGTGTTAAATTTTAAAGCCAGTCACAAAGATTACAATGCTATGGACATAATTGATATCCTCACTTCAGCATATGGGAAGCATGAGGACCCTGACCAGTTATTGGCTGACTTTAAACAGATGAGACAGAAGTCTTCTGAGGATGTATCTGCATTCACCCTCCGTCTAGAGAATATGCTGCGGAATCTCTTGTCAAAAAAAGTGATTACAGCAGAGGAAGTAGATACACTACGTCTAAAACAATTACTAAAGGGGATGTCCCCATTCTTCCCCATGTATTCCACGTTGCAGATACTCCTGAGGGATAAAAGAGATACCGGCTTTATTGACCTGATGAAAGTGATTAAGCAAGAGGAGGCAACCCTACGCTTTGCTGGTACCTCCCGGGTACCAAAGCAGAACCCTGCTTTACCCACCTCGAAGGATATTAAGGTAACTGGAAAGGGTGTACCATCAATAACCCCAATCCGGAAAAGGTCCCCGTCAGAGTGGCATAAGGGGGTACCTGCCACTACCCCTACCAGTTGTTTCGGGTGTGGCAAGGAGGGGCATTTTGTTAAAGACTGTCCTGAGAAAGATTCCCCTAATGCAGTGCAGACAATGTCATGTGGGAAGCCAAGTAGCTACCCCAACAAGGTTACAGAACCCTCTGCGATAAAGGACAGAAACATGGTGGGCCCCAAGTCCTTGGTGGACATCCTGTTAGATGGGCAGCCAGTACAAGCTTTGTTTGATACCGGATCACAGGTCACAATAATCCACTATAGTTATTACCTGCAACATCTAGCCCACAAACCTTTACAGCCCGCTAGAGGTTTAGAATTGTGGGGGCTGAATCAGCAGGCCTACCCCATACATGGATTGCTACAAGTGACTATAACCATGCCGAGGTGCCATGGTACACTGCCTCTGTCCCAGGAAGTTGATGCTGTGGTCTGCCCAGATACGGGAAACCCTAACGCTGCTCCCATCATTCTGGGAACAAATGTTAGAGAGGTACGGACTACCCTAAACCCTTCAGTCGCTGGGACAAAAGCCCCTAGGTATTCTGACCATGGTCCAGAGGTTGTTTGCAACACCTTCACAGTTACTTACAAGTATGGGTTGTTACGCCATGTTGCTGGGCAAACTGTTGAGATTCCTCCAAGGTCCATTAGGACTGTGAGAGCACTAACTGATGTAAAACCTGAGATGATGAAAGGCTATAGATGTGTACTGGTTGAAAGCCCCTCCGAGGCAGTGGCCCAGAATGGGTGGAAAGTTGTTCCAGAGAAGAAAGAGTGGGGCAAGAAAATACCCCTAGTTGCTCAAGTAACTGTTCAAAATCTCTCTCCATATGCTGTAGTAATCCGGCCTAAACAGGAGTTGGCGTATTGCTACCCCGTTCATGAGGTTTATGACCTTGCAGAGGTTCAGTCCACCCCAGTATCTGCTTCTGTATCAAACTTGGCATTTGATTTTGGGGATTCCCCTGTTTCTGAGGAGTGGAAGCAGAGGCTAAGTAACGGTTTACTAGAACACAAACAAGTCTTTTCAACAGACGAAATGGATGTAGGGTGTGCTAAAAGTACCCAGCACACTATCCGCTTATCCGACTCCACTCCATTTAGGGAGCGGCCTAGGAGAGTCCCTCCCAAGGACCGGGAGGATCTCCAGCGCACCTTACAGGAAATGAAAAGGCGAGGAATTATTGCTGACAGTCGGAGCCCCTATGCTTCCCCTATAGTCATCGTGAGGAAAAAGGACGGCTCAATCCGGTTGTGCGTGGATTATCGTACTTTAAATAGACGCACTGTGCCTGACCAGTACACTCTACCTCGAATTGAGGAGACTCTGGAAGCCCTTAATGGTAGCAAATGGTTCACTGCAATGGACTTACGCTCTGGCTATTACCAGGTACCTATGGCATCTGAGGATCAGGAAAAGACTGCATTTATATGCCCCTTGGGTTTTTACCAGTTCACAAGGATGCCCCAAGGTATTTGTGGGGCCCCAGCTACCTTTCAGAGACTTATGGAGAAGATGTTGGGGGACCTGTCGCCCCGAGAGTGCTTGGTGTATCTGGATGATATCATTTTGTTTGGGACTACCCTAGAGGAGCATGAGCAGCGTCTGATGAATGTGATTGACCGATTAATAGAAGAAGGACTAAAACTGTCAATCGACAAATGTAAGTTTTGCCGCTCCTCAGTAACCTATGTAGGCCATGTGGTCTCTACAGAAGGAATAGGAACTGACCCGGCCAAGATTGAAGCGGTGGTAACCTGGCCCAAACCCCAAAATGTCACTGAGCTGAGATCATTTCTCGGGTTTTGTGGTTACTACAGGCGATTTGTAGAGGGGTATTCAAGAGTGGCCCACCCATTAAATGAATTGTTGAGGCTTTCTAATGTGCATGGTGAAGAGACAAAAAGAGATGCTAAAGCCCCTTTTGGTGATAAGTGGACTTCAGCCTGTGAAGAGGCCTTTGTTTAGTTAAAGAAAAGGCTGACAGAAGCCCATGTATTGGCTTATGCAGATGCTCACAGACCATATGTCCTCCATGTTGATGCCAGTTATGAAGGGTTGGGAGGTGTCCTACACCAGAGGTACCCAGAAGGGCTGCGGCCAGTGGCCTATCTTAGTAGGAGTCTGGCACCCAGTGAAAAGAATTATCCTGTGCATAAACTGGAATTCCTGGCTCTTAAGTGGGCCATTGTGGACAAGTTGCATGACTTCTTATATGGAGTAGAGTTTGAAGTACGAACAGATAATAACCCTCTCACATATATATTGACTACTGCTAAACTTGATGCCACAGGGCACCGTTGGTTAGCTGCACTGTCAAACTACTCTTTCACCCTCAAGTACAAACCAGGGCCTAGGAATATAGGAGCGGATGCTCTCTCTAGACGACCGGGTCTGCCTGCCCTGGAGGATGATGGGGAGTGGGAAGAGATACCCAGCATCGGTATGAAGGCCTACTGTGCTACAGCTGCTGTAGTGGATGACAAAGTGGCTTTTTCTGAGTTGAGGGTCGTAGATTCTGTTGGTGGAGGGCCGGAGTCTGTACCACCTATGTACTGCTGTCCCATTGCTCTAGTAGGGGGAGAATCCCAGTTAATCAGTCACAAGGACATGGTTCAAAGCCAGAAAACTGATCCTGTGATAGGGCCCCTGTGGAGAGCGGTTAACAGCAGAAATCCTGCTTTACTCAAGAAGAGTTTGCCAGGAGGGTATGAATTTTTCCAACGTGACTGGGGGAAGTTCTGTGTGGAACAAGGACTGTTATACCGGTTGATACCATATCATAATCACCCTGGGAGGCGGCAATTAGTGTTGCCCCTTAAATTCAGGAACATGGTGTTAAGGAGTCTGCATGATCACCATGGACATCTTGAAATGGAGAAGACTTACGGGCTGGTCCAAGACCGCTTTTTCTGGCCTAAAATGAGAGATGCAGTTGCAAGTTACTGCAGGAAGTGCCTAAGGTGTCTGCAAAGGAAGACACTTCCGGTCCTCGCTGCCCCCATGGGTCACCTTAAAAGTTCAGAACCCATGGACTTGGTGTGCATGGACTTTCTTTGTATTGAGAATGATTCGAGGGGCATCGGTAATGTTCTGGTAGTCACCGATCACTATACCAGGTACGCCCAAGCTTTCCCCACCAAGGACCAAAAAGCCTCCACAGTCACTAAAGTACTATGGGAGAAGTTTTTCATTCACTACGGGTTGCCAAGTAGATTACATTCTGATCAAGGCAGAGACTTTGAGAGCCGTCTTATTAAAGAGCTTTTGCAACTGTTACATATTGAAAAGAGCCGAACTACTCCCTATCACCCCCAGGGAGATGCCCTTCCTGAGAGATTTAACCGGACATTGTTGGACATGCTAGGTACCCTGCCAGTGGAGGATAAAAAGAGCTGGAGCAAGCATGTGGAGGCTATGGTGCATGCTTATAACAGTACTCGGCATGATAGCACTGGTTTCTCTCCATACTTCTTGATGTTTGGGAGGCAGCCAAGGTTGCCCCTTGATGTCCAGCTGGGTGTATCTACAGATGGAGTGAGTCATCGGGACCACTTTCTGTACGTTTCCCGATTGAGGGAAGGCTTGACTACTGCCTATCGTTTGGCTGAAGAGAATGTTAGCAAGTTGAATGCCAAAAACAAAAGGAGGTATGATCATAAAGTCAAGCACAGAGAGTTACTTCCAGGGGACAAAGTGTTATTAAGGAATTTAGGAGTGCCTGGGAAGCATAAGCTGGCTGACCGTTGGAGAAATGAACTATTCGATGTGGTGAGCAAGCTGCCTGGGATTCCGGTGTACAAGATAAAGGGACCAGAGGGTCGAGTAAAAGCCTGGCATAGAACTTACTTACTTACTCCCTTTGTCTCAAGCAAGTGATGTTTCTACGGGTATTGACATGGAGGAGGGTCAAATGGAGGGTACTTCTGACTTCCCCAACGCCATGGAAATCCCACCTACGGTTCAACAGACCCCTATGGATGCTCAAATGCCTGAACCTGATGAGGGTGGCAATGATGTAACTCAGAGTGACTCTCTTCCTTCTGAGGACTGGCCTATTCCTGTCAGGGATAATTTGAATCCTGCATCCCCGGAGTTTGTACCAAGGTCTGAGACAAACCAGAGGTTGTTGCTGAGTGATGGAAACCCTTCTAATGAGGATTCAGCTAGAGGACTCCCCCCGAGAGAGGTGAGACGGGGTGCACGAGTTCGGCAGCCCCCACCTGTACTGACTTATGATACACTGGGAAATCCTTCTTATGTACCACATGCTGAACTTTACCATGCCTGGGTAGGGGCGGTGTCCAATCTGGTAAATATGCTGCCGGTGTTTGCACCACCAGGACTATACTATTATTGATTCAGTTTATGAAATGTGCCTTGGTAAGTATAAGGTTGAGTATGTTGCATGCAGTTCCTTTTCAGCTAGTGGTTATGTAAATAGGCCCTGTGAGCTAAAGCAGGCCAGAAGATTTTGTATGCTTCAAGTTATTGCATTACTTGGTTATATTTTTTTATTGTTTGTCAGCCAGGAGGTGACAGTTTTTAAGCAGGGGGAGAATGTAGGGGAGCTGTGTATACTTGTCTCTCCTCTGTGCTGTTACTGTGTAAGGAGGAGGAGCCCCCACCCCCTGTGTGAGCTGACAGGAAGGAAGTGAGAGAAGAGGGTGCTGCTGGGAACGAGGAAGCAGACAGACAAGCAAGGTGTTGGTAGGTCACACAGTGCTCTGTATAATAAAGTAATTGGGAATCCTCCCCAGTGGCAGAAAGCGCGCTCTCTTAGGGTGCGGAAGGAAAGGGGGTCCTGTACAGGGCTCTGAAGAACAAAGCGTGCTCTTCTCAGGGCACGGAAAGCCAAAGGGAGTTCTAAGACTCTGAAGCACTTGCCACATAAGTGGGGGATTCCCCTCAGCAGTTCAGAAAGTACCACCTACTGTATGTTATGTGAGTGAGGTTGCCCCTGGCTGGCAGGCTGTATCTATCTCTGCTAATTTAAAGGTATAGCGTCCTGCCAATAAATCCATCAACCTTTCCTGTGTTTGTGTGTTGTGGATCAGAGAAGTTTCCCAGGGAGGGGTACCGCAGTCCAACCTGTCCTGACCCTGGGTGGAGGCACGCCATTATCAGTGTACCTGCCCTTCCATATAGCGGAGGCCCAGGGCTCCTGTAGCGCCACACGCAAGTGAATGCGTGCTAGATCTCATGCAGTAGTAAAAGAGGGCTACAATTAAAAAAAATATTTCCTTTTTCTCTGTAAAAACAGTACCTTTTAACTGATTCCAACTAATATATAATTATTCCTTATTGGACACAAAACAATCAACAATCCTGTTTAATTACTGTTTAGGGCTCTGGCACACGGGGAGATTAGTCGCCCGTGACATTTTCAGGGAAATCGCGGTGCTGCATATGCCATCCCATTTTCGCCGGTGGGATGGCATTTCAGGGAGATTAGTCGCCCGCGAACAGGGAGATTTTTTTAGCAGACTTATGGCATGGAGATCCAAATTACAGAAAGACCCCTTATCTTTATAACATATCCTACATATGTAGTTGTGTATAAGTTGGATATCACTTAAGAAGCCATTCCTAGGAAACATCATTCCCTGCTTTGCATGGCTACCTGCCACTATCAGCTTTTAGGTAACAGAGCATTAACATTATTGTGGGCTGCTTAAATTGCACCAATGTGAATGATGCAACAAAGGAGAATTCCAAGTTGAACTATTTCAGCACTAGTTTGCAACAAAGAAAGCAGAAAAGTAGTTCATACAGCAAATAGCCTTCATAGAAGATAATAGTCTGACTTTCTTACATTCCCAGCCTGTTGCTGTTAGATAACATATAATTTAATAGTTTTACTTGAATTACATTTACGGCAAAAGCAGGAACTTACATATTAAAGTAATGTAGTCTGTTTCCAATGCCAGTGCACAAGCACAGTACATATTCTGCATTTAGTCATTCATGTCATATTCAGACAAGTTATAGGCTACCCTTACCTCAGCCAGAATGAGCTCTGCTCATAAAGTTTCCCCTCATATGTCTCTACACCAAAGTTGTAACACAAAACTGACAAGTACACAGCCTGCAAATAAAGCAGAAATGTTTTCATTACCTTAAAATACAGAACTCCAATTCCATCTGATGCCGACATTAAATAATATTTCAAACAAGCCCCTAGAGCAGTGGGTTCCAAACTGTGGGGCTCAGGGTCTTGGACCCAGCCATTTAGGGAAATATTTGGGTAAAATTGTTTCTTTTGTCCTAGAGACTTCTGGAAGGCTATCGTGGCCAGTTAGTCCAAGATTTTGGGTGAACATTTATTTGCTGTCCAAGATAATTTATGAACTATGGCTGAATGGCAGATACAGCAATGTTTCATAATTTTATAACCTGGTTAAGAACTGTGGGGTGCCCAGGAGACATGTTGGGCCTCAAAAGGGGCTTGAACTATATAAGTCTAAAGACCACTGCTCTAGAGTAATGTCACATGTCGTGGTTTGTCTGTGAATTGTCCTGCAAGACCAACGTGTGTTTTCCCACCTCTTTTGGTTGCCTTTGCAGCATTTCTTTGCATCTCTGAATTCTAAGTGAAGCCATATTGAAGTCTTTTTGAGCTATAGCCTGTACAAATAAACACAAAGTTAGAGAGTATAGTTAGCGCAAATTCATATAAAAATAAATAAAAAATACAATGCTACAAAATGGGCATAGTTTATTAAGGGTTTATACTGCTTGGTACTTTTCCATAGAAAAGACATAGCAATGTAATGCCTAGAACTGTCGTGGATCACAATCATCATTACATAGATATTGCCATAAGTATAGAAAAAGTAATTATCACTCCTAATTGGCACCTGATGGCCAAGCCCCAGGCAGAAAATTAAATAGCCTAAACAATACAGAGACTGGGAATACATAGAGACATTTGTATCAAGGGATGAAAGATCAGTTCACTACGGTTCATCATATGAAACTCTACAAGAGAATTTTGGTGAACTGTGATCTCAACCTCTGATAATTGCCCATTAATGTTTTGTTTTCTCATCCTTTCCAAGGGAAAGTGCACCTTTAAGGTGGCCATACAGTACACGTAACGATTTTTCCTTTTCTATCGAAAAGGTCGTTCCCACCCTCCACTGACTTTCAGGGCTGAATCGTCAGATATGGAGCTAGAAACAATAGAAATTCTATCTCCTTCTGCTGATTCAGCCCTGAACGTAGATCTTGCTTGGGCGCCTTCAATTGCGCCCGATCAAAATCTTTTAACCTGGCAGATCGGTGAGTCGTCCGATATCCGCAGTCTTCTGCAATATCGGCTGGCTCTTCGAGCCGCCATACATGCACCGAATATCGTACAAAACAAAGTTTTGTACGATATCATTGGTGCGTGTATGGCCAGCTTTAGGCATTTAGAGATAGGGGCATATTCTAATTTCTTTTAGATATTAAGTAACCCACTAACACAATTAAGCAAATTGCTAATAAAGATGTTCTCTGTTTTATGAAGCCCTCTCTTGTGGTTTATAATTACAGCTGGTCCATAGCAATTCTGACATTATTCAATCAACAGTGAACATGTGTGAATGTGCAAACTGCAATGATCCCACTGTTTCTTTTGTAGGTTAATCACTCAAATTACTGCACATGTTTAGATTAATATTTGTACAAATTGTCCAGAAAATACAGAATGTAAATTAAGTGTGCGGTCAGCTAGACCCAGTGCTTAGGAGTTGTCTCATGAGATACTGATGAGATCAATTACCACTTTATTTTGCCTTTGTGTAAGGCAAGAGGTGTTGTGGAGATTTGAGTCTTGGCTGGTGGAGAGTTGACTTTTGAGTCACAACAAGCAGTGCAGAAAGGGGAAATATATATTGCTTTTAATTGCAATTATATTTACAAATATATTTATAAACATTAACATGTTTAATGTGTACTGGAAAAAATATTGGAGGGGGAAGTTCTCATTTAGTGTTTGACCTTTTAGCAAATTTGTGCCAAAGTTGACATGTACTTACATGGCAACTATGGCACAGTCTGGTCAGGATTTTTTTTTTTGGCAAGGGTTACAGGTTTGTAACCCACCTAAAATATCTGAGTAGCCAGGACACTACAGTTCCTTTATTATACATGCACTTCCTATACCTTCTACAGAATTAACATGGAACGACTTAGTACAACAATTAACACAGAAAGATAAAAGTGGGCAGTTTTTAATGATCATTCAAGAAGAATGTACATGCTGCAATTGTACAGAGCAGATTTACAAAACATACCACTTCTGCCTGATATGAGAGTACTTTAAATAGATCCTTCTCCACATATATTTTGTGCATGTTTATATCTGCCTCTTGTGTATACCTCTGTGTTAGCAGTAAATACAGCTTCTCCAGGCTCTGGTAAAATGGAAGTAAGAATACTGTCACAAGAATAGCTATTGATTTGAAATGCAAAGTTATGAAAATCTGGATTTTAGTGTATTTTACTTACATTCAGTGCAGTTTCAAGGAATCCGTTTGCAAGGTCAAACTTGCCAACATCGATCCAGCCCTTCCCAGTCTTCATGGCCATCTGAAAATCAATAAGAGGGCATCATTATAGCCAAATGTAATGCACAGTAATTATAAATGAATCAAAAAACACATTTTGCTAACTTGACAGCTGTCCTATTTTCACCACTTTTTAATTCAAAATGTTTTATAATTTTCCTGCCTCACTTCCTCCTCTGTCTTGTTAAATACAAGTGTTTGGGGACAATGTTTGTAATATATAATATATGTTTGTGATATGATATTGTATATTATATCATTTATTGTCACCTTGATGGAGTGAACTTCCAATAAATATTGTTGTTTTTGTTTTATAAAGCACTCTGCTTTATATTCATGCACATAGATTTCACACCTTTATAGAGCTTCATCTCGTGTGTTGTCTGACGCCATGCTGAGGAATTGCTATCAAATTTTCTCTGCATAATGTAATTAAAAATTGGCGTTTTTTTTTTCGCTGTGTGGGGATAAAATATCTTGCTAAGAATTTAAATTCTCAGGCCCTCTATTGTGGGATAAAATACTGTATGATACAGCCTACAGAAACTAGTCAATTATTTCACTCGAATTTATTTCATCTGTTATCCTTAAAAATGTTGCAAAGGTAAACATAAATACTAAGAAAAGTTTATGAAATATTAAATCATCTATCTAATGCTTATCAATCTGTTACCTAGGTTTCCTTTAACATGAAATGGGACCAGCGGCCTTATAAAGATATCTTGTCTTTAGTAGAGTACCTTGTCTTCAGTAGATGAAAGGACTGGGTGTGCATGCTATGTCTTTAGACAATGGCTTTAAACAGAGCCTGAAAAAATCTAGCATATAAGTTGCATAGATGCTACCCATAGGTACATTTCATGCCAGTCTGGTCAAATTTGCTAATAATTGCACATGATATTTGGCTGTGTTTAACAACTTGTATATTAATGAAAATACATTGTCTTCAGGAAGAACACAACAGTAGGTATGACTGTTTCAACAATTAATATTTTTTATTAACCATTCTAAAATTGGTTCTGGTACTAAATATTCATTGTTAGATTAGAGGATTAGTCTTCCTTCAACTCCCATACTAAGGGGTAAGGACCCTTATGAATAAAGGAGGGAGCACCAAATGCACCACCTACATCATTACTGTTGCATTGTTACTGTCGTAGGAATTGACCATGAAATGAAACCACAGTGGAAATAAAAGGCTTAATTGGAAAAGTAGTTCCTGAATAAGCTTACCAATATGTTTCTGCGCAAAGTTCCTTCAGAAGGCTCAGGCCCTTCACACCACAACCCAAGCTTACAGGATATATGCCGTACTATAAAGAAATAAGACATTTGTTAATGTCTAGGTAAATTGGTAATTGAAAAACAATGTAAAAACAAGACTTTTAACCTTTATGTTTTTGTTTGTGTTTGGCCTACTGAAACAAATACCCCTGATTAACAGTGAAAGGGTTTGGCAACATCAGCAAGCAGCCCTTGACACCCTAGAAACACTATACACTGGACTTATCCTTCAATAGATTTTTTTAAGGCCCAAGACTGCTCAAGGGAAAAGTTTTCTTTGTGATCATAGATTTAAAATACATTTTAACCTTTAGTTGTCATCCTGATTGCCACTTATCTTGGACTTACCAGTTTTAGCCTCCTTTAGAAGCTTTAGAAACACAATTATGCAATAATGCTGCCATAAAAACTATTATACAAACACACAAAGGAAACATACACATAAATGTGAATCAGCAAGGATGTATTTCTTTCATCAGTAACATCAGTCCTGGTGTCAATTCTTACCTCTAGCTCTGTCATCCTCAGTAATGGAGTCTTCTGCCCTCTTTGTTACACCCCAGTTCCACAAATTGATAGCACATTCGTCAACCTAAAAGATGAACTGAAATTGTGTAAGCCGTGATAACTGTAACTAGCATAAAGTGTTGTGCTAAGGTGCAGTGAGTGTGTGCAGGGCCGGATTTCTCATTAGGGTGCCCCGAGGCCACCCCACTTTTGTCGCCCAACTCACGCATGTGCATTGCCCCCCCCCCCCCCGCCGTTTAGGCAAATCACATGGTATGATATGGAAACACTCAGGGAACATCCATTACTAATTGAAGCATCCCAGTACTTTCAAAACCAACAAAACCAAGAAATCGAACAACAAAACTATGGACCACCCAGGAGCCAACAAAGAATGACAATGTTGGCAAACTACTTGCAGTGAAAGCTATCTTTCACAAGGCCCAAAGAAAACAGGTATAAGCTAAAAGTTTTTAGCAAAGACATGAATGTAAAACAAAATACTACAACAAATGTTTTAACAGATATGTCTGACAATATGAAAATGAAAATAAAGTTTTGGTGTAAACAAAATTGAATTCCCTTACTCAAGCCCACATTTGTAGATTTATGTTTAAGGACAGGTCAAGCTATAAAGAAGGAAAATCTAAGAATCTCATCCATATAAAGTTATGTCCAAGAAGCCCCCTCTACTTTTGAAGTAAAAGGATTCAGACAATTCTTTTCTGGACTGGGACCCTTAACAGGACTGTCTCCTGCTCCAACCCTAAAGACAGCCCTGCGCTTATATATATTGAGAAAGAGAGAATTCTACAATTCCCATATAACGTTTGCAGATATTTGCTGATTAGTGGTCTGTTCCCTACCTGAGCATTCGAACACTGGATTCCATTTTCCCCCAGATATTCTATCTCTTTGTACAGCTGATCAATAATCTCACTCACAGCTGATGGTAGTGGTCTCCCCATCAAGTCAGTAATAAGACCTGGAATCAAAAAGCTTTAAAAAGTGATCACATTACAGATAGAAGAAAGCACAGGCCTATCTTTGAAGAGATGAATTTGCCCAGTTATCCCTTTTCCTCATGTTCTTATTGCAGCCTGTAGTCAATTCAAAAACAATAGCATCAACCCATGGGAATGAAAGTAGAATGAATGGTATCATTTGTACTGCATATATCCCCTTTGTTTGCCAGCACCATCACAATTTTCTTAAAACAAATATCAGCTTTCACCTGGTGGCCATTCCCACATTTTTATCAGTTACATTTAAATCTGCAAACAGCATACACACACAGACCCTTATTCAGCATAAATTTCATCAAGGATGCAGGCTCACACAGGCGGAACTGTCTTTGATAAAAGGTCTACTTTGTTCGAGCACTGTAATAGTTAAGCTAAGCTCAGGAGAGGAGGTTAGGGGAAAACAATGGGAGCCGATAGATGGAGCTGAGTTTATATGGGAACCAGCAATGCCATCTTTTCATTGGCTGCTAGAATGGAGGGTGTGTTTAGTAATCCGAGCTGAGAAAAACTGAGCATGCCCAGGAGCCAACAGCCAAAGGAAATCCAAGTAATTAAAGGAGAAGGAAAGGCTAATAAAGAGTTAATCTCAAGCTGCAGGCATACCTTCAATTGTCTCAATAATGCCCATAAGTCTCCCCACATTTTGCCTGTTTAGATGATCAGAAGCCAAATAGGAAGAAAAAACGCTGAGCTGTGTAAAGAGGATTCCCATAATGCATCGTTCCTGCACCAAGACTAAGACCAGCTCCTCAGTAAGCGCATGCGCATTGACAAGAAACAGAAGTGCGCCTCGCTAGCAAGCTCGTGCCTGTGTTTGCGCAGTGCACAGTTAGCATAGAGGAGAGTAGGTCGTGCTCGCGTCTTGGGGGAGGGAGAAGATTTGCGCAGGTGCGTTTACTTACACGGCGCCATGTTAGACTAATTTCAGTATCCAACATGTTGGCCACAATATGCGCGATATAGCGGTTACTAAAGTCGGTGAGTGCAGGAAATAAAGAGGCTAAAAAGCTAAAAAAAAGGTAGCGATCAGCTATGGGCACATGAGGCCTTTCTAGTTATGGGGTTGCCATTTTAACCCTTTCCTTCTCCTCTAAGGTGATGCTGCAGCCTGAACAACCAGAATGGCAGGTATTAAAAGATTTCAATGAGGCCGTTCACTGATTACATTTTTACATGTCCTTTGATAGACTTGGAGGAGGGGAAGCTGATTATTATTAGTTGGCTTGGAAAGATTAGAATCTCACCTGCTAGTAATGTTGCATGCACTAGGGATAGTCTTTGTAATCCTCTGTTTTACTAAGTGAATAAATAGTATTTTAAAGTGTATTAATTTTTAAAAAAAATAAATGAGGGTGTTGTTGAGGTTAGTGTAACTGTAAAGATACAAAATCCTCAATTAAAAATTAAAAATACCATTAATCTTGTGGCTAATGTGCTTGGTTTTCTGTCCCTATCCCTGAAAGATACATTATACTTAGGACACTTGCCCAATAAGTCATATAATATGACCCAGTTTTCCTTTATTTTTTTTTAAATCAATAGCTTTGTTATTAAACTGAGAATGATGAATGAATAAAGACAAGGTCTGATTGAATCTTTGTATAATAAACTCTCTTCCCTTTTTACTGCCAGTGTCTCAGTTAGAATCATTAAGAGGTTGCTAAAGAATCAGGAGTATGATGAAGCTGAAAAACATTCTTCAACTGGATTACATGTGTGCCCTTTAATATTACTCATAGCAAAGGTTACAGCTTCAGCTGAATTTAAAGGAGAACTAAATCCTAAAACTGAATATGGCTAGAAATGCCATATTTTATATACTGAGCTTATTGCACCAGCAATGATTCAGCATCTCAATAGCAGCATGATCCGGGACTTCAAAGTTGTCACACATTCTTACCCTCTTGGATTTTGCTTTGACACTCACATGCTCAGTGTGGTCCTTGCAGCTATTGAGAATCTAAGCAGAAACCACCTGCACATGTGCAGATGGATTTTAGCCCAAAAATTGAGTATTCTGGGGTTTACATAGTTCCGTATGAGTAGTTTCAGGCAGCTGTAAGTAAAGTTAATGGCAGGCAAAAAAGGTGAATTTTATCAGTGTATTTTAGGCTATACAGGTCATTTACTTATGCCCCAGATGCACACACCCCCAACTGTCCCGGTTTTAATAGCGCATCCCGCTGTCCCAGATAGTTCCATCACTGTCCTGCATTTCCGTAATAGATTACAGAAATGCGGGACATTCATGGAACTATCCCTGACAGCGGGATGCGCTAGCTCGTGCAGCTTCTGCTCCTTATGCGGCAGCGACAGGCCCTTTCATAAGGTTGCGCCCCGTATGTATTGATGTCACACGTACGCACAGGGCGCAACCTTATAAAAGGGCCTGTCGCCGCCGCATAAGGAACAGCAGCCACTGAAGAAGGAGGAGTGTCTATGGGGGCACTCGGGGGCACTGTGTATTAGGGGTACTGTCTATGGGGGCACTGTGAATGGGGGGTACTGTCTATGGGGGCAATTTGGGGCACTGTGTATGGGGGGTACTGTCTATGGGGGCAATTGGGGCACTGTGTATGGGGGTACTGTCTATGGGGGCAGTTGGGGGCACTGTGTATGGGGGCAATTGGGGGCACTGTGCATGGGGGGTACTATCTATTGGGCCTTTGGGGGCACTGTGTATGGGGAGGCAAAACTGGTAGATAGTTATAACTCACTTATAACTCTCAACTGACTGCCTTCTCTCTATATTTGTATTTTATATGTAGTTGCTATATTGCTTTCCTTAAGTAGTACAGTATGAGGGTATAGCACACTTGCGGTGGTAGTTGGGGCGTGGCCACAAAAGTAGGCGTGGTCAAAAATTTGCTGCGCTGCACGCCAAATCTTTTTGTCCCTCTTTTAATTTTTCAAATGTTGGGGGGTATGCAGATGCAAGAGCACCAAGTAGTACAAAATCATATTAATTTACACATCTCTTGCATCCAGAGCACTGTTGTACTCTGCATTTTGCTTAGGATTAAAAATGTATTACAGGCCAAAGGTGGGCTGCCATAAGGGAAGAATGTGTGCTTATTTGTCAGTGTTTACAAGTATATTTTATTTCATTTTAAAAAAAGCAATAAATGTCAAGCAATGGGACCATTTTTATACATGAATGTTACCTGTTATTCTTTTCAAAGACGACCCATCCTCCATTTTCATCAATCAACCAAAACCTCTAGAGAAAGAAATTCATTTAGCAGATTATAGAGCCCAGGAGTACATTATTATGCGCACAGAGAAACATTACAGGGGTTATACATTAGTCACATTAATCTGTGCCCCAGTGGAGTTTACAGTTTAAGGTCCCTAGTTTTCAGGTATGCTGAAGGTATTAACTGAGGCACTGCCCATATCTCCCAGAGTCACAGTTGTTTGACAGACGGTCTAGAGGCCTGAAAAAGGGAAGGGGTTTTTCAACAAATAATGGGTTAAAGGAAGATTTGGGAGTGTTGGGTGTAGCTGAGTGTGGCTAGGATGAGCCAGGTGTGGGACTAATTTGGTCTGCATTTGGAAATTTAAATGTTGGGAGTTATACTGAATAAGTCACATGTAAATATGTTTTTTACTTTTTAGGGAGGTTAAGCTGCCCTAAATCTTTATTTTTGTCCATTTATGCTAGATATCTTCAGGGCAGCAGGATGTCTGTTGACACACTTGAAACATCTGTCTGCTGTGATATCTTACTCACTGATCTGTTATAACAACTAAGGGTGTATGAATGTATGGGGGATGTAAGGGGGGTGAAGGGCCCACCGGGGGGGCAGGCCCCCCAACCCCCCTCGCAGGGCCCCCCACCCGACGTCCTACCCCGAGAGCGTAAATTTAACACGTCAGGGGAGGAGTGGTCGGGTAGGTGGAGCGCTGCAAGAGTCGGGTCTGGGCCGTCGGGGCCCACCGGGATTTTTCCGACCCTGTATGTGAATAAAGTTGTAAAGATTCTGTGAATGTGGCTTTAAATAAATGGTTCCTGACTTCATCTATAAGTGCTGTGTGGATCTCCAGTTTATTCCACTGTGGTATTGACAGGGATAAATCATTACCCTCCCAACAACCATTTACTTCACCAGTTGCAAATCAGTTGCATCCAGCGCCGGATTTGTGTTCCGTGTGCCCCTAGGCCGCCCCCCCTCTCCTCCCCGAGCGCGCATGTGCGAACTCCACACCCCCCCCCCCGGCAGCGATTGCGCATGCGCAAATAGTTCAACTCCAATACGGAGCAGTGGGGAAAGGTCCCCATTTCTCCCTATGGGTGCAAAATTAAAAAATTTTGTTGCGGCGGGGTGGCATGCTGCCCCTAAATTTCTGCCTCCCTAGGCCCGGGCCTTTGTTGCCTCTCCACAAATCTGGTCCTGGTTGCATCTGTAGGTACAACAAGCTAAAGCCATAAAAGTAAAACCTTTCGTCACCACATGGTAATGCCCCATATAATTCATTAAATCAGGCTGAATCAATGCATTTTCACTTGTGCATTAGGCTGATGGCAGACGAGGCATAGGGCGGATATTTTCGTGAAGTGAAAACGAGGTTTGTACGATATTATCGGTGTGTGTATGGCCGGTTTAAGGGTAATAGGCATGGCAAAATGCAGCGCTATCTCATGAGGGAGATAATAATCCAGTCCCGGTGTTTTTAGGCCTTCACGCTTAATGATAACATGAAATAAGGTCTCAAAAAGGCCTGAAATTGCTTATTATCTCCCTCATGACATGGGGTTGGGTTATTTTCTGCAATTCGCTGGGGGGGCAATTCCAGTGTTTCATCTCTCTACACCTCATGACTGAGCTTGAAAGGCCCTGTCTGCTATTATATCTTATAATACACAAACCCTTATATAAATTCACAACGGCATGTATATTCTCCCTCTCACACATATATGCATAAAATATTTTGTTTGTATAATCCTCTCACACTAGAATTGCCACATTCTGGAAAACAATTACCAGTCTCCCTATGTTTGTATGTTTTGCCAGGCGGGCAGGTGGCAACACTACCTCTCACACACAGGCACAGATATTATAAAACTGTCACACACATGCACAAACACACACATTTGCATTCACAAGTTATACACCATCCATACGGACTGACAGATTCTCACATATCTACACAAACAGGAAGAGAACCTGCTCTCTATACCTGAGGGGATTCCCTGCTCTCTATATCTGAGGGGATTCCCTGCTCTGATTCTCCTCACAGCTGCTTATTAAGGAAGGGGCGGAGCTAAGTCCCAGCCACAGAACCACACAGTAAAACAGGGTTACTCAGAGTGAATAGCCCAGCAGGCTGGGCCCATTACAGCAAGATTGAAGCCTTACTTAATTTAAGCTTTTTTTTTCCTACAGAAATGCTCAAATAAAGAAAGACAAAAGCATATTTCTTACTATGAGGGATAATATTTATGTAGGCAAGGAGTAGACTGAGCATGTTCACTGTGAAGGGAGTGACATCTGGAAAATCTTCATGTCTGCTTTATAGTATCACAGAACAGCAAAACAAAGCAATGGCATGAACAGATTAAAAAAAATTTCACTGTGACCTTCACTGCGACCTTGTCTTTCTATTTGTCAATATGTAATATATGTCAATAGGGATAATGTCTCCTCTGTCAACTGTCTAATATTTCTATTTCAAATTGAAATCATGGAGTCTGAACTATGTTAGTAAGAACAGGATTACATGAGTCCATATACACAGGTCCCTATATATAGGGGCTAGGGCTACATTTATTTCAGCATGCTTTGCACTTACATTGCCTCCAATATAGTCTGGCAACTTCATTTTGAGCCTCAATTCTGGGTTTGTTTAGAGAATGATTAAGCTGTACAATATAATGCTGCGCAGTGACAGTGTAACAAAGTTCTTTCTATGGGACTGCCATCCATGTGCACCATTTTATTTAGCACTATTATGAGTAGTAGAATGGTGTCAAGTATGATTGTCAAGGACGTTGTTGCTATCCTTTAGGGCTCTGGCACACGGGGAGATTAGTCGCCTGCGACAAATCTCCCGTGTCTCGGGCAACTAATCTCCCCGAAATGCCATCCCACCAGCGAAAATGTAAGTCGCCGGTGGGATGGCATACGTGGCATACTGAAATCACGCCACCGCGTATGCCATCCCACCAGCGATTTACATTTTCGCCGGTGGGATGGCAATCCGGGGAGATTAGTCGCCCGCGAACAGGGAGTTTTGTTGCGGGCGACTAATCTCCCCGTGTGCCAGAGCCCTAAGGGTGAAAACACAGTGAGCTACTAGTAGCAGCTACTTTCATGTTTACTTAACTCCAGAAATGACCTTGCCATAGACAATATTTAGAACTGCTTCCGCTAAAACACACATAAAGACAATTATCAGTAAATGATTAGCATTGTCTATTTTAGTAGCCACAACAAGTAGCTGCTACTAGTAGCTCCATGTGTCTTCACATTGGTCATTGGCACACATAGAGATTGCAACAAATCTCCCTGCAATGCCATCCCACCGGCTAGAATGTAAATCGCCAGTGGAATGGCATACGCGTCGCTGCAATGTCCCGAAGTCGCCTGAAGTTGTCTTGAGAGGAAACTTCGGGATATTGCAGCAAGCGTATACCATCCCATCGGCGATTTACATTCTAGCCAGTGGATGGCATTGCAGGGAGATTAGTCGCCTGTGACAACGAAGATTTGTTGTGGGGCCGACTAAGCTCCATGTGTGCCACTGCCCTTAAGAAGCAAACTCCTGTTTCTGGAGTTCAACTTCCTTCTCCAAAGCTAATGTGTTACTTCCATCCTGATCTCTGGCCCTCACCTTTTTCCTAGGCAGCCTTGTGCATTTACTCAGGGTTTGGGATACAGTGCTAGATTCTGTCCACAGACTACAGTATCAATCTTAACACCATTTTAAGGGCTGTGACACACGGGGAGATTAGTCACGCCGCTACAAATCTCCCTTGTCGTGGGCGACTAATCTCCCCGAAATGCCATCCCACTGGCTAGAATGTAAATCGCCAGTGGGATGGCATACGCAGCACCGCGATTTGCAGAAGTCACAGAAGTTTCCTCTCAAGGCAACTTCGGCAAATCGCACCGCTGCGTATGCCATCCCACCGGCGATTTACATTCTAGCCAGTGGGATAGCATTTCATGGAGATTAGTCGCCCGCAACAAGGGAGATTTGTCACGGCACAACTAATCTCCCCGTGTGTCACAGCCCTAAGCCTATTAGAGCCATGTCTTCTCCCCACCACAGTCCTGCATGATTGACGAATGGAAGGGCATAACTTGACTGATCCTTGGCCCTGACCTGCAATGGCATTTTCTTGTCCATTATCACCCCAACCAGAGACTTGATCGATTCTAAGAGGGTATACCTTGCAGAGCATACCTACTTCTGTCTGCTCAAGCACTTCATAATGCAATACGCTCATATATTCAGTACCAGGGAAAAACCATCATCATGAAATATGCCTGGGTTGTTGGTGGTACAGTTAGAGTCAGCTTACCTGCTTTCTTCATGTACAGGTCCTTCTCAAAAAATTAGCATATTGTGATAAAGTTCATTATTTTCTGTAATGTACTGATAAACATTAGACTTTCATATATTTTAGATTCATTACACACAACTGAAGTAGTTCAAGCCTTTTATTGTTTTAATATTAATGATTGTGGCATACAGCTCATGAAAACCCAAAATTCCTATCTCAAAAAATTAGCATATTTCATCCGACCAATAAAAGAAAATTGTTTTTAATACAAAAAAAATCAACCTTCAAATAATTATGTTCAGTTATGCACTCAATACTTGGTCGGGAATCCTTTTGCAGAAATGACTGCTTCAATGTGGCGTGGCATGGAGGCAATCAGCCTGTGGCACTGCTGAGGTGTTATGGAGGCCCAGGATGCTTCAATAGCGGCCTTAAGCTCATCCAGAGTGTTGGGTCTTGTGTCTCTCTACTTTCTCTTCACAATATCCCACAGATTCTCTATGGGGTTCAGGTCAGGAGAGTTGGCAGGCCAATTGAGCACAGTAATACCATGGTCAGTAAACCATTTACCAGTGGTTTTGGCACTGTGAGCAGGTGCCAGGTCGTGCTGAAAAATGAAATCTTCATCTCCATAAAGCTTTTCAGCAGATGGAAGCATGAAGTGCTCCAAAATCTCCTGATAGCTAGCTGCATTGACCCTGCCCTTGATAAAACACAGTGGACCAACACCAGCAGCTGACATGGCACCCCAGACCATCACTGACTGTGAGTACTTGACACTGGACTTCAGGCATTTTGGCATTTCCCTCTGCCCAGTCTTCCTCCAGACTCTGGCACCTTGATTTCCGAATGACATGCAAAATTTGCTTTCATCCAAAAAAAAAAATTTGGACCACTGAGCAACAGTCTAGTGCTGCTTCTCTGTAGCCCAGGTCAGGCGCTTCTGCCGCTGTTTCTGGTTCAAAAGGGGCTTGACCTGGGGAATGCGGCACCTGTAGCCCATTTCCTGCACATGCCTGTACACGGTGGCTCTGGATGTTTCTACTCCAGACTCAGTCCACTGCTTCCGTAGGTCCCCCAAGGTCTGGAATCGGTCCTTCTCCACAATCTTCCTCAGGGCCCGGTCACCTCTTCTCGTTGTGCAGCGTTTTCTGCCACACTTTTTCCTTCCCACAGACTTCCCACTGAGGTGCCTTGATACAGCACTCTGGGAACAGCCTATTCGTTCAGAAATTTCTTTCTGTGTCTTACCCTCTTGTCAATGTCAATGATGGCCTTCTGGACAGCAGTCAGGTCGGCAGTCTTAGGCTGATGCCACATGCGGCGTAGGGCTGATTTTTTCGGCAAGCGTTTTTCCGCTTGCCGAAAAAATCAGCCCTACGCCGCATGTGGCATCAGTCTTACCCATGATTGCGGTTTTGAGTAATGAACCAGGCTGGGAGTTTTTAAAAGCCTCAGGAATCTTTTACAGGTGTTTAGAGTTAATTAGTTGATTCAGATGATTAGGTTAATAGCTCGTTTAGAGAACCTTTTCATGATATGCTAATTTTTTGAGATAGGAATTTTGGGTTTTCATGAGCTGTATGCCACAATCATCAATATTAAAACAATAAAAGGCTTGAACTACTTCAGTTGTGTGTAATGAATCTAAAATATATGAAAGTCTAATGTTTATCAGTACATTACAGAAAATAATGAACTTTATCACAATATGCAAATTTTTTGAGAAGGACCTGTATACTCCACTGGCTGAAAGTACAGCAGCACAGATAAAGTGTATGGATGTATTTATTGTATCAACCACTAGAGAGCAGCAAAGACAGGAAGAAAGATTGGAAACAAGATTAACAGAAATAATATAGCATCCAAATGAATTAAAAATATTAATTTAGTGTGATTGTAGACATATTCATTTAGCATAGATGTTAGCACCTGTCCCCACAATTTATCAACCTGATTTGGGCAAACATGTTTAACTGGCTCACTCATTCTTTTGCATATGATTTTGGCATAGGTGGGCAAATAAAGTAAGTGATAAAAGTGTTTAATACTGTGCAGAAATATAGCAAGTAAAACTGGGAGACAAGAATTAGTTAGTTTTTGTGTAAATGTGGAAAGCTGGCTGTGTGTCAAGATGTTTTTATAAATGGAGCATTTTTTTACCTGGATCAGTGTTAAACCCTTACTTTAATAGTCAGTTGACAATAAATCATTAAGTAATTAAATCAGAATTAGACATCGAACTGCATGATGCTCTGGGCATGTTCTAAGCACATTAAAGTGGCACAACCTTTATATAATGTATAAATCACTGGTTAGAACGCACCCTGAATAAAGGCACAGTTTACAGCCATAGAGAAACTAATAAGGTTTAGAGGCCAAATGAAATTTATTTTATGAGGGTTATTCTGCAGGAAGACAGACCAAACCTTTATGTGGTTTTAGCACACCTTGTAATTAGGGCCGCCATCAGAAACTTTGGGGCCCCGCACAAGTACGCAGCAGACGAATTTTGGCCATGCCCTTGTGTGTGCAATATAAACAGCTGATGTCACTCTATAACAGGGGTTCCCAACCTTTCTTACTCATGAGCCACAGTCAAATGTAAAAAGCCTTGGGGAGCAACACATAAAAGTTTATGGAGGGGCCAAATAAGGGCTAAGATTGGCTATTAGGGAGCCTCTTTGCACACTATCAGCTTATAGGAGGCTTTATTTGGTAGTATTGTTTGTATGCAACCAAAACGTGCCAAGTCAGGAATTCAAAAATGACTACCTGGTTTGGGGGCACTGAGAGCAACATCCAAAGGGTTGGTGAGCAACATGCTACCCCTGAGTTGGGGATCACTGCTCTATTATAAGGAGTTCCACTGATTAATGTACTAATAAGTCATTCAGGTTATAGGGGATCAGTGGAGTTTAACCCCTTCCCACCTATCTGCCCCTGCTCTGTGCTGCCATTGATTGATATAAAAGTTACATAAGTTTTTACATAAGTTACTTAAACTGCAATGATCTTGCTATGAGGCCAATAACTAGTCAGTAGTAGTTTATAAAAACAGTAAAAATAATTATGATAATAAGTCAGTACAGGTATGGGATCCGTTATCCGGAAACCCGATATCCA
This sequence comes from Xenopus tropicalis, assembly GCF_000004195.4. NCBI lineage: Eukaryota > Metazoa > Chordata > Amphibia > Anura > Pipidae > Xenopus > Xenopus tropicalis. The sequence goes on along the minus strand of NC_030684.2, from coordinate 44,766,263 downwards.
GAAAGCTCCGAATTACGGAATGCCTGTCTCCCATAGATCCCATTTTAATCAAATAATTCAGATTTTTAAAATTGATTTCCTTTTTCTCTGTAAAAATAAAACAGTGCTTTGTATTTGATCTCAACTAAGATATAATTAATCCTTATTGGATGTACAATAATCCTATTGAGTTTAATTAATGTTTTATTGATTTCTTAGTAGACTTAAGGTATGAAGATCCAAATTATGGAAAGACCCCTTATCCAGAATACACTTGGTCCCGAGCATTCTGGATAATGGGTCCTACACCTGTATTTTAACTGGGGGGTCAGTGGTGTTTATATGTAAGATTCTTTGAAAGTAACGTAAGTTTTTGTATAAGTTAAGTAAAATGCGTAAGCCTAGGGGCCCAATGATGTTGCAAAGTTCACGTAGAAGATGCTGATATTATTCAGTAAATGGATCCCAATATAAACAGCTGATGTTACTCTATAATAAGCAGTTCACATAAATAGTTAAAATGAATAATTAGTGTGCTAATAAAAATGTAAGGTAAATTCCACTGCCCTCAATGAACTGTCTAGTTCATTGGGGCAGTGGAATTTACCTTACATTTTTTAATTCATTGTTGGTCAGAGGAGTTTGTCCCTGCAAAGCGTCTCTGCATTATCTTGATACTCAAGTTACTTAAGTTTCTAGGCCGGTTACATAGTTTTCTATGCAGTTTTTGCAGAAGTTACATAAATCACGTACGTTTTGGTGTAATTTTATGTGTAACTTATACAATTTCCGTAAGTTTTGCAATGCGTCTGGGCAGGAGCAATTGTACCCCCCTCTCCCCCTCTGATGGCGGCCCTGCTTTTAATGATGGTCTTTTGCCTTTAGGGTCGGACTGGGGGGTGTAAATCTCACTGGGACTGCTACCCCAGGGGCCCCCACACCCCTCTCTGGGCCCCTCACTGCCTGCCCCTTACCCCCTACCCACGTGCACACCTTATACTTACTTTATCTGAAATCTCAGCAAAAGGAGATAGCTGAGCAGCTATCAGGGCCTATAGGTGGCACAAGTTTAATGGGGCCCTGTCATTGTCAGAATATATATATTTTTAAGGTCTATTTTAAGGTCTGAGAGGAAAAAGTGGGTTCTGATGGCAGGGGGAGTTGAATGCATTTATGAATTTGCTACTAACTGCTGCCTAAAAATATATAATTATACAGGGCACCCCAAAGAAGACTATATATACTACACTACATGTGTCTGTGTACAAATAAAAATTTTTAATTCATACAGAGGGTTTCTGTAATTTTAGATTTTTTCTCAAATACAGAGGGACAACCAAACCCTGGGGAGCAGAATGAGTTGATAATTTATTGGGTGACACATTTCTCATTCCCGCTACAATTTCCAGTATAAGACATGAAGTGAGAGTTCAGATGTTATAATAGAAGGCTGACAATGTTATTTGTTTACCATCATTCATAGAACTCATCTATTTTAATTCATGGATTAATTCAATCAGGCAAATACAGTGCAATTTTTTTTTGCATTTGTACTTAGTCTTCCTATTGGCATCGTTTGGTATAAATATATATATCAGGCTCTTTTTGTACCTGATATGTGGGGCCCATAGACATCTGAGCCGAGAAGCTATTCAAGTGAGCACAATAGATCATTCAGGCTGGACAGAGGACCAGAATTTCAAGTTTAAATCTGAATAGTCTGGGGGTGGTGAAAGAAGCCAGGCAGGAGCCAGATAGGCAAAAACTAGCACATACTTCAGAATGTACTCATTTTCCCATCTCAAGTTTAACTTTAAATAAACTTTTTTTAGTAAAATATAGATGCATGTACTCTAGCAATATTTCCATTTGTCTTCTTTATTATTCTTTATTACTTATGGTTTTAGAATTATTAGCCTTCCTACAATGCCCCTTTTTTGGCCAATCTATCTAATTGTTGGGCTCGCTGACCCTGGCAACCAAACAGATTGATTGTCTGTAAGGATTTAATTTTATGGTTATTATTATTTTTTATTGCTTATCTTTCTAGTCAGGCTCTCTACTATAAATGTTTCTAACTTCATAACTAGTATTTGGTTGCAAGGGTAATTAAGCCCTAGCAACCAGTTAGCATATTAAAACCTGAGGCAGATAATGCAATGCAGCTCCCCCTTATACCCCAGTGCTTACCCTTTCTGCACCAGAGGGGTCGAGTGGGGGCTGCATTTCTAGTGGAAAGAGCACAATCACTTTGCCTTATGGCAGAAATGCCCCTGTGCACCTGACACCTGTGCAACAAAAATGGGGGGAAAAAAACAGAATTCAGACCAATTTCAGAATGTCTTAGAATACCACTATCTACAACATACAGAAAGTATTATTTTAAGGTAGTTCCCCTTAAAATTATCACCTTAATAAACAGCAGCAACAGATCAAATGTAATCCTCTAACTGCTGAGCAGTGTAGCCATAATCATGAGTTGCTTAACAACACACAATCCACGCACAATAACATTTAACACAGAAATAAAAAATCTAAAGTGTCTGCCATTCTTTAACTTTAGCTTCAGTGATTTTTCTACTGAATAATTTGCAAAGACCCCTAAGCTTTGCTTCTCAACAGCTGCTCAGAACACAATGTGAATGTGCAGTGGCAGTCCTATCAGAATCCAAGATGGGGAGCTCCTAGTTCCCTTTTAAGCTCCATGACTATTAGTAGCTGGAAAACTATGCTAAAATGCCTGAAGAAGCTCCCCCATGAATTTGAACTGAATGTGGTAACACACACACACACTTGTCATAGTAGCCTGGAATTGCGGCACTGTGCTTTTACAGCCTACTGTTGTTTGAGAAACTGTGACACAAGCAGGGGCAGGCCGAGCCGACCGGGCGCCCTAGGCAACCTGGTCAGCCACCTTGCACCTGCGCATCGCTTCGTATCGCAACACCCCCCAACACCCCCCGACCCCCCCCCCCTATATGAAACGCAACGGAGCACAGACTAGAGAGGTAGGCAAGAGAGGCTCCTGTCTGGCGCCCCTCAATTGTTGCACCCTAGGCAGCTGCCTCTTCTGCCTACCCCTAGTTCTGGCCCTGGACAAAAGAGCAAACCAGGTGATTTTCATTGACAAAGCCTTAAAGCAAGGGGTGGTGATTGGATTGCGGGTCACACTACCAAACATGTACATTAAGGAGGGGAGTTGTCAAAAAACAATTTAGACCATTAAGTTAAGGTGGCGATACAGGGGCCAATTCTAGATGCCAATATCGGTCCCTTAGACCAATTTGGCAGCTTGTCGGCCCATCTATGGGCATTAATGATGGGCCTGCCCGACCGACATCTGGCTCGATCAGACAGGTTTAAAAAGTTAGTCGGATTGGGAAACACTCGTTGATGAGGTCCTGGAACCAATCAATGCCTATACCTGTTGTTCTATTTTGATTGTTTGCCCCAGGGCCAAACAACTGAATCAGCCTGTATTAGCACGATATCGCCCACCTATAGGTGGGGATAGTGGGGATTTATGGAGAAGATCCGCTTGCTTGGCGAGGTCGTGATCTTAGCATGTATGGCCACCTTTACATCTTTGGTGCATTGTTTTGCATGTCTGGCTCCCCTAGTATCTCTATTACCTATAATCAAATTAAAATGGCAGGTATATGGGCCATCACATCAGCAGGCCTGTGGGGGGTGCCAATACACGGTTAAGCTGCTGAATCAGTCTGAAGGACCCGAATCGGCAGCTGAAATCTGCCCGTATATCGCACTGGCCTACCCGACTGGTATCTGGCCTTAAATTGATTTTCTTGTCTGTTGTTTGATTGTTTGACCCTGGGTTATTAGTCTGATGCCACCCACCTAGTCTGATATCACCCACCTTAGGTGAGATTCGCTCTTTGGTAACCTCACCAACAAGCGGATGTTGCCATGTATGGCCATTTGTGGAAGGCAGCTAATGTGCAGAAAGTGTCTCTAATAAGCTTTTGATGCTGCACTGACAGACACATTGAACAACTTTAGATCTCCCTTTAAAAGTTAAGATGGATCCTAGGCCTCAGTAAGGTATGGTATCATGGCATTCTGGTTACTTCACTTTGGCCTCTTTCTTACCAGCAATTTGTAGACTTATAAACCACATAAATTATATCCAGGCTGATTCATAACCTACTTGATTTGTGTAATCACTTGTTGCTAAATGAATAGGAACAGAACAATAATCCCGCACTTCAAGTGCAAGATACACAGTCTAATTGAATTGACCCATGAATCACAATGAAAAGTAAATCTTGCAGTAAATGATCTGCTGCTAATTCATATAATTTTAAATAGGTTTGAGATGAGTCTCTGGAGGATTAGGTTTCAGCTCAATACAAATCTCTAAATGCTTTCATTCATTGCCCCTTGTTCTATAATTTATTATTTAAACTGTAAAAGTGTCTTGTTCCTATTGAACAAATAAGTGTGTCAATGAAATGAAGCAGTTACCAGCTGGTAGACAATTCCATCCTATAATGGCAGCTTAGTTTTGTTGCAACTTTTTTGCTTCTATCCCATAATACATTTTAAAGTTATATTAATGCGTTTAAAAGTAGGAAACACATTTTATAAATAACTGGAATTCCTTCAATGTAGATGCAGTCTTTATGCTTTGCCGTTCTGTGCATTACTTGCCCACAGGCACTTTATGGGGAGGTGAGATCTTTCACTCTCCCACTGATCAGTCCCACATTTAACTTCTTTGACACTTTTTTTAAAATCATTTGATGAGGCCTGCTGTAGTCATTAAGCTCTGGACTCATGTTGAGCATTGACCATGATGACCATAACATAGCTATATTATTCTACAGGTTTGGAAGTATGGCAGAGAAATTCAACTTGAACGTTTATCCCAAAGAAATTAATAAGGTTATTATTATTGGTAATTGTTGAGCTTTCTCTTGTGCATTGATAGAAACTTCTATTTTGACTAGCAGAACAACAAGACAATCATAATGGGTAGCAGTGAAAGTGCTATTGTATGCTGTATTCCAGTTTGCCCCTGCTCAAGTCACTCATCCATCTTTGCAGCTAGAGCTTCGGATCCAGTAGCAGATCTGTGCATATTTTGGGGGTGTAAGTCTGACTGCCACATTGTATTCCCTTGGTTGCCCAAACACTTCTACCCACTGGTGTCCTGAAAAGATACCAATGACCTTTCTTACCCAGCGACCTTTATTCCACAGCCGCCCATAAACCCCAGAGCCACTAGCACCGGGCTGTGCATCACAGTGCTGATAAAGCAGGTGAGCTGTTTGTTGTTTAACTCTACATGAGCGGTACACTAGCTCCCCAGGACGGTCATTATCAAAACCTGAGAAGTGTACTCTACCCCCAGCCAAGTTCTGCAGAGGAGGAGAGACTGCCAAAGACATGTGAGGCTGAGATTGTGGCCTCCGTAGTTCCAGAAGAGCATAATCATAATCCATACTGAGTTCTGCAGGTGCACCAATCCATCTGCGTGGAACTCTAGTGGATTTGACACGCACCCAACGCAGTGATGGATTTACTCCTGGCCTAAGAAAGCCGACTCTCAGCCTACGTGCTCCCTGAACATAATCTTTGCCATCATGGATGCAATGAGCTGCAGTTAAGACATGCCGTTCTGTCACAAGAACCCCAGTACATCCCGTGGACACATACACAGCTGCTGCAAAAGGGAAGTCCTGCAGAAATTTCCGACTGCGGATGGAAAACCTTACATCTGGACCATAGATTTGCCGCCGAGACCGCAGCGAATAGGATCTCTTGTCTTCTAGCTTCTTTTGATTCTGTGGCAATTTCAACTCTATGGTAGTTAGTGTGCGGCTGCCATTGGAATATGTGGTCTCATAGTCCAGCTGTTGAACTTGGTCTAATTGGTCCTGTAGTGATTTTTGTATTATGCATTGCTCACTGCACACAGTATTAAGTTGGGGATCACCAAGAGCTGTAAAATTTGTGGGTGGCAAATTTAATGTATGATGTGGGATAATTTCTATCACTGGAATTCCAGAGGCGCCGATCAAAATAAGAAATGAAGACACGTAGACAGAATTAAAAATCCCAAGGTTGATCATATTTATGGCTCTGTTAATTTAAAAAAAAACAAAATAAATTACAGACATTAGAAATATTGTTACTGTGTTTTTGAGTTCCAGTTAGGTGTTTTGTGAAGTTCCTAAAAGGACACCCTCTTAAAACTATGTATTTAAAACTGGTGTACTCTGACCACCCAGTGCCTACTGTATGTTGCTGTACCCAAAAAGAGTACCCAAACTGGCACATCCTAATCACCTAATGCCTACTGCATGTTGCCGAACCCAAAGAGAGTACCCAAACTGGCACATCCTAATCACCCAATGCCTACTGTATGTTACTGTACCCAAAGAGAGTACCCAAACTGGCACATCCTAATCACCTAATGCCTACTGCATGTTGCCGAACCCAAAGAGAGTACCCAAACTGGCACATCCTAATCACCCTGTGCCTACTGCATGTTACTGTACCCAAAGAGAGTACCCAAACTGGCATATCCTAATCACCCTGTGCCTACTGTATGTTACTGTACCCAAAGAGAGTACCTAAACTGGAACATCCTAATCACCTTGTGCCTACTGCATGTTACTGTACCCAAAGAGAGTTCCCAAACTGGCACATCCTAATCACCCTGTGCCTACTGCATGTTACTGTACCCAAAGAGAGTACCTAAACTGGAACATCCTAATCACCTTGTGCCTACTGCATGTTACTGTACCCAAAGAGAGTTCCCAATCTGGCACATCCTAATCACCCTGTGCCTACTGCATGTTACTGTACCCAAAGAGAGTACCCAAACTGGAACATCCTAATTACCTTGTGCCTACTGTATGTTACTGTACCCAAAGAGAGTACCCAAACTGGCACATCCTAATCACCTTGTGCCTACTGTATGTTACTGTACCCAAAGAGAATACCCAAACTGGCACATCATAATCACCCTGTGCCTACTGTATGTTACTGTACCCAAAGAGAGTACCCAAACTGGCACATCCTAATCACCCTGTGCCTACTGTATGTTACTGTACCCAAAGAGAGTACCCAAACTGGCACATCCTAATCACCCTGTGCCTACTGTATGTTACTGTACCCAAAGAGAGTACCTAAACTGGAACATCCTAATCACCTTGTGCCTACTGCATGTTACTGTACCCAAAGAGAGTACCCAAACTGGAATATCCTAATCACCCTGTGCCTACTGCATGTTACTGTACCCAAAGAGAGTACCCAAACTGGCACATTCTAATCACCCTGTGCCTACTGCATGTTACTGTACCCAAAGAGAGTATCCAAACTGAAACATCCTAATTACCTTGTGCCTACTGTATGTTACTGTACCCAAAGAGAGTACCCAAACTGGAATATCCTAATCACCCTGTGCCTACTGCATGTTACTGTACCCAAAGAGAGTACCCAAACTGGCACATCCTAATCACCTTGTGCCTACTGCATGTTACTGTACCCAAAGAGAGTACCCAAACTGGCACATCCTAATCAGCTTGTGCCTACTGCATGTTACTGTACCCAAAGAGAGTACCCAAACTGGCACATCCTAATCACCCTGTGCCTACTGCATGTTACTGTACCCAAAGAGAGTACCCAAACTGGCACATCCTAATCACCTTGTGCCTACTGTATGTTACTGTACCCAAAGAGAGTACCCAAACTGGCACATCCTAATCACCCAGTGCCTACTGCATGTTACTGTACCCAAAGAGAGTACCCAAACTGGCACATCATAATCACCTTGTGCCTACTGTATGTTACTGTACCCAAAGAGAGTACCCAAACTGGCACATCCTAACCACCTTGTGCCTGGGCACTGGGTGATTAGTACCCAAACTGGCACATCCTAATCACCCAGTGCCTACTGTATGTTACTGTACCCAAACTGGCACATCCTAATCACCCTGTACCCAAACTGGCACATCCTAATCACCTTGTGCCTACTGTATGTTACTGTACCCAAAGAGAGTACCCAAACTGGCACATCCTAATCACCTTGTGCCTACTGTATGTTACTGTACCCAAATAGAATACCCAAACTTACACATCCAAATCACCCATGTTACTTTACTTACTTGCCTGTATGATGTATAATGGCTCTCTCTAGCTCAGACCTATTGTCTCCAGGTGTGTGTCTGTCAGCCTTTGTCTGTAGTCCCCTGAGTTTCAGTGGTGCACACCTCTCGTGACGAAGATCTAATTCGGAAACTCCCCTTCATACAATGACACATTGTAAACTGATGTTTGTGCCATTTCCCTAGACTCCAATACCCTACCAGCTATCCAAGACCACATAGTCATGCATCAGTGCATGTAAGAGTCTGCAATGAGAGTAAAATCTGTTGGTTTTATTTACTTTTTGGGCCCCATTGGTTTCTATAAAGTAGACCTTTCTGTCATATGGACTTCAGGTTTGGCAGCACTGATATAAAGCATTACTATCACCTCTTGCTGTACTGTCACTATCCTGCCATGCTATCTCCTATTCTTTCCCCCAATAAAGGGTGCTTTTTGGTATCTCAGAATATGTGCCCTGTACCATCATGATTTACCATCCTTCAGAACTCCTGCTTTATCTGAGAGGTATAGTGATGCAGCAGCTAAAAAGCTAGTGGTTTCTAATATCTGGTAAAGGACATTTTTTGACACCATATGATATGACAGGGTTTTATACTCCTTTTGAAAATATATTGCAGATTCAATTTGCCACTATGTCAATGTGCAATGTGAGCAACTTTTCAATTGGTCTTCATTATTTATTTTTTTATAGTTTTTAAATTATTTGCCTTCTTCTTCTGAGTTTTTCCAACTTTTCAATGGAGGTTACTGACCCCGGCAGCCAAAAACTATTGCTCTGTAAGGCTACAATCTTATTGTTATTGCTTTTTATTACTTTTCTTTCTGTTTAGGTTCTCGCCGATAAATATATCCGTCTCTCATTCAAACTAGTGCCTGGTCACTTAGGTAATTTGGACCCTACCAACTAGATAACTGTTAAAACTCCAAACTGGAGAGCTGCTGAACAAAAAGTGGAATAATTATATATATATAATATCTATATCTATATCATACTAAAAGTTAACTCAAAGATGAACAACCCCTTTAAGTATAAGGCATGTGGGCATGCATGCTGCAGTGACTTTGTGCCTTTATGAATATATGTGGTAAAGGGTAACTCATGAATTTTTCCTACACTAAAAGTTAATGGCCTCAATTCACCTGCTACTGTTCTACTTCATAATCACTGTACTAATGCATGGTTTTATCTTCAAATTACCATTTCTATCACTGTCCTTGTTTTATTCTCCCTTTCTAAGTTTTCACCCCATATGATAAGCAGTACAAATAGGACTAAGACCAATGTTATGAGACCCATGCCCTTCAGAGATCAGGATGAGACCCAAATAAAGCAAGAGCTAAAATATTATTTCTGATATGTCATTATTGAAATATTGCTGATAGTTCTATGATTGCCTTAGTATCCCAACACTAGTCCACATGCCAGTTACTGGTGTTGCTCTCTATAGCCTTTGTTCCTTCCCTTCTTTTCCCATCCAAAACCCTCTCTGTCAGGGTATTCCCCCCATACCCCCATCCGTAAGCTAGCTTACCGAAGGCTGGAAGCTTGTTTCTAGAATGGGATCTCAATGAGTAACAGTTTTGTGTCCACTTTCTCGCCAACCGCCACAGATTTCTCTTGTGTCACCTAACTCTCCTTCCTCCTCCCTCCTCCTCTTCTTCTCCACCTTCCAGCAGCTACTGTGAGTTGGGGGAGTGGAGTGTCCCAGACAAGCTCCTGCATGACAGGAATGCTGCATACACTGTGCTTGAGAGCCAGAGAGAAGGATGAATAGGGGAGATATGTTACCAGCAGGCAATATCCACTTGCTGAATATCACCTGTTGGTATAATCCTTCTACTTAGGAAACAAATCTGTCTAAATGTACAATCAATATTTCTTTGAAATTCTGGACTTGGTGCCTGCCAGTGCTTGGCAGGTTCCTTTGCCATTCTAGATTAAGGCTTCCAAATAAAGCAACTGACTGTTTAATGTAACCTTTATACCTGCCTTCTGAGTGATAAAGAGTTGGTAGTGGGGAGTAGGATGAAGACAGGGGTAGTATAGCAGGGTGACTAGATAGAAAAATTCCAGGAACTGTGTTGGCAAAATTGTATGCTGAGCGTGTGGGGCGGAATAGAAAGAGAATGATTTAAAACCTGGCCCAGACTGGCAATCTGTAGATTCTGGCAAATGCCAAAGAAGCTGCTTTAAGATGCCATAGACACTCACCATTTATTGGGCAACAGTAGAGTGTTTCAGCCTCTGTGCTAAATCGATTTTGAATCTCAGGTTGTACCTGGCTGTGGGGATCGAAACGCGTTGATGCGGTGACTAAATAAACAGACTTTTTCTACACTATAATGCCGTGAGTGCTCTCTATACATGTGCTTTGTATCTCTTGGTCAGCACCTGGCGAGTGCCTTGATGTGGTGAGTGCCGATTCTCTGCAGACTATATATATATATATATAGTTAGGGACCAGCATTCACTTACTGTAAAAGTGCATTATTCCACACCACATCCCAATCGAATGTTTCGACCCCTTGAGACCTTTTTGAAAGATTCATGATGTAAACTTTGGTTTCAAGTGATGTGGATTGAAATAATACACTTTTACAGTGATTAAGTGCTGGTCCTTCATCGCAAATATGACTTCAGTGTCGGACTGGCCCACCAGGATACCAGGAAAACTCCTGGTGGGCCCAGCTGTCAGTGGGCCCTCCTGCTTCTGACCATTTGGCCTGCTTCATACTCATTCTCTATTTCTGAATGGGAACAAAGAGGAGAAATAGATGGAAGAATAGATGCTAGCATGTAAATAAAAAGGACTAGGAGAATAAAGAGGTTGGGTGAGGAAAGGAGGAAAAATAGATCGGAGAGTGGTCTAGGGTTTTCCGGTGGGCCCCTGGGGTCCCAGTCCGACACTGTATGCAGGGCTGACACTAGGGGTAGGCAGTAGAGGCAACTGCTAAGGCGCAATGATTAGGGGGCACCAGGCAGGAGCCTCTGCTGCCTACCCCTAGTCCTCCTTTTCCATTGCCCCTGCCGCTTGTTAATATCTAATTATTATATTTATATATATATATATATACATACATACGACTGGTATGGGAAAACCTGGACCCCAGCTCTGTAAGGCAGCAGTGCTACCCACTATGTCTGTTGCTGTGTTGCTGAGTTGATCTAGCTGGTAAAGTTCAGGGGCAATATACTTTGTTCTGCCTTACTTCACTGAAACCGTGGGGCTCATTTATAAATGCTGGGCAAATTTGCACCTGGGCAGTAACCCATAATAACCATTCTGTAATTAATATGTAATTAATTAACACAGTGAAAGCAAACATCTGGTTGGTTGCTATGGGTTACTGCCCAGAAGGAAATTTACCCAGTGTTTATAAATGACCCCTAGCGTGTCTGAAATCAGGAAACTGCCCCATATATTTCTATTACTTCTAATGTATCACCTTATTGTTTAAACCCTTTGTCCCTCTCTTTCCATGATACCTCAAGAAATTCTTAGTTATTTTCTCACTCCTTTTATGTTATATCTGACATTTACCTAGATTATTTTACACACACACCCATTTTCATTTAGCATTGTAAATATTTTTTGCTTCTAGGCATCTACTCATAATTCTCCTAGCATACATTAAGTTCTCAATAGCCTTTTAGACAATGATAATATTTGAAACCAGCCTTCATCTATAATGTCTATGATGTCTATGATGTGCAATATATTTTATAAACAATAGGCTTTGCACATAACATAGGATTAAAATGTGTCTCTTTGAACCTGTAGACATGCACTGCTGGCTAGTGCCCCGGTGAGAAGTTCTGCCTCTGATATCACAACAAGGAAATTATATTGCTCCATGGGATCTAGTATTTTAGTAATATTTTAGGTAGTATACTAATATTTTAGTAATACAATTCAGGAGTTTATTTATCCCCTCATGATCCCTATACAGGTACAGGTATGGGACCTGTTATGCAGAATGCTCAACCTGGGGTCTTCTTGAATAAGTGATCTTTCTGTAATTTGGATCTCTATGCTTTATGGTTACTAAAAATTCATATTAATATTAAATAAACCCAACCCAATCCTTATCCTTCAATAAGGATTACTTATATCTTAGTTAGGATCCCCTCCAGAAGATCCAACCCCACAGTTTGTGCAAGCCACATAGGTTTTTCTTATTATACAAATCTTGTCATTTTGTCACATGATCTACTTTCCCTGGGTAAAGCCACCAAGATAAAACACCAATAAGGGGCAATGGCATTCCCCATGTGCTCGAAACCTTTAAAAATTGTCATTTGCTATCTAGGTTTTTATGCAAAAAGGATTTTATAACACAAGCATATGGAGGGATATTAAAGCTGCCTCTATTTTGTTTAGATCCTTAGTGGCATTAGCAGCGCTGGTTGGAACCACTGTTTGCAAATCAATGAGATCTGATTTTGGGCTTTGTAAGATGCATGGCCTCATACTCATCCCATTCTACATACTGCACAGCAATATTATAGAAATGTATATTTGTTAAAAGGACACACATTTACTGCTATTAATATGAAACATTAAATCATATCTGCATGCAAATAAATTGTGACAGCTGATGTGGTTTTACACTTTAACCTAAGAAAAGCATGTTCTAAATATTTGGGTGGTTATATACAATATCAGGCTTTTGGCATAAAAAAACATATAGAATTATTGCAACAGGCACTCTCACACTCGGGTTGAATTAGCACGTGGTTACCCATGTGAGCAGTAACGCCGCGACAAGGCTTCAACCATGTTACTGCCATTCACACACCTTTCATTCCGGGCAAAACATGTTTCAGGGGGTGCTTACCCTATCTACCCTAACTACTAGCCTAACACTAACTTATCACTAACCTAATACCTCAATAGTAAGGACCCCCCTTAGCAGGAGTCCAAACAACCCTTATTGCCCTTGGCTTTCCATTCTCTCACACAATCACGCACTAACCTTATATCCCCGTTCCTGTGTACCTGTAGGGGGAAAAGCATCCTAATCCTAACTCTAACTTACACTATCTCTACATACCTACTGACTAACATATTCTTATATTCTAAACCTAACTCTAACCTACACTATCTCTACATACCTACTGACTAACATATTCTTATATTCTAATCCTAACTCTAACCTACACTATCTCTACATACCTACTGACTAACATATTCTTATATTCTAATCCTAACTCTAACCTACACTATCTCTACATACCTACTGACTAACATATTCTTATATTCTAAACCTAACTCTAACCTACACTATCTCTACATACCTACTGACTAACATATTCTTATATTCTAAACCTAACTCTAACCTACACTATCTCTACATACCTACTGACTAACATATTCTTATACTCTAATCCTAACTCTAACCTACACTATCTCTACATACCTATACATATTGTTATATTCTAAACCTAGACCTATTTTATGGTTTTAAGAGAAATGTCCTAAACCTAACTCTGTTATACAGTATCCCCATTTACCTATTTAATAACACATTTTTATTCTTTCATGCTAACAATTAAACTTTCTCCTATTACCCAATACATATATTAGCCTTTAATCATTCCTGTTACCCAATCAACATACTTAAACTTCACATGACCTTTTAAAATGTAATTCTAATCTAACCCTATCATTTTACCTAACATATCCAATATTTTTATTATTTTTGTTGCTATAGATTTATAATATAAACCCTCCCTTATAGTCTTACTTATAGTCTACCCCTCCAGTTTACCTAATACATTAAATATTCTTATTAATAATACCCAATAAATAAAATGTATTAATAGCCTAATTTACTAATTTAGGTTACCCAATAATAAAATTGTCTCATAAATTATATATACATTAACCTTCCTTACATTCTAGTTAGTAAAATATGTTTATCCCTTGTTACCCATTAATTAATACTACAGACCTGTCTGTAGTATTTTGTTAAAATAATATTATACTCTAAAGTTTTACCTATTACCTATTTTTAAACATATTTTATATCCTAACCTAAATATTTTAATTTCCCTCTCCTCCTCACTAGTTAACCCTTTGGAAGTCAGCAGACTCAGATGTTAGTTGTAGGCAGTTTCAGCAGATGATGATGTGGCTTCCATGCAGCAGCTGTACGCGGTGTTCAGAACTGGTGGACATGACCATAGTTATTGGCCTTGGTGTCACTCCTGCAAGTCGGGATCCAGGAAGGAGAACTCCTCTAGGACTCTGTTTCTTTTGTTCAAGAATATTTTTCCTGAAAAAAATGGTGACTCTCCTTCAGAGTCCCTGAAGTTCTCAACTGATCGCTACAATAAGAAAATTTTCATTATACTTTCTACATTTTTTATACAAAAATTTCCCTCCCAATATCTAGAGATTATTAAAATCTGTCCCCTGAAATCACTTGCTTGTATGAGTTTATGGTACTGGTTGGGGCTCGGGTGTTTGAGTGTTCCTGGAACTAACAGTAAAGCAGCAGTTTCCCATTGCTTGGTTCAGTCACATACTCACCACTGCTAGCTGGAAAGGTGGTGTTAGTTGGCGATTTTCCAGTTTCACCCAGTCAATACAGTGAAAGAAAGGGTGCTCCCTGATCTTCCCGGTTGTGCCAAGACGAAGATGATGGTCTTTCTCCAATAGCTTAAGTAATAAAATATTCACTTTATACAGAGATAGGTAAATCTATACACATAAAAATAATCTGATCGTCAAAAACGGTATTCTGGGGGCCTGCAGTTGAAATGGCAGTGATAATATTCAGCAGGGTGTGTGGGAGTAGGCACTATAGGAAAAAACAAATCCATCTAACTGCCATCTGCCAGCCTTTTAATTTTCTTTTGGGCACACATAGAGTATTATGGCTACTGGATAGAAGGCATTTTGACTTGCCCTGTTTCACTGTTGCCCCAACCAAATTTTCTGTAGCCCTACATTAATCCCACCCACCTTGGCTTACATTATGTAATTTAAGAATACATATTTTTAGGAATGCCATTACATTTCTCTTCAAATGATTCCACAGTATCATTGTTTATACTCACCGCTTGCAGGAGGTCCACCAGTTCATCACTGAGCCAGCTGGGATAAAAGGGCTCGTCTGTGAGTGGTGAAAGTTGTTTTCCCATTGGGCTGGTAAAAGGGAATGTGTAGGTAGCCATTTGGTAGATGATGATACCCAATGACCACCAATCAGCTGCTGCATTATACTCTTCTCTATTGATCACCTTGAAGAGAAGGGAAGGAAGAGATCATTGAACAAGGAAATATTTTCATGAAATGCAGAGTTATAAGAATCAACCCAATAGAATCACAGTGTGTGTGCGTATGACTCTGCCCCAACTGTATGTAGTTTATAGGCCCAGCCCTATCTACCCATTGCTGTTACTGTGCCTGTGCTGCACAGAATTGGGTTTCTTACCTCCGGTAAGACCATTGTCCAAGTTAAACATTATAATTACTGGAGGGATACCTAACTAATTGGTGCCCTTAAGGGAATAGCACTTTCCTTGTCCTCTATACATTTAATTATTTGATTATTGAAACTTAGCAGTAGCTGCTGCATTTCCCACCCTAGGCTTATACTCGAGTCAATACGTTTTTCCAGTTTTCTTAGGTAAAATTAGGTACCTCGGCTTATATTCGGATCGGCTTATACTCGAGTATATACGGTAATTTAATTTCACTTTCATTCATGAAAAGCGAGTGAGGTTTCCTAATTGGCTCCCATGAATAAAATAGCAGGTAATGCTTTACACTGCCCCATGTGACATTTCCCTAAGAGACAGGGCTGCCACTTGGCAAGGTGCACTTTGTTCTCATTTCATGTTGGCTTTTACAGGAGACTCCAGACATTCAGATGGACCTCTTCTATATGGGAATAAGTAAGCTGGGCCATATGGTTCCTATATACACAAGAAATGGGCCACAGAGAATCTTTGCTGAGAATAATGCTGAAGTCAAATGCAGAATTTGTATAGCATTGCTTGGCAGTACATTAACCCACAGCCATGTGGTTACAGAGGCAAAGTACTTGGTGAAAGTGTGAGGGTTCTACCTCATACTCTATTACCTTACACCCTAAATGGAATAAATGAGGTTATGTAATAAAAGGTGCAAAGTTTGCTAATCGTCTAGTTACCTCTGGTAAAAAATCAGCAGGTAGTATTTATTGGTCATTTAAATGCACTCATCTTATCATTTGTTATGAGTTCCTGCACCTTGGCAAAATGCGTGTCTATTTTTGCATATGGGTGATGGAGTCCTTTGTTTTACCCTCTGCTGAACTTCATTTTAGCTTGCAGTGTGTTTTTAAATACATTGCTTGTTTACATATGAAATCAATTAACTCTTTTTCTGCCAACGACGTATGAGATACGTTGTGACAGAAAAAGGCTTTAAGTGCCAATGTTGTCGCCGGCAGATAAAGGCTACTCTCTGCCGCGGCGGCATGTGCCGCCGCTGCAGACAGTTTCTAGCAATGACAGCCCCCTGGGCAACGATTGCGTCGCAGGACAATCCTAGAAGCAGCAGACATGATCGCATTGTGTCTGCTGCTTCTTCCTGGTTCCTGCTTCCCCCAAGCGCCGCCTCACTACTTCCTGCTCCAGGACTGCAGCGTTGAGGACAGAACAGCGATCCCTGCTTCAGGACAGGTAAGATTGCTTTTTTTTTTGCACATACACACTCACACACACACTTACATACATTTACACACACTTACAACACAATATAGTAGTTTTTATTTTTCATTTTGCACACTTATATACATTTATATACACTCATATACACACTTACACACTGTCACACAACTTTTACATATGTTCACACACATGTACATTTTTTATGGTTTTTTTTCTTCATTTTACCACTTTGTTTTTAGTTTCTTTTCCCTAAAAACTGTTTATTTTGACAGCGTGACTATTGGATCAGATATTCTGACCACTAATTACACTGTTGTGTGACTTATTTTGTTGTTTCACTGATTTGCACTGTATAGTTAGGGGGGGTTACGGCACATAATACACTGACAGGGGGCTCTGTATGCAAAAGCCGAGTTGGCAGGCCAGAAATCCATATGCACTATTTTCATTTTGGGGTCAGTACATACCACAGGTATATCTATACATATTGGGCATCAAACTGTTCAGTAGACCTCTGGTGTTCCTTTTTGGGGTGATTTGCCTTTATCTGATCTTTATCAAGAAATTGTGAGAGATAAATGCGGCAAATTGCAACATTTTTATGCGATTTTCTGAAATGTCATACAAATCTGCAAACTTAGGAAAGCTTTACGGCTTGGTACTTTGGAGCAAAAAGAAATGTGTGCCCATTATAGATTCAGGGGGATGTGTACTTTCCAAAAATATATGGCTTTCTGGGGTGAGCGTACGTTTTTGTAGCATTATCCCACATAAAGGATGTAAATGTGTTGATTTTGCAGGAGCTGAAATGACAGATCATATGGGGGTATGTTCCCACCGGGGCCCCTACATGCCACATACTTAGGTAAACCTATACATATTGGGCATCAAACTGTTCAGTGGACCCCTGGGGTTCAAATTCAGGGTGTTTTATCTTGGTACCTAATGCTGTGTGGGAGGTAAGATGCTGCAAAGTTGAAGTTTTGAGGATTTTTGGAAATGTTATCAAAATTGGCAAATTTAGGAATGCTTTACAGCCTGGTACTTTGGAGTAGAAAGACACCGGTACCCATTTTAGATTAGGGGGAATGTGTACTTTCCAAAAATATATGGCTTTCTGGGGTGAGCTTACTTTATACTAGCTTTATCCCACATATAATGATGTAAATGTGCTGAAATGGCGTTTAGGGTGTTTTATATTAGGGTACCTAATATTATATATTGGTACCTAATGCTGTGTGGGAGCTAAGATGCTGCAAAGTTGAAGTTTTGAGGGGATTTTTGGAAATGTCATCAAAATTGCCAACTTTAGAAAAGCTTTGCGGCTTGGTACTTTGGAGTAGAAAGACATGGGTACCCATTTTAGATTCGGGGGAATGTGTACTTTCCAAAAATATATGACTTTCTGGGGTGAGCGTACTTTTTACTAGCTGTATCCCACATAAATGATGTAAATATGTTGATTTTGCTGGAGCTGAAATTACAGAAATGACAGTACATATGGGGGTATGTTCACATTGTGGCCCCTACATGCCACATACTTAAGTAAACCTATACATATTGGGCATCAAACTGTTCAGTGGACCCCTGGCGTTCATATTTAGGGTGTTTTATTTGGTTACTTTATGACCTGTAGGAGATAAGATACTATAGACTGGAAGCTTTGACATGATTTTTTAAAAGTTTCACAAATTTTGATAAAAACCAATAACTTTAGGAAAGCACTGCAACTTGATAGTTTGGAGTAGACAGACAGTTGTGCCTATTCTGTATACCCCAGAATCTGTTCTTTCCAAAAATGTACAATTTTCTGGGATAAACCTTCTGTTAGTGGAATTTTTGGCCTTGAAATCCAAAGTATGCAGCTTTCTGGAGCAGTGCTTTGAAAATTTGGTAGTGTACTGCTGGGAGTTTTTGACCTATACAAGTGAGAAATCTCCCTAAAACTATATATATTTGGTATTGGCACGTTCAGGAGACATGGGACTTTCCAAATCAGTTGTATATTTGTGCATAAAATAATTTCTGTTTCTAGTATGTGTGTTTATATTATGGAAATTTATTTTTTTTTTTTTTTCATTTTTAGACATTTAGAAGCCTATATCTTGTTTGGAATTACACAAAAATTCTACCATATTTTGAAAGCTTAGGTTGACCTGAAAAAAACTATATATTGTTTTCCTGGGTAAACTAAAAGTCCCCCCGAGGAAAGGCCCCTAAAGTGAAACAGTGCAAAATGTTCAAAAACTGTCTGGCAATACAAGTTCCGCTTTGACCAAAACGGCTAGCAGTAAAAGGATTAAAGGATATTTTTATATAATCATAAACTGTTGCTCAGGTGTAGCTCCACTGGTGGGGGCATTGGCGTAACTATAGAGAAAGCAGACCCAGAGACGGGACCGCAGGGTTAAGTTCCTCTATAGTTGCAAAGAAAACCCCCAGCCACTCTACTTGTGTGGTCAGAGGCTGGGCAGGAGTTTCTTTGCACTGAGCCCCTCCAAAGATATTATTGTAGGAGGACCTTGCACTGACTAATGCCATACCTCCCAACTGTCCCGATTTTTGTGTGACAGTCCCGATTTTGACAGCTCAGCCTGCAGTCCTGAATTCTTTCTGAAAAGTCTCTCATTTCCCTTTGATCTCCTGCACTGAATGCTTAAAAAGATACAATGTTTCTCAAACATAATTAAAAAAGTAGCTTTTGATAGAGAGCCCAGAAAAGTTAACAAGCTACACCTGCACTTAGATACAATTGTAACTAATAAGCTAAACTGTAATAACACATAAAACAAGACCCCAAAACCCCCAGAAATGTGTTCAAACTTTAAATAACCTGCCAAATTTTGTAAAATGGGAGCGTTTAGGAGTGTGGTTGTAAAAATGGGCATGGTCGAAATTTTATTTTTGTCCCTCTTTACATTTTTTAAATCTTGGGAGGTATGACTAACGCCACTGATTGGGGGTGTCTTTCTTCCTTTTTCTGTTTGCTCATTTTATGTGCGCAGCTGTGCTCCTCTGTGTGTTCTGTTTGTAGCATTATTGCTGGTACAAGCTGTGTACGGGCAAAGCACAATGCAGTGGCTACAGACAGACAGCAGAGGATAGCACAGGCAGCCAGGTGTGAAGCTCTCTATACCAATGCTGTTTACTTCCCAGAATATATATACTGTATATACTCGAGTATAAACCTAGTTTTTCAGCCCTCGGCTTATACTCAAGTCAGGTGCCATGGGTCCCTCCAGACTAGCACCCTCTGTCCTTTGTGTGCAAATTATCCTCCAGTGCCCTGGCCCACTCCCAAATTCATCTTCATCTACCATCCTCACCTGTCCCATTCTGCACTAGACATTGCACTTTATATTCTATATAATCTATATATAGTTTTGAATGTTTTAGCTGGGTTGCTGATTGAGCTAAGGGGTAGTACTCTTAAGGTATCATTATTGATACCATATTGTATTTGTTGACCCACTTCTCCACTTACAGAGCTAGTTTACTGTTTTTCTTTGAAATAAATATTTAAAAACATATACCCCACTGATGCCTCATTTAATGTAATTGTATTGATATTTATTTGATTATTGAAACTTAGCAATAGCCGCTGCATTTCCCACCCTATAGGCTTATACTCGAGTCAATAAGTTTTTCCAGTTTTCTTAGGTAAAAGTAAGTACCTCGGCTTATATTCGGATCGGCTTATACTTGAGTATATACGGTATGTATAGATTGCTCTTCTCAATAGTTCAATTTACAATAATGTGTATAATATGTACAAAACATAATTTCCTGCGACTGTAACTCACCAGTTGCAAGTATTATATTAGCAGTTTAATAACTGGTCATATCTTGAAAGTTAGAAATATAAATATAAGTAAATGGTAAAAGAAAAAGTAATGTTACACCAATATGTATTGAGGGTTTGCATTTCCTTTAAAAAGATTATTCGGAAGTTGCATTACTTTATCTGCATTGGCTTTCCATGGGAATTGGCATTGCAGCTTTATGACCTGTTGCTGTTTTTTTTTGTCTTTCACTCCCTCCGTGCAACCTGATAAAATGCAAGGTTGCTTCTCTGTACATTTTGTAACTTGATGCCAGTTCTAGGGTGCTCTTTATGGCACTCTGGCCGACTATTTTATTGCCCTTCACTTCCTCCTTGCGACGTGATCAATTGTTAGCGTAGTGTTGCTTCTCTGTAGAAAGATAATTTCTTCACTGAAATGCAGTTTGAGGACTGTTATACTACGCAACTTACAGCCTCTGCCCTAGTACTTTGTATAAAACCCATAGGCCAGGTGAGCAGGTCAGCCCAACCACTGAACAGAAGTTTGGGGCTTTGAAGCACATAATAGAGGTTCCACAAGTCATTTATTTAACCCTTTAGGTGCCACAGAATCTACTTTCCGTGGATTGATTATAGTACCTAAAAGCCACTGATTGTAGATTCTATGTTCTGCTACACTTCTGGGGTTGGGAACAAAGCAGGTTTTAAAGCCGCACCTTCGCTCCCCAGCCCCTAGGCAACGAGCAGAGGAAAGGATTGAGCAAGCACTGGGCACAATCGCCTAGAGGCCCCAAGGCAACAGCAGCCACGTGCAAACTACGTGCCTGCACTTCCTGTCCCCCCCTAGCTGCACCCCTGGGCTTTTTCGCATTTATGGCATTCGCACATTCTTGCACTCAACGCATAATTTGCCAAATGTACAAACTCATATACCCACTTCCATAATTTTGTGTCTCTGCTTTTTTTCGAATTGTGGGTTTTTGGCCTGAAAAAATGTCTTATTGTGAATAGCGTATTCGCTAACCGCACTGTGCAATACCTTTTGTATGTTATTTCAGTGTTGATATTACATTTCTGGTGATTTTGGTGCATTTTAATCCATTTTATTGTATTGCATAGGTGTTGTTGGTTTGTTTCTGTCTCTAAAACTTATTTGGCTAAGCTTAAAGGAACAGTAACTCCAAAAAATGAAAGAGCTTTAAAGTAATAAAAATATAATGCACTGTTGCCCTGCACTGGTAAACTGGTGTGTTTGCTACAGTACCACTACTAAAATATAATGTGCTGCTGCCCTGCACTGGTAAAAGTTGTGCGTTTACTTCAGAAAGTCTACTATAATTTATATAATAAGCTGCTGTGTAGCCATGGGGGCAGCCATTCAAGCTGGAAAAAAGGAGAAAAGGCACAGGTTACATAGCAGATAACAGATAAGTTCTGTAGAATATAATGGGGTTTTATATGTTATCTGCTATGTGCCTGTGCCTTTTCTCCTTTGAATGGCTGCCTCCATGGCTACATAGCAGCTTATTTATATAAATTATAGTAGACTTTCTGAAGTAAACACACCAGTTTTACCAGTGCAGGGCAGCAGCACATTATATTTTAGTTTTTCATTTTTTGGTGTTACTGTTCCTTAAAAATATTCAAACTGTGTTTCTGAATGCTGATTTCACTAGGCAAAAGAAAGCATTGGTTTTAGTGGTTTTAGTGGATTTTAATGATTTCCTTGCATTCCGCATTGATGTTGGTCTGTTACAGTATGTGAGTTTATAATGGGGTAAATGGCAAGCTTTGTGATGATTTTCAAAAACTGGATAAATAAATTAGTTGAAAAGACTGCCTTGGACATATGCAAAGAAACAGAATTCCGTGAGCTAAAACTAAAGAGCTCCATGAAAATCCAATTTGCATTGGTTTGTCCTATGGGCTAAGCCTCACCCACTGAGTTTTTAAAGCAAAAAAGCCAAGATAATAGCTGATCAGATTCCTAACTACAGAAAATCTCACCCTTCTTTCAGTGTAGTTACAGGATTTTAAGATCAGCTTAGCTAGAGCCAGTAGTATGGATTCACAAACAAATCATTAGGGTTGAGGATAGCACCTCATACGTATGCAAATAGACAAAAGGAATTCTGGGAACTAATCCCAAGGAGCTCCAAGAAAATCCCATTTACATGGGTTTATCCTATGGACTATGCATTACACTGATGAGCCCTGGCTTCTGCTTTAAAAAAATAGAAATAATTTCAGCCGGCACAACAAGTAAAATGCAAGCGGGCTATAACCCCTGCGTGTTTATTCAAAAGGCAACGTTTCGGGGGCATACCTCTTCGTCAGGGGCTTTGAAGTAATTTTCTTTTTTTTAGAATTACTAATGATTTTTTTTTACAAGTACTAATGAGTAGAAAGACATGGTTACCCATTTTGGATTTGGCAGAATGTGTACTTTTAAAAAATGTATAGTTTCCTGGGGTAAACCTAATGTTCCAGGATTTTTGCATTTGGAATCTGAAGTATGCCGTATTCTGCTGCAGTGATTTGAAAATACGTAAAGTTACTACTGGGAGTTTTTTTTATCCATAGAAGTCATAAATCTCCATAAAACTATGTATATCTGGTATTGGCATATTTGGGAGACACGAGGATTCCGTTGAATTGGTTGAATTTTTGTCCATAAAATATTTTTCTTTTTTGTATTTAGAGCTCTAAATCTTGTTCCAGAAGTGGAAATACACAAAAACAAACAAAAAAAGGGCAGGTTTAGGAAGCTTAGGCTCTCCTGAAAAAAAAAAAGTATAGTTTTCCGAGGTAAACTAAAAATCCACCCCAAGAAATGCCCCTAAAATGAGAAAGCACAACATTTTCAAAAAAGTATGGGCTAAAAAATAAATAAATAAAATAAAAGGAGTGTTTCAACTTTATTACAATACAATGGTACAATAAACAGACTAGAGAACGAAGTGTTGAAATACAAAAATGTTCCATTTATTCTACAAAAGCCTTTTCCCACATATACACAGCTGCATACGTAAAATAGAAAAAATAATCTACATAAAAATATATGTACATTACAATAAATACATCAGTCTTTCAAGACAACGAGAAAGAAAGAGATGGGAGAGCTCAGGCCAGGGGCAAAAAAGACCGGAGCAGGGCAAGGAGTTCACCATAACCCTTTACTGCACAAAAGCAAGATCTTTATACCCACACGGTGCCTGTAAACCCTTAATCTGGGGGGATAAAACAATAAATACATTGTTTAAAACTACAAAAAGCACTGAGAAACTACCTTAAGACAGTAACAATCTCTCAGCTACAGATACATTTACAGAGTAAATAGATTACATTATAAATAGATATGGAAAACCCATTCATTTAATCTCCACTAGTTCTTTTTCTTAATATTAAGAAAAGAATACTTTTTTGGTATATGAATGTGTCACTGAACACGTTGTACTGCTGATGAGGTTGCATACTATGCAACACTAATGATCACAATTTCATTTCCAAAAATACTAGCTGGTTAGAATATAATATGTACAGTAATCGCTGTTACAGACTAAAAGGAACCGGCAGAAGAGTGTACAGGCCCTTGGCTGTAACCGGACTTCTGTTTATATGCACTTTTATTCCTGTACATGGCACTGAATCTCACAGGCGATCATGGAATACTTGTCCCAGGGTGGCCATACGAACTTATACACTGCTGGAAGGGCCGTTGTATATTGTGTTGGAAGTCTTCTCTTTTGAATTCTTTTCCTCCACACTATTTCGAACGCCATATATAAAGTAGATTAAAAATCCTGAAACACAATAATAGCACACATTTTAGTCCATGAAAAACGGTAGGTTGCCAGAAAGATATTCCATACCTTACACTCTGGCATTCACAAATCCAACTGTGACTAAAAGGAGAAGAAGTCCGCATTGATACATTGCCCCTCTCCAGAGCACTCCTTTCCCACTCCCAAACTGCACTACTTTGGACTCCTAGACTTCACTGTTTGCTGTACCTTGTTGTAAAAGGCACAGCAGCAGAGCACAGTTGGCAGATGCCATATCTCACTGCACCATGTCTTCTTCTCTACAACCCAGTCCAAATTGGCTTCTGCTGTCATGAGACTGCAATGGGGACGCAGTGTACACTTAACCCTGCTGCGCTACTTTGCTTTTCAAAATAAGTTACAGGGGGATCCCCAGTTGTGAAGTTCAAAAGGGGGGGGCAAAGGTATTAGGCAGCTTTAGTTAATTTACTGCTTTCCAATTACGTAGTAAGTCACTCTACATTTCCCCTTCATAACTGTTGTAGAGCAGATGTACTGGTGAGCAAAAAAGGAAAGCCCTGCAGGAGTGTTTACTGTTGTCTCCACAATGTGCAACTTACATGATAAACACAAATATGCATCTATAGATGTCAATGTTTACAGAATACTGGGATAATGTCTCTCCATCGTGGGATAAAAAAAAACAAAAAAAAAACACTATCTGGCTGTGGATCCTTTCCTGATCATGCTTGAGTATATCATTCAGGCACTATACTGTTAGCATGCATCCAGGACCCAAGCAACCAAACTATAGTTTAAATGCCAAGCAGGAGAGGTTAATATTATCATATGTATTGTATTTAAGTAACGTGACACTTACCGATTGCCATCCATACTAGGAATCGCACCCAGGTCCATGCATTTAACTGCATCATGAAATACAAATTAATAAATACACTGAAGAGAGGCAGCACTGGAAGGGCAGGTACCTGCAGAAGAATAAGAGAAAGAATTTATAGGCTGAGATACGTCCAATGGGACTGCAGAAAACATACGCTTTATATATAATAATATACTGGACCCGAGAAAGTTCTCTAAAACCACAATTATTCTGTTCTTTTTCAATTATCATCCATACAGATGAACTAAAGGAGCCACATGGATGAGTGGTTAAACATTTTTTTTTTTTTTTTAAATTACTTAGTTCCTAATTCTGATTAGTATATTCCCCTTACGTATTTAAAGCTACTACTAGTGCATGCCTACCAACAGTCACTGTTCTGGCAGCACAATTCCGAGTCACGGGACTTAGGTATTGATCAGAATGTGGTTGGGGTTTCAGGGACCATGTCAGGATGTAGATATTGTAAACTGGAAAAGAGCCCTAAATTGCCCCGATTATTTCATTTTGGGAGGAAGGTTTAGTGTTTAGCCATATTAAATAAAGTGGGGTGTCAGCTCCTTTCTGATACCCGGAGAATACAGTACAGTCACTTTCACGCTATATTGCAATAATGTGCCAGTCCTATATTAGGGTGGCACATACACCAACATTTAACCCACCTTTTCTAATTTACTTAAATAATTGTTTATCTAGTTCCTCCAACCCCAGAAAAGCAAATTTTCACATGGGTTGATATATTGTAAGAAACGGAACTGCAGAATATTGTGCTTAAATACAAAACATGCAGAGTTAAAGAAGGAGATTAGAAGACTTACTTTAAAGTTTAAACGAGTCTTGTTTTCTGGTTGTCTCCAGATTACAATTGTTATTCCAAATGCAATCAACGATAGAATTGCACAAAGACTGATCCAAAGAGCGCTGCCTTCTAAAATGGCATCTATCTTCTGGGCCAGGATTAAGCAGAGGAAGATGAAGACAAAAGCTACAGAGAGAACAAAACGCAAGTTATATTCAAAGCAGCTGCAAGATTAAAGCGCCATGTTACTGAACGACAGACACTAGAGGCACTTACAGATTAAAGAAACACATCCATAAACAATATGGCCAGATGTTTTGGAGGGGGAAGCATCACAGTCTATATTTAAAAGATGTTTCATCTGAAAACTCTTTTCAGGTTCTGAAGTGGCAGCTTCTCTCTCACATTCTTCCCCATTCAGTTTTTCCATCTCTGTGTCACTGCATGGCTGATCCGGTTGATACCTGAAATATAACCAACACATTATGACAAATCATTACATTAAAGCCATCATACTCAGTGGGTGGTGTAACAAAGTGTGTTTCATATGTTGTGATGTTCTCAGTGTGCACTTCAGCTACAAAATAGCTGCTTTCTGCTCTACTAAATGGAAGCTGCAGGGCCTATGAAGCACAGAGATCACCAACTCCAAGCATTAGGATCAATGTAGCTCTCACTAAAATGATCATCATCCTCAAACTGTGTACATAGTAGTCAAAGCTAATGGTTTTCCTATTGTCATCATAAGCCCCTAGGTGTAACTACGAGCTCCCGGTGAGGAAGGTGCAGTTAATGGGCACACTAGGGAAAAATAACTCACCTAAGAATTGCCACACATGCTGCCACAAGAGAATATGCCAGTAAGGTGCCAATTGACATCAGCTCTACCAAAACCTCCAGCTCGAAAAGGAATGCCATGATAGCTGCAAGGCAAAGAAAAATAAAACGTAAGAGCATGCAGTGCAAATCATCTAGAAAAAACAGTAATATCAAATATCACTGCTGCTCAGGTTTTACAAGTTAAAAGATAAATAAATAACAGGAGTTTATTTTTTCCCTCTAAAATAAGCAACAAGATTGTTAATCATAAAAAGTATATAAAACCTTCCTATGCATTTGTTGTGTTGTTCACTATACATAAACTGCAGAGCACTTTTATTTACTTAAAACAAGTGGTATGGCTAAATTACGTCTGATTTCCCTTGTAATATTGTGAATGGAAAGATCAACAAGCAGCAGAGCCTTTGCTAGAGGAGGTAAATGGCTCCCAGAAGGAATCTAGTAATGCAACAGTAAGGCACATTTTAAGTATTGGAATATGGTAAGAATAACCAAAATACAAACTAACTTGTAGCTACTGCATAATTATCACACAGTATGTACCATAATCACAGGCCAAGATGATTTATCTGGTGCGGTACCATTTATACTTGCTTACCCGAGATAACTCCAGACACAATGGTGGCAATCAATGGAGTCTGTGTCCTCTTGTTAACTTTTGCCAGGAATTTGAAAAGTAGGCCATCCTCTGCCATGGCATATATCACACGAGGCATAGGAAACATGGAACCCAGTAAGCTGCAGGGAGGACAATTGGATTACTTCCACACTAGTTTTTACTTTAACAAAGGAAATTAGGTTATGAAAAAATCTATGCAAACCATAGACCTCTATGCAAAGCCGGTAGTTCCTTTAGGGCGAAGACACACGGGGCAATTAGTGACCATGACTTTTTAAAAAGTTACGGCGACTAATCTGCGCAGCAAAAATGCGCGAGTGATTAGTTGCAGCACCGGCCATTATACTCTATGGGAGAAAAGTCGCCATGATTAGTCGCGGCAACTGGCTTAATTAAAAGTGGCGGCAACTAATCGCCCTGTGTGTCTTCTCCCTTAAAGATGATCCATCATGTTTAGATACTAATTAGTATGCTAATAAAGCAACTGAAATTTAGCTTTAATTATATTTTTATATTATTTGTGTCTGTTACATATTGGTGCCTCCATGACATCTGGAGGTAATAGAACAAACCCAAAGCAAAACAGGCTCTATGAGTCAGTTTAATGGACCAAAGGAGGCCATACACAGTATGACATCAGCTGCCACATTTGCCACAACTAAATCCTGGAGCTTATTGGCCAGTAAATGGGGTCCAAACAGTATCCTGTCTGACCAATTACTATTGGGCCTTTCCTCCCTAACAGGTCTACATAGGATTATCTGTTTGTTGGCCGGCAAGTGGTCATATCGGGCAATAATCAACTTGTCTGGTGACCTCCATTTCCTTATCTATGACATATGTAGCATAACTGGCATCTGCATGTCAATTCTAGCACTAAATAGCCAAAAAAAAGTTATTTTTGCCTAAGGCTTAAATACAGTGTAACATCAACAAGACACAACTGCACTTCCCTATGTTCGATAAGAGCAATATGACAGAACTGGTAAGTATGACTCTCCTGAAGAATTCTTACATCTGTAATTTAAATTTAGGAGGCCTAGTCTGAAAAGCTAGGGAGGTAAATGGAATAATTCATCATCACTACAGCATCTTGACAAATAGCAGGTTTGATTTTTACCTTGTTGAGAGAGCACAGAGAGAGCCAATGGCCACAATGTAACGGGCTGGCTCCCAACCAACATATTTAAAGGCATCAGGAAGGGGACTGTCTTTATTCAGCAAAAAATATGGCATCATCAAGGTAAGTGCAGCAGATACACCAAAATATGCCACAAAGCATACAAGAAGGGAAATGATGATACTGATGGGGATGGACTTCTGGGGGTTCTTTGCTTCTTCTCCTGTGAAAGTAGAAGAACATCAATATACATTAGAAATCCAAGTTCACAAATGGCACCTTTCAGAGTCAAAGAAAAACACTAAGGGAGTGCAGTATAAACATGCCATGCTTTTGAATGAAGAATTAACAGGAAAACATTTCTGCTGAGAAATATACATACAAAAATGAGTGTGTGGGGAATTAGCTTAGCTTACAATATAATTTGACTCTTAGTCGGGCATAAGTACAGGCAGCAGAGAACTGTATGACTAAGTGCAGCAAGATTTGACAAATATGAAATGATAAAGATCCACACACAAAATTTTTTATAAGTTTCTTATGAGAACCAAACCATATCAAATTACACTCAAATTCAACAATTCACATTTACTGCTACAAAAGTAAATGGAAATGTTACTTGCTATTTTTTTTTTTTTTAACACGATTTTAGTTTGAAAACTTCCTATTTGACTGAAAATATTTCGACATCATTTATATTTCTTACAACAAAAAATAGAAGGTTATTTACCAGAACAGGAAGTTACATGAATCAGTGTTTTCATGAATACAAAGCAAGATATTCAATTTACACTTATTATCGAAGCCAGTTTTCTGGCTGTACCAGACAATTACTCCCTTTTTTACTGCATTTTCTTTCCAGTCTTCAGTCTCCGGCTAACTCCTAATGAAGCATGGAGTTAGCAGGATGTTCAAATAAAGGAATTATGAAAATGTTCAGTTTATTGTGTGTTATTACTGGGGGGAATCTGTTCTTACTATCAAGATCAGTACAACTCACATGTCAAAGTAAATTACCTGTAGTTGCAATACAGTCAAAACCAACAAATGCATAGAAACAGGCAGCTGCTCCAGTAGCAACTCCTCCAAAGCCAAACGGTGTGAAGCCCCCTGAACCAAAAGATCCAATACTGAAAAAATAAGAAAATCACAATTATCAATATTCTGTTCTATGTAAATATTTGTGAAATATGTGATGTGAAAAATGTTATAAACATAAATAATTACCAGCCATTACTATTCCATGACAAGAAACACACAGAACAATAAAAAGTGTAAAGATACAGAAAGGGTCAAAGCTTCCTATTACTGCACCCTGCAGTTTATTTACAATAAATTATGTGACAATGGCTGTACAGCTGGGGGAACTCAGGATCCTTTACGGTTTGCAAATGACCCTATGTGATCTACCATAAATCATGCACTGTGTAAAGTGGGGGAACAAATTCGGCTTTCGGTGCATTTACAGCCCGTGAACTTCTAACTGTACACCCCTAAAACATGGCTCTTTTTTAAATTAGTCTATGTGAAATACATGCTTAAGAATTTACTGCCGACCTAAAACATATACAAACGCCACCAGTGTAATTAAGACAGAAGGAGAGCTATTATCAGACTGTGTCTCACTTACTTGGTTGAATTTTGTAATTCCTTAGTGATATTCTCATAGTCTTCCTCAGTAAGTGTCCAGTTTTTGAGATCACCCTTCACAAAACCGGA
This sequence comes from Xenopus tropicalis, assembly GCF_000004195.4. NCBI lineage: Eukaryota > Metazoa > Chordata > Amphibia > Anura > Pipidae > Xenopus > Xenopus tropicalis. The sequence goes on along the minus strand of NC_030684.2, from coordinate 44,735,934 downwards.
CACAATGACAAAAGCCAAGACCAGGAGATTGATTGCAGTGAATATCTTATTTACCAAAGCAGACTCACTTACACCGAAAGCTAAGAGTGCTGCAGAAGCAAAGAAATGAGGAATTTGTATTAACCAAAATGCCAGAGACATCAAGAATTGTAAGTGTAGAAACATACTGGCATTTTGACTCTCTGTCAGCAATAATGTTTGTCTGTAACAGCACATTTTAGAGGCAACTTAAATGCAAGGAGTGTCCACCTCATTCAAAACAGATCATAAACTCAATCAGCCTCCTTCTATGCTTTCTAAAGGTACCATAATCATTTCACATCTACCTTTAGTTCATTGTTCCTTCTGCAATAGATACCCCTGCATTTATGTTGCTGCTTAAATGTGCTATGCCAGACAAACAAAATGGAGCTCACACAGGATACCAACATCCGTGTGTACAGACCATTAAGCAATGTTTATTCACAAAGCCATTGTTCATGCAGTGTTTAGTGTTCTGGAAGGGTGCATCCATACGGAATTACAGAATTCTACTGTCTGCACAAAGCAGATGCAGGGGACATAAATGTGAATATTTATCAGTACAATTCATAACATGTGACAGTTTTTTAATTGGAAAAGATTAAACAACTGCATCATGTGTATTCTCCTAGAAATAGTTCATAAAGTGTGTTCACTTTAGTAGCAATAAAATTCTTTGCATAATACTTCATTATTTTTGGGGTAAAGTAAAAATGACAACATTTTATTTCATTCTCCTTTGGGTTGAAAATCACTGAATATGTACTCCAAACTGTCAAAATAAGAGTTTTAATGCAGAATATCAAGGAATAGGTTCAGCCGGCTGAGACAGCTTCCTCTTGAGGAAAGGAAATTCTTGTCCATATGCACACAGACTCTAAATAAACCCCAGGCTGCTATTTAAGTCTTGCATAGAAGGGCAGTTAAATACTTTAGCCATCAGAGATGTGCGTGTATAATCTGAGGGGGAATAACAGCATTTCCAAGCAGATGGCAAATAGCTTATGCTAACTGCATTTTCACTTTTTCCTCCATCCATGTGGGAATTCTTAGAGTCCCAGCCAAGACAGCGAGTTCTTTACACCATCTCATATGGTTAGTTAGTATTCCTTTCTACTTCTAAATACTTAAGAAGGGCACTTGATTCTGTTCTGTTGCTTCTTCCATAGAAACACTGTACTGAACATAAATGGGACATAAAGTGAGACTGGTGGTTACCCAGTGTTCAAAAAGGCCCCTTTCATGGAAGTCCCCAGTCATTGGTCTTTTCACATAAATTGAAATTCTAGCATAAATCATTTATTAGCACTACATTTCTCACCAAAAGAAGGTGTACTTGACAGAACACTATAAGATTATTATTACTAAGTACAAACAGCAGTAAATATTAAATCAATATAACAAAAAAAAAAAATACACACACCTGTCAACAACATGACAAGAATCAAAGCAAAGAAATCCGGATACTCTGCGAGAATGTTCTCCATTTTAAAGGATATATTTGCCTTGAAGAAGGTGGAAATATGGCTACCAATTATATTATCAAACGTAGAACTCCAGGCTCGAGCTACACTGGCAGTACCTGAGAAAAATAACAGCAAACAATCAATCAAGCCTTCCGAAGATATTTTTAAAAACAAAAAAAAGTTATAACATAAAACCTGAAGCTGAATTTTGGAATAATCTCTGAATATTTTTGGTTTATTCTAAAAGAAATATATGATATACAAGTAGTGAAAAAAATGGTTGGCTTATATTTTAAATAGATCATGTAGAGAACTGAACTGTTGCTGTCTGGCTTATTCTGAATACAGTTCAGGCTGCATGCAATGAAGAGGCTAAGAGAGGCTAATAAGCAAATGTGAAATATGGAGTAGTAAAGAGTGTAGTAGGGAATTACCAAGCAAACTGGGCCATAAATGACACTTTGGAACTGCCCTAGCAGGGACAGCTCGCTAATTCTACCTGTAATAGGACATATAAGTAGGATGTCAGATGAAAATATAAGTCTTAAGCAGAATAAAATGTCAAATTTGAAGATTACACGTACCCAATACGTAAGAGAGGATGAGATTCCACCCAGTAGTGAATGCCCATATTTCTCCCACTGTAACATAGCTGTAGAGGTAGGCAGATCCAGTTTTAGGCACTCTTGCTCCAAACTCTGCATAACACAGACCAGCCAACACAGAAGACAAGGCTGCAGCGAGGAAACAGAGGACAATGGAAGGTCCTGCTGACTTTTTTGCTACTTCCCCTGCTAGAACATATACCCCAGCTCCAAGAGTGCTGCCAACCCCAAGGGCAGTCAGATCCAATGTGGTCAGGCATCGGGCAAAGCCTGTTTCTTTATCTCCAAAGTCGATAACTCGCCTGCGGAGAAGTTTCTTTCCAAACCTTGCTACACAGTTGACGTGGTCCATTTTTACTTTAGTAATGTTTTATCTGTATTAATATTTTAGCAATGTTATCCTGCAAAAGAACACAAACCATAGTTGTCAAAATGCAAAATAAGCAACAAGTTTGTCATTTATCACAAATTATTTACTTCCTTTAGTGTTGCTTAAGAAACTTTCCCACTCACATCACATCAGTTTTGAGCAGTGGGACAGGTTTATTTAGCCTAAAGGAAAAAATGAGAAGTTGGCTTTTATAACTATAATTACATGGTTGGTAAGAACATATCTGGGAAGGGTTATGCTTGCTTTCCAATCACAAGACAAAAAAAATCTTTCCCATTTGCACATATTGGTTCCTTGTACTATAAAAAGGTACCTAGCTGGCAAACAAGCTCATCAACATCTATTGTTTATTCTTCAATGCATAGCAGTCTTAAACAAAGTTTTAAAGCTTATTTAGCAATGCAAATCACAGATTACTTACAAGGAAATCTGCATCAAGGAAAACCCATGAGGAAGAAAAAGATATTTGTATTTGTTAGAGTACGACTATGTAAACGATTGGGAAAAGGTTAAAATATATTTAGCCATTCTGAAACAAAGGTATCTGAGTTCCATGAGAAAGTTTTGCTGAAAGTAATTCTCCAACTAAAATCTTCCTTCTCGAACCATAATACGATGGCTGTTATTTCAGATCAATAATGCAATTTATGAAGGCTTGGAAACAGCTTATGGATTACTTGTCAGGCTTTGCCTTGAATCATATTCATATTACTTTACAGACAGTAAACTATTTGGAAGTTCAGAGCAATGTCCAGCTGATGCACGGCAAACCAAATGCCAGGGTGTAAGATGCGACAAATAAATAATTATAGATTCAAGAGTTACATTTCATGATTGATTTCAGGTGTATTGTTTTAAAGAATATATTTACGGATATATAAAACATAACATGGATTCCTATCTTATCAGGTAAACAAGAACAAACTCAGTAAAAGCCTCAGATAAATGAGCAAGGGAAGTAATTATAAAAAAATGGGATGTATATTTTGACACTGAAAATGTATAAATCTGGTGTAAAAGTAAATACCTTTTTTTAAAAGCTGTGGAAGTAGAAATGACTCAACTTCAATGTATCATGTTAAGCCTCAAAGTAAACGCAGCTTTGTAGCTGCTTCAAAGTGTGAAGTTGAAGTTTAAGAGCAAATGGAATGCTGCATAGTGGACACCATTGGCTTGTCACATGTGATGCTTATTGAGTGGTGTGTCACCAACATCTCTCCCTCTTGGGGGAGTAATATTTTAGTGCAGAAGGGGGAAGGCAGTGGTTTGGCCAGCAAATGAGCAGAAAGTGTCCAGTGCCGACCTCCAAACAATTTCTGACACCTACAGCTGTCAGTGCATTCTTGCCCGGTCACATTACAAACAGCCAAAATGGGTTTACTTTTTTGGTCTCCTAGCAGGGGTCCATGTGTGTGAATCTACTAATTGGGAAACAGTGGAGTCAGCTAACAAGTTGGGCGATAGGTAAAACTACAAACCATGTTTAACTTCCCATGTTATGCTGGAATAATCTGTATTCCTTTTGGAATCACAACAAACCTTGCGTGCCTGAAGATGGCTTGCCACAAAGCATTTCAGATTTATGAGAGAAAAGTGCTATATAAATCAACTCCTAATCTGTTATTACTATCTGTGGATAAGTATAGAAGGAAAAGAAAGACTGACAAGCGATAGCCCTGCTCTCACAGCCTGCTGTTATGACAGAGGCAGTGGTATAAGGCCAGATGGTCAATTGCCGAAAACAGGATAAAGTAGAATTTTGCTGAATATTAATTGGAAGGAAGGCATACAGGAGAGGAACATGAAGGAAAACTGCATGAGTTCATTAGTTGTAAACACTGCCATAATAAAGGATAAAGGGCCAGAATCTCATAGAAGTGAGATAAAGGGGTTGTTCAACTTTGAGTTAACTTTTAGTATGATGTAGACTCTGTAGAGAGTAATATTGCATAAAAATGCATACAAGAGGACAGGAGAATTCACTAAGTAAGAAATGAGAGCACTACCACTAACATAAGTGTATAATCTATCCTCAGCACACAGATATTTCTCAGCACTGTTGCCTATTATCTCCTTGCTATTCAGAGATGCAAGTCACTGCCTGGCGTATCATTCAGGTTACACTCCTATTCCTGAGAAAGGACTGTACACGACACATTCATGAGGCTGAACTTGTCTCTTTCAGATAAATGACAGGTTCGGGATCTATGTCAAGTCATCCAGTGAACCTTGAGATATATTCCGCGCACAGTCAAGAAATAAGGGAATACATATCTGTGGGGAAAAATCCTATCCAGCTCAAACCCAGACCCAAGCAGGTTACCTTCCAAGTGCTATAAACACAAGACCTAGGGGGTTATGTAATAACAAGGCACTAATTTGCCCAGGAGCAGTAACTCATAGCAACCAATGAACAGAAAGCATTTACTGGTCATGTGTTTAAAAGCAAACATCTTATTGGTTGCTGCTCCTGGGCAAACTTAGTGCCTTTTATTACATAGAGTCCTAGAGTGTTAAAGAATAGGAAACTGATTGTGGGTGGAGAGAGTCACAAGTAGAAAATGCATTTGGCTTGGGGAACCTGCAGTCCTCGATGCATTCCCCAATTCAGCTACACACCAGGCATTTATAACACATACAAGGTGTGGCTAGTATGCCAGAAAAATGTAAAATCAGGGAAATGCGTTATATATTGGTGGGACCACAAAAAACTGGTGTACAGGAAAACTTCAATTCAGGGTATGTAAAATTGAGGTTTCACTGTAATTCATACTGAAAACTTACATTTTAGAAAAAGTTAAAAAATAGAAATCATTTAATAAAAGCCATTACCTAAAAATATTATTTGTAAAGGTGTCCCTTTAACAGTTAAGTTAACAGTTAAGAAAGTTGGTGACCTGGCTTACAGACATAATATGAGATTAATTAATTAATACATTTTTATATTTTAAAATCTACATTTTAGAAAGGACGTAACAAAATGGAAACCACAAGACAAGTGGAAAAAGTGATTATTAATCAATAGTATTTGGTTGAGAAGTGTCACTAAACAAATGTGTGAGGAGGGCCGCTGCATGGTGACTGCAGAACAATGTTTCCAAACAAAACACACCTGACCTTGGAAAGAGTTATTTCATCTTGAACCTGAGCTACGTCTCTCTCTGCCCTGCATCAACAGGAATGGGTTTTACACCTTAGAAATGGAATCAAAATTGCTGAACTGAAAGCCTGATCTTATGAAAAATGCAAGTACTAAGTAATCTCAAACAAAAGGATAGTGCTTCTGATGGCACTGTGCAGAATCCTGTAACCAATTCTATTTCAATTTTGTCCATATACAGTTATATTTAAAAAGGGTCTGCATACAAAAGGAACAGAACAATGTCAAGGTGGCCATGAATGATATCTGCGGCCGATCAGTTAGATACTGTGCATTTTCCAAAGATGTATGGCTACCTTCATTGGGCTACGTGTGGAAATTGAAGTGGCAGATCCAGACCAAGTTGCTAGCTTATCTGCCCGTGTATAAGCCCTCCATGAGAGCTGGACAGATATTTATCGAGCATTTATGACAATGTCATTGGGGCAACAAATTCATTGTCACATTGATGTAGGCCTCAGTCCCAGTTATGATCCAATCAATGGCCTAGTGGAAAAATTATTGGATGAGCCCAATATGGGTAAAGGGACCCTCTGCCCACCTCTTTTTGGCATTAACCAGCATCCCCTTCAAAGCATCAACTGAGACACAAATTAAACAACCAGCAATGGCGTATTGCATTACCAACACAGCAGACTAGATATTCAAGTAACAGACTACATGAGCATTGGTATAGCCTACCCGTTATCAATTGAGCCTGCTGGGACTATAAAAACTTATGGCCTACCAACCTCTGACTGAATGCTGGTCCATAATATCATCTCCCTCAAAAGGAATTAATCAAACTGATCAGTTTGAGTGTGACCCTAGAGTAATGTACAGTAAAATAATAACAGGGCCCCTATACATAGACAAAGAACAAAACTTAAGGCCACAGCAGACTGCAGGAAGCAAAAAGAGAAGCTTTGGTACGTAGAAGGCACCCTGGGAGTTAATCAAACCTAGTGAGGCACATTATTTCCATGCAGTTAACTTGCTGCGCCTACTTAATAAACATGGCCCCCTGACCTCATGTTATGCAGAATTAAACTGTAGAGAACTGGAATTTGTGCATGACTACATAAGTACCATCCCACTCAGGGCAAGCCACCTGCAACTGGAATAATCTGTTCAATAGCTGTGTACATGCACTCGACTGTAAATAGACCCTCTCAGCAAGGTGTTATCAGCCTTTTACATGGCTCCAGGTGCCTGTCAACATTTATTGGGCACCAAATGCCACCTGAAAAACAGACTTTTTAAAAAGCCCTTTTTCACAAACTTGTAGTTCATCTTTCTGCGCTGCTGATGCTGAATGCATTCTATTCACTTTCTGTAATTACAGTGGCAGGAAACTAAATTGTGTGACCCTACAGGAGCTGCAGGGAATAGGAAACCTCCTGTCATCAGCAGGGAAGTTAATGAAACCTATCCAGCAGGGCTTTGGGTTAGATGGGATGTGAGGGCGAGACAGGCAGGAAGCAGGAGCCTGCCTGAAACAGGAAGAATTGATTCATCCATCTTCATTAGGTGAGCTTGATACGCTTGGAAGCAGCATGGAGGGGACAGGGACAGGAATGGGACCTGCCATGTGCCCACACAAGCCCATTACTCCTTTATAAATCTCATTATATTGGGGGGGGGGGTAAACCATGCAGCCCTCCAGGTGTTGTTAAACTATAAATCACCAAACCCCAAGCAGTTTATAGAAGACTTGTAGTTCAACAACATCTAAAGAGCCACATTCTGTCTATTTAAAAATGGGTTATATAGAGCAAAAGTCTAACTGCACTCTTTTACAGGCTGATAAACTGGAGCAAGGGCAGGGCTGGGTACAGGGCTCAGCCTGGTATTTCATCATCCCCATGTGGCAAGGAGCCAAACTGAAGAATGGCACCAGATCTGGGTCAGGCCAAATACTGGCACTGAGCAGTACGAGGGGGGATCTGACTGGGGACTGAAACCAACAGCAACAATGCCTTTTAGGGCAGAGGGAATGCCATTCCCGTCGCCATTCGTTGCCAGGAAGCAAGTGTGTGTCCCTCAACCTTTAGAGGTTTTAAAACTGTCTGCGGGAGGGATGCTGGGAGATGTAGTTTGTTTGCCCATTCCGAGCAGCGGAGACATACGGAGAAGTGACAGCGTTATTGGTACAGACCGCTCCGCCGCCCGGCAGGGAAGCAGCATTTTACTACTATGCCACGTCTTGCCCGGTGACTGCTTCTGCTGCGCTCGGAGGGGGGGGGGTAACACCAAGGCAGGGAGGGGTGCTCAAAAGGACTAGAACATTTTACCGAGAGAATCACTCACCTTCCCTGCCTTTCGGTGATGTCTCCACTCGGCTTCCCGCCTTGCCTTTCCCGCTCAGCTCTGCCACTTGAATAAGGAGCTGGGAACAGGCAGCGATAGATTATAGAAAAGGATCGTGACGTAGATGAAAGTTGTGGAAGGGGGCGGGAACACTGTAAGTGCGCACAACTATTTGGGGGCGGGACGCACTGTATGTTCGGGGTGATTAGGCTGTTGCCCCGCCCATGCCGGGGTGGGGATATAGGTGTGAGGGCAGCACGGTAGCTATGCACAAGGGCAGCCACAAGTGGAAGTGTGTGAAGCTTTCGGTGTATGGACTTTGATGCCTCCTGCTCCTACGCACCGGCAGAGGGGCCCTTTGAAGTGCAAATTACCAAAAGGGACTTTGTATGCAAGGAGCGTCACAGTGTTTAATAGCCTGGCGTTAGGGTTCTGCCACTGGATAGGGAAACTGGAAAGAAATAAAACGTAAAGGAAACAGTATTGAGAAGTAATTTATTAATAGACTGCACACTTTAGTACTTCAGCCCCTACATCGCACGCTTGCGCCCAGCTCATGAATGGAAAGGGGCGTGGCGCACTTTGGGCTGGTGGTGAAACTTCTTGTAGCCTTGCATCATCCTAATACAGTACGCCACCCTCCCCAAACATTGCATCACACGGAAGCACGCCTCTATGGGGGCGGGCCGTAACTTTGGTGAGGTAAAAACAAAACAAATGAGGTTTTAGAACCTGAAAAGGAGGAGTTTATACGTCCAATTCCGACACTTCTAGCGGAAAGAGTGACGATTAGAAGGGAGGGAAATTTATACCAGATAGGGCCAGTCTGAACATTAACCTTATGCACCAATGTACAAGTCAGGGCACGGACATGTGGCACAGAGGAATGTCACATGGCTTTTTATGCTGAAACAGCCCATAATTAATTACATTTATAGAGTGCTGATATATACTGGAGCACTTTACATAAGGTCCTTATAGCATTAGTGCACCCTGTGGTCAGTTTTATCAGAAGCCAAATAAGTGTTATCAGAAGCCAAATAAGTGGTGTGGCTTAAGTGCACTAAACTCCCCACCCCCCTACAACAATGTCTAGGTTTAAGGGCCCAGTAAGAACCCTAATGCTGAAGGAGCATACAGACATTGACTGGTATTTAAAATAGGCCTTGGCATTTCAAGTAAACAGACCCCCATCTGTCCAATAAGTAGTGACTATGGCATCTTACAGTATCCTCTCTGGCTTTTGCCACAATCCACAGATTGCCGGTCCGGGCCTGGTAGTTATGCCACTGAGCCAAATAAACTGAGTAAATTTTTTAAGAGTGTGGGAGAAAATAGAGTACTCAGTGGAACTACAACACAAATACTGACATAAACTACTTGCAGATACTGTCCAGGCAGGGTTTGAACCTAGGATCCCAAAGTTACAAGGCGATAAGATTCATCATGTAGTTGCGGCCTAACGGCTGTAGGGCTTAATGTACATAGCCGATAAAAAATATTTTTACATTTGCATGTTAATGACCTTGCTCAGGGACTCAATATATGTACTCTAATTACATCATTATAATAACAATATAACCCTGCACCCTAAATAAAAAGTATGTCAGATAGTCACCCAACTACATGGCTAAAGTTAAATTTAGCATCAAAACATTTAACATTACTTGCATAGTCAGGCTTTCCAGAAATGCACATTGCCTGCTAGCATTCCCAACACACGTGTCTAAGCTGGGATACTGTGGAAAAAATTTCCTACGGAGACCTCTGCACATATTTTGTTATTTGTAAATAAAGGATTTTCATGATTTAGGAGAAAATAAGCCACAAAGATAAATACATTTCCTAGGCAGAAAAAAAAACAAATGTATAAAATCGTACCCATCATATGTAACTGAATAATAAATATGAATAATAAATGTATTTTGTTACACAAAACTGAACTGAAACAATATTATATACAAAATTAATGAGAAAAAAGCAGATAGACAGTAGGTCACTTACGGGCTGTAGCACATGGGGAGATTAGTTGCCTGCGACAAATCTCCCCGAAATGCCATCCCACCGGCAAGAATGTAAATCGCCGGTGGGATGGCATACGCGGCGCCAAAATTGGCGAAGTTTCCTCTCAAGGCAGCTTCGACGATTGCAGTGCCGCGTATATCATCCCACCAGCGATTTACATTCTCGCTGGTGGGGATGGCATATCGGGCAGATTAGTCGCCTGTGACAAGGGAGATTTGTCGCGGGCGACTAATCTCCGCGTGTGCCACAGCCCTAAGGGCCAATGTTTGTATTTTTTTCATTTTTTATTGCTAAAAATCGTGTATTTAAATAATTGTGCCAAAACACAATTTTTTTGTTACTTATGTGTGAAAACCACAAAAAACAATAAAACAAAACTACACCATTTAAAAGCTTGTGATATGTATAAGTCAGTGGGAGCTGTATTAGGGAAGTTTAAAAATCTTTATATAACTTGTGGTTTTAGAGGTTTTTGTGATCTTTTTTTGCTTGTAGCGCACAGAAATTCTTACAAAACAAGGATTCTGAGGATTAATTTGTTCATGCTTTTAATGAATAAGTCAACATTTGTGGCTTTTTTAATTTGTGAGGGTTTTTTTGTGGTAGGGGAATCCAAGAATATTACACAAATTCAAATTTTGAATTAAACCTGCTTCCCCCCCTAGTGTTACTGGTTATTTAAACAGACTCCAAAAATGGCTCCAAAAAAGTTTGTAACTGTGCAGAGCCATATTGACACTCTCACTATACAGGTATGGGATCCTTTATCCGGAAACCCGTTATCCAAAAAGCTCCAAATTACAGAAAGCCCATCTCAAATAGACTCCATTTTAATCAAATAATTCAGAATTTTAAAACTGATTTCCCTTCTCTCTGTAATAATAAAACAGTATCCTTATTTGATTCAAAACAATCCTATTGGGTTTAATTTATGTTTTATTGATTTTTTAGTAGACTTGAGGTATGGAGATCTAAATTACAGAAAGATCCCTTATCCAGAATACCCCTGGTCCCTAGCATTCTGGATAACGGGTCCTATACCTGTACCACAAAAAAAAAAGCCGAAAGAGATTTGAGTATTGTCTCTATATTTTTTAATGTTATATATATAACCTGCCTGGAAGGTGTTAAACAAACTCAAAGCAATCAAATCAAGTCTTCTACAAAGAAAATATTTGTCAAGAATTCGGTAAATAAACTGTAAATTGTTTGGAAAATTACATTATTATTTTTCATTTATGGAAGTTGCTAGTTATTTAATATGTAGGCAATCTCCTTTATATGGAGAGAGGATGTTACCAGGTGGCCCCAAAAACCCCAGAGAAGGGCACAATTAGAAGTATGCATTTAAAATCAGAACATGTTGGCCACCCTTCAGTAACCAGTAGTATTCAAGGAGAATTGCTGTGCACTGACAAGGAAGAAACCAGCATAAGGGAATTCAGCAGAAACCCTTAATATAATTTTTAAGTGGTTATGAGACTTTGGATATTGTCCCGAATTTTCCCCTCAATTTTTAAAGGAGAAGTTCACTTTCATAAAACATATTAATTATGTAGTGGCAGCAATTAGACCCCCTGTAAATATATAAATCACACACAGAAGATGAGATTGAAAAATCATACAAATGTATGGTACATTAAGTTCAGCCCTTTGAGTGAAACCTGCCTAACTTATAGTTGGCCCAAGAGGCAAAATACCTGCTTCTTGTTGAGGAAAGTAAGCAAAACCTGTCCGCTTTGCCTCAGAGGGCCCGGTCCTTGAATCAACTTCTTACTAAGGAACTATTTTAATAATCTTGCATTTTCTCACTTTAAAATAGAGAATCCAACCCTTTCTTCAAACTAGCTAATTTATCTGCCAGCACAACCACTTCAGGGAGAAAATTGCACAGCTTCTCTGACACTTCCCATTCACTTTGATCGTTGATAAATCTACCCCATTGTTTTGAGTATCTTTCTAATTTAATTATATGTTTAATTTATTTGATTATCCCTATAATGCATTTATTTGCGTACCGACAATGAGGTATTTGTAGTCTGCCTTCTGTATATATACATATTTCTTTTTCTAAACAATGACCAACACTACAATTCCCTGCTACTATATATTTATATAGATTACATTTGTTCTGTTATCTTTTTTACCTTTGAGTCCAGTCAGGGTTTCATAGATTGATATGACTTCCTTTTGGCTTAGAGGCAATGGTTGTCCCCAGGGTTCTGATGAGTATCACTTGACCTGTCCATATATATATATATGAATACAGTGCTTGCTATGATTCATTATTCATGTTTGCCTATGTCAGCCTATGAGGGTGGTGGGTGTGTTGCATCATAAATAAATATACACTTGGATGACAGTTCCTATTATAGACTGCACTCAAGCTAAGGATTAGGCAGGAAGAATAGCAGTTGGTGCATGCAAGGAGAATGGTGGATTGGTATACCAGCTGGTTGCTAAACATACCGTAACGTTAGGGAATTTGAGTGCTAGATTAGGACTTCATATGACTCCATGAAAAGTGAGCTGGCATGCTTTCCTGTATTATGTTCAATGCTAAATCATATATTTTTTTTTTCAAAGGAAGGGACAGCAACACCCATGGAAATTTCATGCAGGTAGTTGCCTGTGCTTTATCTACAGCAGGGTTTGCCACAAATATCCACTTTTAAATTTACACAATGTAGGAAAATAAACAGTAAAAGTAAAGTTCATTATGCGGACACCAGAAAACACTAGCCCACTGGCTGCCTGAATACCTCATAAACCTGTTTAAACATTGCCTCAGCCACAACTAGGCCAGTTTACTCCAAAACAATTACAAATATATAAATCCCAGCTTTATCCCTTAGCTCTCTCAGCTGCAACTACTCATTTCCTACTGGAGAGAGAGATCACTCCATGCCACTCCCCTTTTCCACAGGTGAGGACTCATGAATCCAACACCTGTAGGGGCTTTTCCAGCACCAGTAAACACAGGTACTGTTACTCTTCACATTTGCTTTGTCTTATTAAGCATCCTGGGAGAAATATACCTCCCTCCAGGCTTTTTCCCAGTTACTCTGCAACATTATTTAGCCAATGTCTGATTTAATACAATAACCAATGAACTGACTACTCTCTTACTTAAAAAACAAAAAACTATACTTTGATATTAAACAGTGTGGTCAAGCAGTCTGCTAGATTTTTGAATGAATTTTCCAATTAGTACTAAATATATGGGCATCTCTGGCAACGGGTTTGACAGGCAACCCTGTGATCGAATTGGATCACACTCGAAAGCATGAAAGGAATGCATGAGAACTGAAACCAGCTTTTCTCTATGGCAAATAAGCTGCGATTTAACAAGTAAACAAAGGCCTAGGAAAATCAGCTGGAAGTGTGGAGACAAAGCACTTTTGAGGGCGTACAGATATTTCATTTTGAATTTTCATGACTATTGGCATTTGTACTGATCTCATTTTGCGTCTCCCATTAATGTGTCCCAATATATATATATATATATATATATATGTATATTTATTTCTATATTTAGCAGTAGTTTGCTAAGTGCACTACATTTCCTTTAGATTACAATGGGAAGTGGTGACAGCAGATTGAGACATATTAACTGCCCTTGTTTTTCTGCCTGTTGGCACATAAGGCAGCCGTTGATTATTTTTCTTTAAATTCATTTCTATTGCATGGGCACCACACTATTCTGAGGCTTTGATTTTTATTCAGTTGCTATTAGTAATTACAGGGGCCATACTACTAAGTTATTGCTAATTATTAGCCTTCTAGTTACCTGGGCCCCCAGATTGGTGGGCACTGCCAAAATGGGTCCCCAATGAAAAAAATGCCCCTTGCATACATGTCCACCTCCATGTTCTCCAATCATGCCAAATGTGTAAAAGGTGCCCTCTCAACATATTTTTTTCTACCGTAGAACAGGAGGTGGCTATGCAGATGTATGAGTGTCAGTGTGCACAAAAATCTGTGTCAATAGACGTGACTGAACCTTTCATGTACAGACATTAATAATGATGTGATTTTTAGCCCATGTTGCTAGTGACCTTTTCACAACACGTATTTCATGGAATCAACATCATAAGGATGACATTATTTCCACATCCTCAAACAGCATAACCCTGGGTACGTGCATAACAGGGTACAAAGTTGTGACTAACTATTACGGCTTACTGCTGGGGTCAGCTAGTTTATTAGTACAGTACGTGAAAGCAATGTGTTCTGTATAATAAAGCTAAAATGTTCTGCAAAATATGTTTTATTCTATAGGGATTGTATAAGCTTTTTTTGAAAAAAGGTAATTTTTAGAACCTTTCCAGGTATTTTTCGTTTTTCCATCCACCAAACTTAGGTTACAGTTTTGTACCCATACATTGAAACTATACGTCTCACCAGGGTCCTTGCTCTACAGTCAGATCCCTCAGACTGAAAATACATGCATTTTTGGCTAAATTTCACTTTGGGTGCTAAACGTCAGGTGAATACCCTTCAATAATAGTTACTAGAAACATGGGGCGGCGTCAGGCAGAACATAGTGTAACATTAGCCAAATGGTTCAGACTGACACAGCTCATATATTTTCCAATCTGTGGCAGTTCTTTGTCAGTGTACAGAAGGGTAGCTTTAAAGTTGTTCTTTAACTCCACCTCGTTCCCTCTGCACATAGACAGCAAACACAGCACAGGGGCCACAAGGGAGTAACTACAGAGGTAGCAGACAATGTGGTTGCAGGGGGGGCAGTAAGATCCAATCTTGGGCCAAATTGCATCAGGCTCAGCTGCAGACTGCTGCATCTTCTGCATGCTTGCAGCCAAATGACATACACACATTTTACCCTAAAACACACACTAAAATTCACACAAGAACACAAACACTTAGGAGCAGATTTATCAATATGTGAGTTTAGAGCTTAATACATACAATGTTGTATTCATTCCTATGTGATTTTCAGAAGCATATTTATCAAATGGTGAGTTCTAACTTTCACCCATTGGTAACCAAATGATGTCGCCAAGCGAGCGGATCTTCTCCCGATATCCCCCAGCTAAGGGTGGGCGATATCGGGAGAATCCAGGGTAATTCGATCATTTGGCCCTGGGGCCAAACAATCAAATTATAACGGTGGGTATAGCAAAAGTCGGTCCGACTAGATTTTCTAACCTGCCTGATCGAGATCTGAATGATTTCAGGCCAGATATCGGTCGGGCAGGCCCGTCGGGAGTGCCCATACTCAAGCCGATTAGCTGCCGAATCGGTCCAAGGGACCAATATCGGCAGCTACTATCGGCCCGTGTATGGGTACCTTTAGCCCTTATTTGGCACCTCCATGAACTTTTAAGATGCTTGTGTTGCTCTCCAAGTCTTTTTACATTTGACTGTGGCTCACGAGTAAGGAAGGTTGGAGAACCCTGCTCTAAATTCACATTTTGATATTTTTGCTCCTTAGTTTTTGGGGTAACACACTCACACCACACACACAATTAGACAAGTGTAGACACATTACTTTTTTGAACTTTTTTACTGTATTGTGTGCTTTATTGACAGCACTGATCATGCTGCATATCACTGTTGATTGTTTGTTGTTGCCTGTAAAATAATCCAGACTAGTGAAACTAGATCCCAATGTGTGATCATTTTTTAATGAATGGGTATTGGATCCGTTATCCGGAAACTCGTTGTCCAGAAAGTCCAGAATTACAGAAATACCTTCTCCCACAGATTCCATTTTATTCAAATAATTTACATGTTTAAAAAATTATTTATTTTTTCTCTGTAATAATAAAACAGTATCCTGTACTTGATCCCAACTAAGTTATAATTAATCCTTATTGGAGGCAAAACAATCCTACTGGGTTCAATTACTGTTTAAATATTTTTTAAACAGGTATGAAGGTATGAAGATAAAAATCACATAAAGACCCCTTATCTGGAAAACTCCAGGTTCCAAGCATTCTGCATAACAGGTCCCATACCTGTATTAGATTGGGTCTGGTTTTAAGGTTTTAGTACATTCTACATTGTCTTCAATTTTTGGTTTTGCATGTAAAAAATGTTTGGAAACTATTTTAATTTTGTTGTCTCTACGCGCCCCGTAGTTTTGTTAAGCTATGCATACTGAATATCAAAATGTTATCAAACTGTTTTACTGTTATGTTTTACAGACATGGGCGTCAGAGATGACTGATGAGTTATGGTGCAACCAAGTGTTGCATCCATCTATGTAGTCTAGGATGTACACTAGCTGGGCTAAAAACTTTGCTTCCCATAATCTTTATTTTGTTACCAGGGAAGTGAGTCATGAAGGGAGCGGCTGTTTCTGGGTCCAATTTATTATTAATTGGCATCTTTTGTGGCAGCTGTACGATGCATACTGCTTGTAAAAATCTAACAATAATTTGCCCGTTTAACAATTTCTTTTCTGCACTAAAACACATTGTTTAAGCACAGGAAATAAGTGTTGGAATCAGTAATCCCCCAGTGAGATTACTGACACCCACTGAAAACTAATGTTTTTCTCCAAATCAGTGTGAACCCTCAAAATCCCATCATAACCTACCTGCAAGCAGGACCTCCAGGGATGTGTTGGAGAGCAAATAAGCATTCCAAAGACATACCCTAAGTGGCCTTCAGCCTTGGACTCCCACACTCTCTGCTCTAGGCGACCTAGAGAGGTCTGGCCCCTGGTTTGGGAACCACTTGATTAATTAAATAGCATAAAGTGCCACTTATTTTACCCACAATGCAGCATTTTGCCCAGCATTCCAGTGTAAGTGCAGTCTTACAAAATCGTGTGCAGTGTAACTTGAACCTTATTCATTGATACAGGTATAATATTTGCACCAAATGCAAAGTCTGTAAGGGCGTAAGCACATAATTCAGCTGGCTCAAATAGGAACGCCCAATTTGTTGAAACAAAGGGACACCTGGAAGTACTGCCTTCTAAAGCTATAGTAAAGTACAGGGCTTTCTTGTGCCATAAGTGGCTGAAACAAATGCAATTCTGTTCAGATTTTAGCACCTAATGCTTGTAAATGAGCCTTATTGTCTGTTTTGGAAAGCTACTGGTAGTGTTGCATTGTGACTAGTCAAAGTCCAAACAGGGCAATTATTTCCCAAAGTTAAGATGGCCATAAACTTAAAGATCTACTCACCAGACAAGTGGATCTTTGACTGATTTGGCCATCCATGCACTAGGCCAAATCTGGGTGATCCGACTGGCTCAGGGGTCAGCAATCAAATTGTACTGCAGACCCATGAAGACCCTTTTGGAAAGGATCACATCAATTTATCAATGTGATCCTCAGCCAATTTGTGTTTTTAAGCCTGGCCAATAGATATCTGAGCAATATACAGTTAGGAAAGCCTTCCCAAGAGCCAGCGTTGGTCTGGCCTGCCACAGTACCAGGACTTTTCCCTTTGGGCCCTTTGCCCTTTCTGGAGCACACAGCTTTAACTCATTTCTACCTTTTCAGGTTCTGCTTCTGTTACATTTATTCCTAACAGTGAGAAAGATATGAAAGAATTAGTTTAGGTGTCTGAGATGAGGTCAGGCCTATGACTGAGGCCAAATATATTGCTTCAGATAAGCGAAGGGGAGTTTCCCAGGAGGAATTTGCACTGTTTAAATGGGAGAGCAAAAGGCTATACATTTCTAAAACATCCACACAGTGTAAGCTTTAAACATCACGGGTATAGAGATGTACTGCCTGCACACTGTCTGTCTGTGCTATATGCTGCAGTCTGTCTGTATGCATTGCATTGCTCTGTGCTCTTACACAACTTGTACAAGCAATAATCCAAGAAAGACCACACAGGGCAGCACAGATGTCCACATAGAATTAGATCTTTTTGGCCACTCTATTGCTTTGATATGTCTATAAAAAATATTTTCTATAGATTTCAGTGAACTGGCATCTAATGGGTAAAAACAGTGTCTCAAACCTCTCAAACATGGGGGCACCAGGGATTTTCTCAATAAGAAGAAAATATTTTAGGGCTGTGACCGGTGGGCCCTTGATATCAAGTCAGCAGCTTTTGTCAGCAAATGTATGGTCAACTGACAATGAAAATACTGTACCAATGTGTGTTTCTTTCTAAATTATATATTTAGACAATGGGTTTAAAAAATACATTGTGATGCCCTTACTAAGGCCCAGACTTGCAGTCTGGAAACTATGGCAGTGACCAAAGGGGCTGTAGGCTGCCATAGATGAGTGCTTTATATTTGGCCTGTGTGGAGCTGTTAGGCCTATAATTGAAATGCCAGGGCCTATTTTGAATTTCAATCCAGACATCGCCTTTATGCATTTGGGGTTTAAGGGCCTAGTTCCTTTTGAGAATCAGACAAATCCTTTTTGAGAATATGCAACAGCATATTCACAGTTATTCTAGTAAGTCTTTCGTATCCAGCCTGCATTTAGCTTTCCTGTCCAGAGAGTAAGTGTGAACTGACAGATCAATGCAATAATACAGTGCAATAGTTATATCCAAGATTACTTACTAACCCCCATATGTAATAAAATACACTAAGTTTTCCCAGGGACAGTAACCCATGGCATCCAATAAGATGTTTCCTTTTAAATAGGAGACCAGACTATTCTACCTTCTGGTTGATTGCTACTGGTTACTGATCCTGGGCAAATTTACTGCCTTTTATTACATAACCACATACGACTTGAAAGATAAGAGAAAGGAGGTCCCAAGGAAACCATTTGTAACAACATTCATAACATTATTGATTTAGGTAAGAAAGGTGCACATTCAGGTATGGGCACTTTCTACACAAGTAACAATTTAAAACAATCCTTATCCTCTATAAGGTTCCATCATATTCATAGTGAAGAAGAATATTTGAAAAATATTTTAGTGATAGTCCCTCTTTGAAGAATTTAACAGGAAGGACTGCTCCCACCATTTCCATGGCACTCTCTAATCTGTTTAAACCAAAATACTGAGATTTCTTTTGCTGATTCACAGTCACTTCCTTTCTGATGCTGAGGTGAAATTAAAAATGATTGTGTCAAAGTCTATTCCTTGGAATCAACACCATGCCAAAGTCATGAAATTTCTAAATATCCAAACCACATAATCCTGCTTCTATTCCTTGGAATCAACACCATGCTAAAGTCATGAAATTTCTAAATATCCAAACCACATAATTCTGCCTAAATGATTCAGAAAAGCCAAATGAGTATGAGCATGTGTTTTTTGTCCAATACAGTAGTCCTTTCATAACTGGAACTGCAGTAACAGCCATTCAACCATGGTTCCAAGAACACTGAGGCTACCAAATCAGTGTGAACACCAATTTCTATCATAACTGACCTTTCAGCTGGACTTCAGAAATGTGTTAGGGAGCAAATAAGCATTTCCTAACTGCCCTTCAGGCTTGGTCCCCACACCATCTGCCTACAGAGAGGTTTGGCCTACAGTTTGGGAACTGTATGGGTTTATCTTGTGAACTGGATGATCTGAAACAGACTGGGACTGCCTGATTTAATTTAATCCATCATCACAATTGATTTAATTTATTTCACCATCACCTCCAGTAATCTGTGCAATGTTTGGTTAGAAAGTTGTCAGGACAAGCCGGGCGCGTCACTGGAAGAACTCGTAGAGGAAGGACCTCTCCTACACCTCCCACTAAGGATCACAGCCACTGAGGATGGAACAGGACTTGAACCAAGTGGAGGAGTGGCAGGAGTGCCGAACCGGAACGTCAGAGCAAAATCGGCAGGCAAAAGCGAGGTCGGACAGGCGGGAAGTCGGTACAGGCAGCAAGTTTTCAAGATCGAGAGTCAGGCCGGGTCAGAGAATCAAATAGGCAATCACAGGAAACAAGCTTGGCATCTTTCACAAGGAAACGATCACTTCGCAATGCTGGTAGGCCTTTGGCGTCCTTTTGAGCGCAATGCGCCTGCGCCGGCGTCAAGACGCACGCCGGCGTCATGACGCGCGCCGGCGTCAAGACGCGCGCCGGCGTCAAGACGCGCGCCGGCGTTAACGCGCGCGCGGGCGTCACGACGCACGCTGGCGTCAATACGTGCGCGAGCGACGTAGCGCGCGCGGCCGTCGGAACGTGCGCTGGCGATCGGACGCGCGCCTACCTTAGGCGAACGACCAGGTACCTGACATTGCCCCCTCCCAAGGCGCGGCCTCCGGATGCGCCCAGACGCAGGTTTCCCTGGAAATTTCTTATGGAAGGCCCGGATCAGTTGAGGAGCATGAACATTGGTTGAAGATTCCCAGGAATTGTCCTCAGGCGTATAGCCCTTCCACTGGACCAAATACTGCAAGCGACCTCTTCGATACCTGGAATCGAGAATAGCTTGGACCTCGAATTCTTCAACACCCTGTACTGTCACTGGCTCTGGAGGTGCCCCAATACGACCCGGAAACGGATTCTCCACCACTTTCTTTAGAAGAGAGACGTGGAACACAGGATGGATTCGAAGGTTAGCAGGCAGCTTCAATTTAAAGGTAACAGAGTTAATTTGCTCCAAGATTGGGAAGGGACCCATAAATCTTTGGCCCAACTTCTTGGAGGGACACGATAACCTGAGGTTGCGAGTGGATAACCAAACGAGATCCCCCAGCTTGAATTCAGGACTCTTTCTCCGTCTCTTATCGGCATATCCTTTGTAATTCCTTTGAGCCTCCCGTAAAGTCTGCTGGAGCAACTCGAAATTATGCTTTAAGAACGAAAGTCTATCCTGAGCTGCAGGAACCGTAACCTCTGCTAGGCCTGGCAGAGTGGTAATATGAAATCCATAGTTAGAGAAAAAAGGAGTCTGTTTGGAGGAGCTATGTACCGCATTAATGTAAGAGAACTCTGCTAAGGGTAAGAGCGCCGACCAATCTTCCTGAGAATAAGAGGAAAAACATCTAATATATTGCTCCAACGTCTGATTAGTACGTTCTGTTTGCCCATTCGTCTGAGGATGAAAAGCAGAGGACAGGGCGAGCTCAATATGGAGTCCCTGACATAACGCCCTCCAGAAGCGAGACGTAAACTGCGACCCTCGATCAGACACTATCTCCCTGGGTAAGCCGTGAAGCCGAAAGACCTCTTTAATAAATACTTCCGCCATTGTGGCTGCAGATGGTAACCCCACCAAGGGTATAAAGTGAGCCATCTTGGTAAACCCGTCAACCACTACCATGATTGTGTTAAAACCCCCCGACTTGGGCAGTTCCACAATAAAGTCCATGGAAATTCTCTCCCAGGGTTTCTCAGGAACCGGGAGAGGTTGAAGTAACCCCATTGGTCGGGAATGTGTATCCTTGAATCTGGCACATGTTTGACAGGAAGTAACATATTTCATACAATCCCTTGACATGCCGGGCCAAAAAAAATTCCTATTAGCAAGTTCTAGTGTCTTGCGAACCCCCAGGTGGCCGGAAACAGGATGATCATGGACAAATCTGAGTACCTCGAGGCGCAGGTCTTCAGGGACAAAAATTTTATTATTAGACATGAGGTAATTACCACGACGATCCATATGTGTAGGTAAATTGTCCACAGACTTGGAGGCGTTCTGGATCTTGTCAAGCAGATCGGCTTGGAGAAGGAGAAAATTGGAGGCATGAAGGACAGTGCTGGCGGCAGAATCATTCTCGGGTGCAGAAAACAGACGGGACAACGCATCCGCTTTGCCATTCTTGGAACCCGGTCTAAAAGTAACGTGGAAGTTGAATCTGGAAAAGAAGAGTGCCCATCTGGCCTGACGAGGTCGGAGTCTTTTTGCTGAGCGTAAATATTCCAAGTTCTTGTGATCAGAAAAAACTAAAATAGGGTGAGACGCCCCCTCCAACAGGTGTCGCCATTCTTGGAATGCAGATTTAATCGCAAGTAGCTCTCTGTCTCCCACATCGTAATTTTGCTCAGAAGAAGATAACTTTTTAGAGAAAAATGCGATAGGATGAAGTAGGCTCTGTACATCGTTTCTTTGCGATAGCACAGCTCCGATGGCATACTCTGAGGCATCCACCTCTAGAACAAACGGCCGTGTAGGATCTGGATGTTTCAGAATGGGAGCGGAGGTAAAACGATTCTTGAGATCCAAAAAAGCCCGCTGAGCCTCAGAAGTCCAGCAGAATCTTTTTACCGAGCTGGTAAGAGCAGTGATAGGGGCGATTATCTTAGAGAAATTCTTGATGAACTTTCGGTAAAAGTTGGCGAAGCCCACAAATCTTTGTACAGCCTTACGACTGTTGGGAACGGGCCAGTCTAATACCGCAGAGACCTTGCGAGAGTCCATAGACATTCCGTCTGAAGAAATGATAAAGCCTAGGAACTCTATAGAAGATTTTTCGAACTCACACTTCTCCAGTTTGGCGAAAAGTTTATATGCTCGTAACCGAGAGAAGACTTGTCTGACGTGGTGTCGGTGTTCCTCCAAGGAAGATGAAAATATTAAGATATCATCGAGATAAATAATAACGAAAAGATCCAAAAAGTCTCTGAAAATATCATTTGCAAAGTGTTGAAACGTCGCTGGGGCGTTGCATAGCCCGAAGGGCATCACTAGGTATTCATAGTGCCCATATCGGGTGCGAAAGGCTGTTTTCCACTCATCTCCTTGTCGAATGCGGACCAAATTGTATGCCCCCCGAAGATCTAGTTTTGTGAATACATGTGCTGAACGTAATCTTATAAACAGTTCCGAGATGAGGGGTAGCGGATATCGGTTCTTAATGGTTACCTTGTTCAAATCTCGGTAGTCTATGCAGGGGCGTAAGGAATGGTCTTTTTTCTCAACGAAGAAAATACCTGCCCCAGCAGGAGAGGTAGACGGACGGATAAATCCTTTCCTAAGGTTTTCCTCAATGTAGGTCTTGAGAACTTTAAGTTCAGGTTCGGATAGAGGGTAGATCCGTCCGAATGGAATCGCTGCTCCGGGAAGAAGATCCACCGGGCAATCATATATCCGATGTGGAGGAAGTACATCCGCTCCTTTCTCATCAAAGACATCTAAGAATTCGTGGTAAGGTTCTGGAACCAGTTTGAGTCGAGGATCAGGGGTCACAACCAGCAATCTCCCAGGAGCCAACTCAGAACAAGGACAATGCTCAGAGGGAAATGTTATTTGATTCGAGTCCCAATTGATGAGAGGGTTATGAGTCTTTAACCATGGAAACCCCAAAATGATAGGATACAGAGGGGAAGAAACCACGTTAAACGATAGGGTTTCGGTATGCTGTTGAATTTTTATTAACAAAGGAATAGTCTCAAACAGGACTGGACCAGAAGAAATATTAGATCCGTCAGCCAACTTCACCGTCAGTGGGCAGGATCTGGGTCTTAAAGGAATATCATGAAAACGGGCGAAGTCTCGATCGATAAAGCAACCGCACGCCCCGGAGTCAATCAACGCAGAGGTCTGGAGCGTCTTTCTTGACCACTGCAAAATAGTAATAACTGACATAAGAGACAGTCCATCAACAGCTTCTGCACTAAGAAGACCCGGTATAGATCTCTTACTTGTGGGTCGCACCGGGCATGTGCGGAGCAGATGACCAGAGGCACCACAGTAAAGGCACAAGTTCAGGCGACGTCTGCGTAGCCTCTCTTCGGGAGTCAGAGGGGAACGGATGAGCCCGATTTGCATGGGTTCAGCAGCCCCAGCCGATGACGAGGCCGTGGTGGATGGAGCCAAAATGGGTTTAGGGAATAGAGGAGCTTTAGGAAGCAGCCAACTGGGTTGAAATGTTCCGGACTTTTCTAGTCTCCTCTCCCTCAAACGTCGGTCTAACTGGACGACGACATCGATGAGAGAATCGAAGTCTTCGGGAATCCCCACACGGGCTAACTCATCCTTTAGACCTTCAGACAACCCTATTCTGAATTGATGCTTCAGTGCAGCTTGATTCCATTGGGTATCTGCAGCGTGGCTACGGAAGTCAGTAACATATTCCTCAACTGGCCGTTTACCCTGGGACAAAGATCTGAGTGCGGCTTCAGCTGAGGCTTCTCTTTGGGGGTCATCGTATAATACCGCCATCGCCTGGAAAAAAGCAGCAGAGTCACTAAACAACGGACTTTGTTGTTCCAGAAGACGATGAGCCCAAGTCTGTGGCTCCCCGGACAGGAGTGAGATAGCAAACCCCACCTTGGACTGCTCAGTTGTATAAACTTGGGGGTTAAGTGTGAATTCCAGCTTGCAGCTATTCATAAAAGCCCGGAACTTTTTGCGATCCCCCAGAAAACGCTCCGGCAGAGAGAGCTTAAGCTTGGCAATTGGCGGCTGGGCCACAACAGGTGGGGGTGCAACTGGAGCATCAGTAGGATCCCTGGGCAGGGGTTGTAGCTGGGCTTGAACTTCTTGGAAACCTGCCTGTAGTTCTTGCACCGCTCGAGTGAGGGTCGCCATCTGCTGGGTAAGGAGCTGCATAGCAGAAATTTCCTCAGATTCTTCCATACTGGCGAAGTGATACTGTCAGGACAAGCCGGGCGCGTCACTGGAAGAACTCGTAGAGGAAGGACCTCTCCTACACCTCCCACTAAGGATCACAGCCACTGAGGATGGAACAGGACTTGAACCAAGTGGAGGAGTGGCAGGAGTGCCGAACCGGAACGTCAGAGCAAAATCGGCAGGCAAAAGCGAGGTCGGACAGGCGGGAAGTCGGTACAGGCAGCAAGTTTTCAAGATCGAGAGTCAGGCCGGGTCAGAGAATCAAATAGGCAATCACAGGAAACAAGCTTGGCATCTTTCACAAGGAAACGATCACTTCGCAATGCTGGTAGGCCTTTGGCGTCCTTTTGAGCGCAATGCGCCTGCGCCGGCGTCAAGACGCGCGCCGGCGTCATGACGCGCGCCAGCGTCAAGACGCGCGCCGGCGTTAACGCGCGCACGGGCGTCACGACGCACGCTGGCGTCAATACGTGCGCGAGCGACGGAGCGCGCGCGGCCGTCGGAACGTGCGCTGGCGATCGGACGCGCGCCTACCTTAGGCGAACGACCAGGTACCTGACAAAAGTAGATATACACTTGGGCAAAAGGCTGAACTACTATGTATTTACGTAGCTATGGATCATTGCCCTTCAAATAGGCTCCCACCATACAAGGTCTTCCAAGTGTTACTCAAAGGACTTCCTTTTTCTCCAAGCCTATACACTTGAGTCCCTACATTGGCAGACATGCCTTGGGTACTACCCTAGTCTATCTCTCACCCCAAGATGAAGCTACAACATACAACACAGTATGCAGCTGACCACTAGTTAATTCTCTTTCTGCTCCCTGAGGCGCATCTCATCCATTAGTCTTTTCTGAGGGTACTACCCAGGGCAGTGACTGAAGAGGGGAGCCATTCCTTGTAGGAATCTCTCAACAAAAGTTGGAAAATGCTTTACTTCTGTGCTGCTAATTGCTTGATTAATATGTATAAGATGTGATGTAAGTGTAAGATGTATGTATACCTTAAAGTAATGTTATATAAAAGGAAAACGTATTATATGTGTCTCAAATTTGTCTTTTTTATGAAAAAATCATTAAAGATAACAACATGTACGTTTTTATATGTATTGTTGTGACTTGAAAAAAAAGCTTTTAATAAAAATTGTTAAATTGTGGTGGTTGGAGCTGGGCAGTCTCTGGGTTTTTGTCGTGGCAGATTATAGGCTGAACTGGTAATATTCCTTACAAAGATTAGTAACCAAGGATTCATGGTCATGACCTCTGCAGTCCAGAAAGAGATCAACTCCAGTCATAAATTCATAACAGAAATTGATTCTTTAAGCAAATTACAAATGTAGTGTCCAGAGGGGAGCAATAAGGTTACAGTTGAGGTCAGTCATTATAGACACCAATCATATTGTACATTGTAATCGGCCCAAATTAGGGGGCTGGTTCCAAAGGCCCTGAATTTATGGGGAAAAATTGGAAAGTAAGATTAAATGGCATGTGTAAGGGCTCTGGTACACGGGGAGATTAGTCGCCCGCGGCAAAACTCCCTGCTCGCGGGCGACTAATCTCCCCGAGTTGCCTTCCCCCTGCCATCCCACCGGCGAACATGTAAGTCGCCGGCGGGATGGCACACGCGGCGGGGCGATTTCGGGAAATCGCGCCGCCGCGTGTGCCATCCCGCCGGCGACTTACATGTTCGCCGGTGGGATGGCAGGGGGAAGGCAACTCGGGGAGATTAGTCGCCCGCGAGCAGGGAGTTTTGCCGCGGGCAACTAATCTCCCCGTGTACCAGAGCCCTAAGAATAAGTAGGGAATGTCACATTGTTAAAGAAAACAAAGTGAGGGGAAGAGCAAAACAGAAATAATAAGAGTAGTGCAAAAGTACAAATAAGAAAGAAAAATAGAATGAGACTTGGAGAAAAGGAAGGTATGGTGTGAGTTAAAGTTAAAATTATGGGGAAAGAAGGGCATATGAAAGATCTGAAGGAAAATTACAGTAAAATTATAATGTACATGTATACATATACATTATTTATTTAGTGTAATCTAACAAACACTTGCACCCCAAACCTGCCTGAAAATAATTGAGCCTTAGGCAGAAAAACTGCAAAACACATCAGTAGTACCTCTACAGAAGTCCAGAAAGACAAAATATATCATCACATGTTTATTTCTTAGTTTGTTTAATGTCTTTATTTTTTAATATCTCTAGTACTTGTCAGAATGTTTTAATTAAGCAAATTAGTTTTAATAGCAAGGTTGTTTTGCCAAGATTTAATACCAGTTTAAGTTTGCTTTCCAGACAGACAAACAGACAGACAGATAGATAGAGAATGTAGAAAAAGGAGAATGCTTGCACCGCCCACACCAAATATAAATATCAATTGGAAACCATATATAATTCCACTCTGGAATTAGATTCGAACGAGAACCTTAGGGTAATGTGCAAACGAAGTATAAATATGTAGAGATTTTTAATTGGGGTTGAATTTAAGGTATATATTTTCTTTTTCACCACTCTTGGTCAGTCAGTTCACCTGATACAAATTTGGGCAATGGTGCAGTTAATTGAAGTCTGAACTGGGACCACCTGTTACAGTGTTTACCTATTTTCTTTCTCTACAGATAGACAGATAGATAGATAAATATAATCTTGTTCTGCCACCATGCACAGCACACCTTCTGTTTTACTCTGCTCTTCCTGGTGTCAATATTTAAAATGCATATGTACAAAGCTTCTTTTCTACCACCCAGGCAACCATCCATATCAATAGTTAAAATTTACATTAATAATACAATATATATTTTTTTTATCAGGCAAGTATTTTCACAGGGGCATCTCTTTTCATGTATACACTGAGAGAGATGTGTGTAAATATACAGTCCATGGCAATGTTTCCCTAAAGCAGGCACCAACACATTTTCTGCTCTAATGACTTAACAACACACGATTTATTAGATCATTTGGTTACTAACAATGACAAAATGACCTGCTGTAAGGAACCAGAAAGCAAATTAGACTTAATCCTTCTGCCAGTATTTTTCGCAGCCAATTTACATTTGCAATTTTTTTTTTTCATTCCTGGCACCTAATAAAGGGGCTTTTAAGTTCAAAACAAAGGTAGGGATCATTTTTGAAACTATAAAATATAAAAGGTTGTCATACTATGTTTTCCAAAATCAGGAAAAAGACAAATATCTTTTCTCAGTTGCGCTACAATTTAAATATCAGAAGTCAAGAGGTGGATCCAGGAGCATACTGACAGAAATAGCAGACCCAGAGGCTGCCAAGGACCCAAACCTATATAAGGTTATATGGTGGTGATTATTTATTTTCTATAATACTTTTTCTTTACAGCCTAGCCTGCTATTCCTTGTGTTTGGTGCCCTTTTTTTTGATTATTTTTACGTTTTATCTCTATATTATGTATCACTTGTATAAGATGACATCACTATATCACTCCAACTTGGTTTTCCGCCACAGTACATTTATTAGATTTAATATAGTTTATTTATTATATTTTGAATGTTTTTGCACTTTGAAAAAGGCCTTTGTCTAGCCTAAACCTAGCCTCCAAATAAAAATATTTCATGTTGCT
Source organism: Xenopus tropicalis (assembly GCF_000004195.4). NCBI lineage: Eukaryota > Metazoa > Chordata > Amphibia > Anura > Pipidae > Xenopus > Xenopus tropicalis. The sequence goes on along the minus strand of NC_030684.2, from coordinate 44,707,961 downwards.
TTAAGTCCTGTGTTGTGTGGACCTTTTCTATATAGGATATTCCTGTTTCCGGACTGCAACCAGGCAAAATTAATGGGCGTTTTACGTGAGTGCCGGCTATCTGTGACTGTGCTACATATATATATATATATATATTTCACAAAAAGACCAGCAACACCAGGAATTTTAGTGTTACCAATTAGTGATAAAATATAAGTAATAGGGTATCATTCAAGCACAATTTTTAACCAGAGTGCTGGATTCAAAAGTATCAAAGCTTAAAAAGGCTAAATTAAAATCAATCTTGGTGCTCAGTTATACCAATATTCAGTGATTTTCAGTGGCATTAAATGAACCCCCTTACTGGACTGTGCAACCTCTACATGGGGTATAGTTAAACAATGTCTGTACAAGGAATGTAGCCTGGGATACACACACTTTATTAAAAATAAAATTACTCTCATTAATGTTTCATGGCCAGTCTAGCTCCTTAAGGGAAGCTTATTCAATCATATTTGTCACAAAGTTTCCACTGTGTAACCAGTACATAAAATTGTACTTATCCGGTTCTGTATGGCTGCCAAACCTTCTGGGATATCATTAATAGTTCGCTGGAATACCAGCTGTTGCCATGTATTTGCCGTGTCACCTGATGGATTACACAATATGTACAGTCTGATCCATAACATCCTTCTGAGGAAGTGGCTGAGGGCCACGAAATGTGGCAAGCCAAGCGGGTGATACTTAGGGGTAAAGCCCACTATGTTTCTCCGATGTTTTTATCCTAACAATAAAGACTTTTCTACTTTTAATCGACTGACTGATGCTCTGTGCTTTGGATTGATCCATAACATCCGACTTCTCCATATTCCTTACAACTCTCCTCCTGAACAGACTCCCCTACAGCTGTTTCACCACCAAGCAGGGCTTTCTCACCACCAAGCAGGGCTTTCTCAAGGGGCTTTCTCTTAAAGCCTTGCTCTACCATGCACCTGGAAGCTGTGTGCCATCCTATGGACATTTCATTGCAAATAGTACAGGTATGGGATCCGTTATCCGGAAACACATTATCCAGAATGTTCTGAATTACGGGGCCGCCATCTCCCTTAGACACAATTTTAACAAATAATTCAAAATTTTAAAAATGGCTTAATTTTCTCTTTAAAATTAAAACAGCATCATGTACAAAATCCCAACTAAGATAACATTAATCCTTATTGGTGGCAAAACAATCCTATTGGGTTTATTTAATGTTTAAATTATTTTTTCGTAGACTTAAAGTATGGAGATCCAAATTACAGAAAGATCCCTTATATATATATATATATATATAGCTTGTGGACAGGCACTCACGTCTCAGCAGGGATAACAATGCCTGGGTGCAGTCCCAACGCAAATTGGTATAACAGCAAAAAAGGATGCCCCGCACTCACAGATCTTAGGTGAAGAGATAACGGTGTTTATTCAAGACAACATCTAACATTTCGGCTGCCTTCAGCTGCCTCAGGCAGAGGCAGCCGAAACGTTAGATTTTGTCTTGAATAAACACCGTTATCTCTTCACCTAAGACCTGTGAGTGTGGGACATCCTTTTTTGCTGTTTTATATATATATATATATATATATATATATATAGGAACAAACAAAGCACACCCTATAAAAGATCAAAAGCCCTGGGTGCTGGCAAAAGTAATAATGAGGAAGCAGCAGAGAGCTGCGGCTCTCTGCTTCTTCTTTATACAGTATATATATATATATATATATATATATATATATATATATATAAGTATAAAGTCTCGCAGAAAGCACTCCAAGGAAATATAAAAATCAAAAAAAGTTTATTTAGACACAAATGTCTACGCGTTTCGATCCATACCGGATCGTCATCAGGACCTTTTATATATATATAAAAATTGGCAGGTAATATACAGTGTTTCCTGCTATGCTAAAGCATTTGCATGATGGGTGAAACTATGCATGGGATATAAAAAATATAAATAATATAATAGGTGAAGAGAAAAATGTAATATAAATATCAAAAGGAATTTTATTGCTCTATTTTGCAGTATTAAAATAATTACATTAAAAGTAGTGGCAAGCCAGGAGCATGGAAGCAGGTTAACAAGTACAGTATCCAGGTTTCCGTGTGAAACATAGGGCTGGAAATAGGGGTAGGCAGAAGAGGCATGTGCCTAAGTGAGTGTTTACCCCCTAGTCCAGGCTCTTGTCCCCCCACTGCCCGCAGGCCCCCCCACCACTGCTGCAGCCCCCCCCACTACCTGCATTACCTCTCTCCCCCCATCTTCAGCGCAGCTGCACTCACACAATCATTCGCATAGGGCTCCTGGCCAGCTTAACCTGACGCCTTCATCTGTCTAGAATGCTAGGGCTGATGATAACCTGCATATTGCCACTGATCCTGACTATATATACAGTATATGTTGTATATTCACTTATCTGTAATAAAACAAAGTCCTTCATGGAACATCTTGTGCAATAGTTATAAATAAGTACATAACGGGTTTAATTTTAAAACTTTTCTTGTTTGCGATTCCATGTAAAGAACATTCTATTAATAAGACTGGAGATAAGGTAATTGCTCACCTGTAACTGAACAATGTCCACAAACCTTAAGGTGGCCATACACGCACCGAAATTATCGTACGAAACCTCGTTTCGTATGATAATCGGTGCGTGTATGGCATGTCGGCGTTTCGACCGATATCGCAGGAAGCTGCCGATATCGGACGACTCGCCGATCGGACAAGTTTGAAAATTTTGATCAGCGCCATAGAAGGCGCCTGACCAAAATTCTCCCTTCAGAGCTGAATCGGCAGAAGGAGGTAGAAATCCTATTGTTTCTACCTCCTTACCTGCCCATTCAGCCCTGAATGGTGTGTGGCGGATCTTACGATGTTCCGTGCGACCGATGGTCGTACGAAACATCGTCAGATCGCCACGTGTATGGCCACCTTTAGTTCAGAGATCCCCAACCTTTTTTTTACCTTCAAGCCATATTTAAATGTAAAAAGAGTTGGAGAGCAACACAAGCATGAAACATTAGCCTGGGGTTACAAATAAGCGCTCTGACTGGCGATTTGGCAGCCCCTATGTGGACTGGCAGCCTACAGGAGGTTGTGTTGTCAGTACACCTGGTTTTTAAGCAACCAAAACTTGCCTCCAAGTTAGGAATTCAAAAATAAGCACCCGCTTTGAGGCCACTGGGAGCAACATCCAAGGGGCTGGGGAGCAACATGTTGCTTGTGAGCCACTGGATGGGATCACTGAATTAGTTCATCATCTTTACTGAAGGGTAGGTTTATCATAAGTGGGTCATACCTCCTGAGCGTGATCTAAACAATAAAAACAAAACTTTTTCATGCCGATCGAGATTTTTCCTTATATATCAAATCCATCACTCAACCTATTTGAGAATCCTCATGGAATCTGGAGCATTCCTGAGTCGCAGTGTTACAGTGACTCAGTGAGACACATTTGCGGAAAAACACAAATGGAAATTCTTTCTGGTTTGAAAAATAAATATAATAATAATAATAATCATTGTTATGATAATAAATGTTTCCATATATATATACAGTAATATATACAGTGAAAAATTACATGAAACTCTCTAGATTGCCAAGCTTTCCTTACTTCAGGCCATGATGAATGGAAAATATACAGTAAAGCACTGGGCGAGCCTTAATGTGTTTGTTGATGAAGGATGCTCTTGGTGATGATAGATTTTAAAATGTCAGCACCTTACATGTTAACAGACGTTAGTAGAATCCACATAGGCCAACAGCTAACATGCCTGCCAAAATAAAGGAAACACTGACAAAGTAAACCCCGTCTGTGATGTATGTGATGAAGGTTTGTCCCAACTGAACTCATTTTTTTTTTTTTTTTTTTTTAAATAAAGGAATCTCCTTTCGTATTGTGTGTTTTTTGTGAAGCTATTAGCTCTAGATTATAAGCAAAGGCAAAAAATACTAATAGAGACACTTTATTGAAAATTAAGAATAAGGGTGAGTCTCTTGTTTCAATAAACCATTTATCATTAGGTTTAATGAAGCAATCCCTGTCTTGAAAAAAGACAACATTGGCATATTTTAAAGGTGGACAATGTATTGGCCCCATTGATTAATCACAAGCCCAAATGTTGTCTGTAAGAGGGCGAGAACTATAAAGAATTTGGTGTCACCATCTGACATTTTTCAAAGGCAAAAACGAATGATTTTAAAGGTGGTCTGGCAGGTACTTATAAATTAGTGATGCACCGAATCCAGGATTCGGCAGTATTCGGCCATGATTCTGCCTTTATCTGCAGTATTCGCATTCGGCTGAATCCACGGTCCCGGCCGAACCAAATCCGAATCCTAAAAATCACGTGACTTTTTGTCACCTTAAAAAATTAATACATTTTGAGATTTAACCCTTCCAAAACCTAATCAGCACATGCTTATTAGGATTCGGATTCGGTTCAGTATTTGGCCAAATCCTTTACGAAGGATTCGGGGGTTTGGCCCAATCCAAAAAAGTGGATTTGGTGCATCCCTATTATAAATGTCATGCCTGTAAATGAAGGACTTGCAACAAAAAAAATTAGCAATAAATATAGCTTACCAATAGCAAAACCTTTTATTAATTGTAAAACTGTATAATTGTATACAGGGCCACCCTCAGGGGGACACAGGGGGGACCTGGTCGTGCTAAACTTTTCTGGTTAGCTGGGGCCCTACTACTGCGGGCAACTAACGCTCCTGAAATGCCTTTCCACTGACAACAATAGGAGTCTCCGATTGAAAGTCCCAAAGGCATTTCAGAGCGGTTAGTCACCCGCGATAGCAGAGATCTCCGTGGGACATTAGCCTTACTTGCTAAATTTTACTCTCTAATTGGTAATAGCTATCTTATATCTAATTTTATATCTAATTACATGTTCATACATTATGGCAGTTTTCTCCTGTGCGTTTTCTTTTTAAGATACGCCACTTTTACTTTTTAAGATACACCACAGTAAGTTGACTATCTGTTACCCTTGACATAAAAAATGTTCCAAACTGATTAAGATAAATCAACTAATTTTCTATGGGCTATGGAAAATCTTACAGGTGGCAGATTTTCCATAGGGCTTACACCATGTGCAAAAGTTGGAGGCTGGCCTAAGTGGTAAGTAGAGTGCCACTAAAGATATAAACACCATGTATGCTGGGTGAAGGTCTGAGAAGAGTACACCAGTAACATATACAGAGCATGTAAGTATTCCATTTTATCATCAAAATATTACAGTAAAATGCAAAACTATATCTTAAAAGTAGACAGCACTCTAAAGATGTATTCCTTAAAAATTATTTTATGATGTAATTAGAAATGTTAGCGACTATATTATCATGAAGGGAAATTTTTCCAAAACACTCTTGCATCATTGTAATTTCTGTGACTTTAAAAATAGCTCTTTATTAGACTGCAAAAATATCATGGTTGGCTTAAAATGGGGAAAAAAATTGGCTGTAGTATCTTGTAAACTTGTTTTATTTGGGCATTGATGTAAAGCCCCATTCCAGTATAATAATTAATGATGGCAACAGTCAGATTACACTAGAAGCAGTGTTTCTTAATCTCTTTCTTAGTGGACCCAAATTAAGTCAGTGAATCAGCTTTGAGACCCACAAATGGTTTAGAACTAGTCATGCACCTTTTTATAATTACTTTTTTAACAATGAAACTTTATATTAAAGGGTTTTTTCACCCTTAAACTAACTTAATATGTTGTAGAGAGTAATATTTTGAGTCAATGTGCAACTGGTTTCATTTTTTATTTGAATTTTTTGAGTTATTTAGCTTCTTATTCAGCAGCCCTCCAGTTTGCAATTTCAGCAAACTGGTTGGTAGGATAATTTGGACCCTAGCAACCATGTACTGCTTTGAATAAGAGACTGGTATATGAATATTAAAAGGCCTAAATAGAAAGCTGAGTAATAAAAAGTAGCAATAACAATAAATTTGTAACCTATCAGAGCATTTGTTTTTAGATGGGGTCAGAGACCCCCATTTGAAAGCTGGAAAGATTCAGAAGCAGGCAAATAAATGTAAAAATGAAAAAATGATGGCCAGCTGAAGAGTTGCTTATAATTAGCCATTTTATAACATACTAAAAGTTAAGATAAAGGTGAACCACCCCTTTAATAAAGGGGATCATGGGGACCCTCTCTAAACAGCGTGGGATTGATTTTTTTGTCATTGACCTATAGCATAAATATCCCTACATTAAAATGTAGGTGAAATATATCACTAGAACTATTGTTATATTTTCTAGTTGAGTGGTCTTTTTATTCTTATTGGTAAAAATAATAGGTGAAGAAATAGTGTGGAGAAATCTTATATTCAGTGTCCTGTACTATATCTGGAGGACATAATCTCTCACCTCTGCTAATGTTATTTCATCTTAAAGAAAAGGGTAATGATAAGCTTGGTCCGTTATTTCGGAATGCTTCTTGTTTGAGCACAGGTCACAAGACTCTCAAAATGATTATATGTTTGTGTTTCCCAGCCCTGTGCTGCCTTGCTGTTTAGTTCAAAATTACTTATTGTTATAGTACTACAGTTCTGGAACCATGGGTTTAGATCCCCCTAGGGCAGGGATCCCCAACCTTTTTTACCCGTGAGCAACATACAAATGTAAAAAGAGTTGGGGAGCAACAAAAGCATGAAAAAGGTACCTGGAGGTGCCATATAAGGGCTATGATTGGCTATTTGGTAGCCCCTATGTGGACTGGCAGCATATAGAAGGCTCTGTTTGGCTTTACACTGGGTTTATGCAACCAAAACTTGCCTCCAAGCTAGTATTTAAAAAATTAGCATCTGCTTTGATGCCACTGGGAGCAACGTCCAAGGGGTTGGTGAGCAACATGTTGCTCACGAGCTACTGGTTGGGGATCACTGCCCTAGGGGGTCCTGGAGCAGTGGTGGCAGTGGCGTAGCTACCTATACAGTAGTGTTATGACCCGCGGATTTACCCACGGGCTGGCCGGGTTTGGGCCCACCTCTGCACAGCATTTTTGGGTAGCAGGCGGATTTGGGTCTAGCAACCCTACACTGCCCTCAACCTTACACTGCTGTATTTCCGGTTCTGGCTCTCTTATTTATAGGTGCGCACCCATTCCCGCCCTTTTTGTGATGTCATTGGTGGGCGGGGCAGGTGTGAGTCTCAAATAGAGGGGACTAGCCGGTCAGGTATGGTTTGGGCTGGGAGCGGGCGAGTTAAGGTCAGGTGCGGGTTGAGTAAAACTATTCTTTGGCTGAATGATAATAAATCAGTGTTTTCCTATATCTGTAATACTGAACTAAAGTGGACTCTGAATTATCCTTGACTTATCTGTTAGTGGGGTGTGGGGGGGCAGGGGAATTACAAATGTACAAATGGTCCTGTCCTGTAGGGTTGCTGCATATTGCCATTCATTTTAATAACTAGGAAGGTGCTGACAGGAAGGTTTAAAAGCAATTTTTTAAAAGTTTACTAATATATTAGGCTCCATGGGAATTCTGACTGGAGTGGAGCTAATTTGTACATCCTACTTTGTTTCACCTGAGGTCTCTAAACCTGTTTTACTGTCTTAACTTCAGGATGCCTTTATGTTCTTTAAGCAAAATGAAAGAAAATGTCATTTCATGGGAGAGTGGGCAATACCACCAAAGTCTAGTAAATCCGATCAAACTCACAAAACTTGCTTTTGGTGGGGGTTTGACTGGGATCAGCTTCTTAATATTACTTTCTTGGGCCTCAATATACTGAAATGTTGAAATTAGAAGTAGAAAATCTGTACTTTTGAGGAATGTGGGATATTTAATAACCAATTAACTTGAAAGGCTTACAACTGATTAACTGGTGTTCAAAAAGGAAGAAAAAGTTCTAGCTGTGATCCAGGATAATACAACCAACAGCACATAGAAATGGGACCTTTGAAGTCAGCTAGAATGTTGAACTTTAAAAAGACAATAAGAAGCCTTTAAAGCTTAAAGGAATACTGTCATGAGAAAACATGTTTTTTTTCAAAATGCACAAACACATTTTTTATAGTTAATTCTAAAATTTCACATGGGGTTAGCCATATTCTTCATTTCCCAGGGACTTACAGCCATGTGACCTGTGCTCTGATAAACTTCAGTGACACTTTACTGCTGCGCTGCAAGTTGGAGTGATATCCACCCCCCGCCCCCCCCAGCAGCCGATCAGCAGAACAATGGGAAGGGAGCAAGATAGAAGCTCCCAGTAGATATCAGAATAGCACTCAATAATAAGAAACGCAAGTCCGGCTTGGGACTCCTCCAGTTACATGGGAGTAGGAGAAACAATAGGTTAGCTGAAAGCAGCTCTAAGGGCTCTAGCACACGAGAGAGATTAGTCTTCCGCAACCAATCTCCCTTGTTGTGGGCGACTTATTTCCCCGATATGACATACCACCGGCGAAAATGTAAATCGCCGGTGGAATGGCATATGTGGCGGCGCGATCGCCAAAGCTGCCTCTCGAGGCAACTTCGGCAATTTTTCGCAAATCGCGGCGCCATGTATGCCATCCCACCGGCGATTTACATTTTCGCCGGTGGGATGTCATATCAGGGAGATTAGTCGCCCGCAACAAGGGAGATTTGTCACGGGCGACTAATCTCCCTTGTGTGCCTGAGCCCTAATGTGTAGCGCTGGCTCCTTCTGAAAGCTCTGATGGCGTCTACACACCAATATTACAGCTAAAAAATACATTTTTTGGTTCAAGAATCCAATTTGAAATGGTAGAGTGAATTACTTGTTATGTAAACAGTGTAATTTAGAGATAAAAAGTACAGCATAAAAATCATGACAGAACTTTTTTAATAATGCTGTTTGTCAGTAGTCACTGCATATTGCTGATTCACGAGGGGACCAGCCACTTAGAGCAGAAGAAATCTATGTGACTCACAGTATTTCTGTATTCTTTGGAGTCAGAAGGTTAGGTTAAGGAACTCAATTAACCTGCCTGTATCTTTTAGAGCAGTGATTCCCAACCAATGGGGAGTTGGTTGGTTGGGATGTTGGTTTCTGAGCCTATAAAAATTAAAATCACATTTGAGGACACCTCAGATTCTAAACCTTTTTTCCTATTTCTTTTACAAATTCCATAACCTCCAAAAAAAGATAGATGTGAGGATCCAGAAAAGGAAATAACTTTGATATCCTCAACTGCTAGGTTGGAGTCACATTCATTCATGATACATTCATTGCTATTTATTGCTTCACACTGATCATTCCTAGATATTTTGTTAAAAAGTGCATGTTTCCATTTGTTATTTCACTACACCAGTTAAACAAACAGAACTTTGCAAGTGATAATTAAAGCAGAATTTACAAAAGAAAAAGGCTCTTATTACCAGCTCCACCTTTAGCATATTAAATCCAGCATGCATTGACGTGCATGTACTGCTAAGGTGCCAATGAAAACTTGACCTTTCCCACTTAGAATTAGCAGTCTGTTAGATAAGTAAGTTATGAACTTTGCCGCAATTAATATATTTTTGTTACGAACTTAAATAAAACATTCCTACAGGTTTCCTTTTCCTCTGAATTCTTGTTTATACATTTGCATTTGCGTAACACAGTTCACCATTCCATTTACCATCGCTGCTTATCAGTTTATTCTCACACATTCATTGGGTGCCTTTGTACCTCACTGAAATCAAACAGCCTTATTTTTGCCCTGTGGCAGATGCTGAGCTGTGCAAGTGGGATGTTAAAACAGAAGGAGAGAAGCTATGGCTGCTGGCTTCCTTTAATGTTTGGGTTTCTCGTCTTATGTTATGGCAGATTGGGAAGTGTAGTTAGCTCTAGCATAAAGAGCGATGGGAGACAACAGCACAGTTGGAAAGACAAGTGTTCTGGCAGCTACAAAGGAGAGATTAACCAGCAATGTTAAATCTTCACCTTGCCTGCTGTTATCTGCTTGGCTGCAGTACTGGATGCTGATATGTACAGCTATATGAAACAATCACATTAAAGCTGGCCATACACGTGGCGATCTCACGATGTTTCGTACGACCGTCGGTCGCACGAAACATCGTCAGATCCGCCACACACCATTCAGGGCTGAATGGGCAGGTAAGGAGGTAGAAACAATAGGATTTCTACCTCCTTCTGCCGATTCAGCTCTGAAGGGAGAATTTTGGTCAGGCGCCTTCTATGGCGCCCGATCAAAATTTTCTAACTTGGCCGATCGGCGAGCCGACCGATTTCAGCAGCTTCCTGCGATATCGGTCGGCTCGCTGACATGCCATACACGCACCGATTATCGTACGAAACGAGGTTCCGTACGATAATATCGGTGCGTGTATGGCCACCTTAAGAGACAAGTACTGCCTGGGTGCCACATGGGGCTGATTCTCTGAGGATAAACACAGTCCAAGAATCAACCCATACATTGGTATCAAGCCTTTCCCTGTGGCCTGTCACCTAGATCCATTGCATCAGCCCGGGTGCAGACACAAACAGCAGATTTTTACATGAAAAGCATGCTTGCTTGTTTCTGTGCCAAAATCTGCTCTGTGAGCCTGCACCTGGGCCGACAGAATGGCTCCAGGTGCAGTCACAGGGGAAGGTTGATGCCAACGTAGGGACTGATTCTCTGCCTAAGTTTATCCGAAGGCTAAGAATCGTCCCTGTGTGGCAGTAGCCTAAGGCTAAATATTAATTAAAAACAGAGATCATAAAACAGACTTTAGATAATCATAAAAAATATGATGACTATTGTAAGTCCTGCTGTGTGCTGGATCTCTATTCAATATATAAATGCATAGCTTCTATTATCCAGAATGCTTGGGACATTATCAGGTTTTCTCTCTGTAATTTGGATCTCTATACCTTAAGTCTGCGAATAAACATTTGAACCAGGGGTCCCCAACCTTTCTTATTTGTGAGCCACAGTCGAATGTAAAAAAGTTTAGAGAGCAACACAAGCATCATAAAAGTTCATGGAGGTGCCAAATAAGGGCTGTGATTGGCTATTAGGCAGCCTCTATGCATACTATCAGCTTACAGGGGTCTTTATTTGGTAGTAAATCTTGTTTGTATTCATCCAAAATTTGCCCCCAAGTCAGGAATTCAAAAATAACTACCTGGTTTGGGGGGCACTGAGAGCAACATCCAAGGGGTTGGTGAGCAACATGTTGCCCCTGAGCCACTGGTTGAGGATCACTGATTTAAACAGTAAAAAAAAAAACAATAGGATTGCCTTAGCATAAAATATATATTACTCTCCCTGTATGTGGTAGAAGCAACAGTTAGGTCTAGTTACTAAGTTTAGTATCTAACGATAAGTGTTGAGTAATAGTAATAATACTGTAGTTCTCACCAGTCAACAGATGCTAAGCAAATGATCAGTTGCTATTGGTTATGAGGCTACAAGCAAACTTTGTACCTGTTTTTGCATTACCCCTGTTTCATGTGATACCCTTGGGCTCATTTGCTTACCCAAAGCAAACTTACACCAGAAGTAGGCAAATAATCAGAACAAACCTATGGATGGCTGCTATTTTTGCTAATTCCGCCCATTAGTATATGTGCCCCACTGACCCATATCAGTGGCCTAACAATAGAGGAAGCAGACTCTGCAGGGGGCAGGGGGCCATAAGAATTTCCTCCCCCTCCCAACTGTGCTGTGTATTCTTAGCTACCAGCAGCTAGAGCTGCAGCATGGAAGACCAAGCTAAAATTGCAGCTGCTATCTTAAAACAAACAGAGGGAGCTTCAAGGGCTGTTTATGGTAAAGCTTTCTGCAGAATAAATATAGTGTTTTATTGTGGTTAATCTATTGGCAGTAAAATTCCAAAATGCCTTTCCTTCTCCTTTAAGGCTGGATAGTAGTCAGGCCAATAAGCTGCTGATGTGGTCCATTGGCAGCTTTTATTGGCCTGTCTAGGGCCGAATCCCGGAATCCCATAGCAATAAATAGAGAGTGGATTCATTTTTCTGTGCTGAGCTCTAATTTCACACAGCCACACAGATGTATTGATGAGCAATTAATGAGCAATTTCAATATATCTTAATAGAACAGGTCAACTAACCAATGTTTTGGGGCCCTAAATTGAATCTGCTTTAGGGCCCAGTAACATCTATGTAAGTCACAGACTGCTGGGTGTGTATATTATCAAAAAGACTTGCTTTAAAGTGCAGTCATAGTACACTGTATCCATGTCTTATAGACGTATAATAATCACCCCATTTGGTAAGTGTGTTTAAGCACCCTTATATTAACAGAAACAGAGAGAAGGGTTTTCTGGTGAAATACTTCTGTGCAGTTGGTTAATTTAAATGCATACAGTCAAAACAGAGAGTACATGGGAACATTTAACATGTGACAGGTGCGGTATGGAACCTTTGGGTGTTATTTGCTCACTTTCTCCTGATTCTCATGTGATTTGCTTACAGGCTCACGCCTGCTCTTATTTAAACATAAGTAAAATATAAACTAAGGTGTTAAGTGATAAGAGAAAACAAGCTGGCCATTCCAGTACTTTTATTGCATGCTCCCAATTAACATAAGCCATGTCCAGTCATACCAAAACTTTGTCTGCTTTTCAGTAAACCATGGGTCCTTGGTTCCATAATTCAGAACTGCCCCCAAACCCCCTTGGGTCCTTGGTTCCATAATTCAGAACTGCCCCCCCCCCTCTGGTCATTGGTTCCATAATTCAAAACTGCGCCCCACCCCCATTGGTTCCTTGGTTCCATACTTCAAAACTGCACCCCCCCCCCCCTTGGTTCCAGGCATCTGGGACCCTTGCACTAGGGATGCACTAAATTCATTATTTTTTTATTTGGCTGATTAAAGAATCTACCACAAAACATTCAATCAAATACCAAATTGAATCCAAGCACTATTTTCCATCTTTGTATTCAAAATAACATTTAAAAATGGTATTAATCATGAGTGAAAAATTGTCACATTCAGTTGTTCTGAAATTTAAAGCCACATGACTTTAAGGGTTCGGATTTAGTTGGGTTGACCACTTCTGCCAAATCCTGCAAATCCGAATCACTTTAACTGACACGTGACACAACACTCTTTCCTATAAATGACCCCTTGCTGATGCTAAAACCCATACATATTATCTTAAGTCATCCAGGGAAAGAATATTCCAGTGGGCACTCTGTGTGGCTCATTTATCAACACTGGACAAATTTGCACCTGGGCAGTACCCGTGGTGACCAATCACGTTTTTGCTTTCATTGTTTTCCTGCAGTTTGCTGAAAAAATAAACAAATCACTAATTGTTCACTTTGGGTTGTAAGGTACAAATTTGCCCAGTGTATACGAACCCTTGTGTTTATATTGGATAAGGTCACATGAAGCAAGCTTACCAAAAATGATTATGACACAGGGCTTGAGGAAACAAAGCAGACATCTTTTGTTTCATACCATATCTCTGGGTTAATATAAGGATCCTATGACTGAGGGATGGCAGTTTGCAAATCTGTAGCACTAGGCACCCAGACATCAAAAGTAAAATCTAGATTTATTTAATCCACTTTCTGACATTTGAGGGGAAATATATTCATGACTCCTAAGCTGTTGTATAGCTGTCTACTTTTTATTTATTCCAGTGTGGAAGCCATCATTACTGTGAAGATGTTCAGGCATATCCTCATTGTGCTTTCACACCTTGCGCTCCTTGGCCACTCAGCAGGTAAGAGGCATAAAGGTTTAAGGTGACTTTAAAAAAAAAACAAAAAAACAACTACCTCCAATAAAATCAGGACTTATGACTCATTTTTGGACCTGTGCAGCTATGAAGTTGATAGGGTATAAAGCCCCCAGCTTTAGATTCCATGATACTTACCTAAAACATGAGTCGATGATACTCATCTGAAATGTGTTAGTGTCCCAAATTACATGATTCGAGTCCTTTAGACCGATTCGTCAGCTTATCTGCTCATATATGTGGCCCCCTGACTGGCCTCCCTCTTGATATCTGGCAGGTTTGATTTTTCTATCAGATTGGGGACTACATTGGTTCAATAGTGTCTATGCCCGCCGCTGTAATTTGATTGTTTGGCCTGATATCACCCACCTTAGGTGGGCATATTGGGAGAAGCCACCTTAACAGCCTATGGACACTACTATCTGAGGTTGTAGCTTGAAGCAGGTCCTTCATGCACAAATCAAAACAGGAGGTAAAAAAATGAGCAGAGAGTATTCTGATACAACTGTTACCTGGCTATTTGGATCCTCCCATGTGTGTATATGCCATTTATAATTTAGTAACTATTCCTTCTAGTATTTCAAGCAGAACAGAATATTTTAAAATGTAGACCTGGTGTCTACATTTGTAGACCTGGTCCTGTTGGCTTTAAAGGGGTTGTTCACCTTCAATGTCTTAAGAATTTTAAGCTATCTAACATTGCTGTCAGTATGTTAGAAAATCCATTTTCCATTAAAAAAGGTAAAAAGGCCACTGTAAAAGTTACTTTTTATACCTGTTAAATCAGTCCTTCTTATGTCTCTCTGATCAGTTTTCTGAAGGGATGGGAGTGGCCTATATTGAACCTGACACACTGAGAACTTGCCCTTACTTTTTCCTATTGGACCAATTCATTGGTTGCTTCTGCGCTCTAACCAGCTTCATAAATTGAAAGGTCATTGATTTCTCCCTTGCAATGTCACTGGCAAACAGACTCAGCATATCACAAATCAAACATACTGTTATGCACTCTGTCACAGGCACAGGAAGCAGTGTCAGACTGACAGGAGACACAGCCAATAAGAGTTAGGTTTGCTGCCAGTACTATATGTGACATCATATAAAGTAAAAAAGCAACTGCAAAAAAACCAAAAAAAAACATACAGGCACTATTGAAAGATATAGCGCAAATAGAACAATTACATAAGCAAACTTTAGCGATAAAAACTCCATATTTTAGAAGAGAAGAGAGTGCAATTAAAAGCCATTCTTGATCAGTTCTCATATAGTTGTAAACAAAAATCATATGATTTGGGAGATAAAAGTACAAGGCATTTTGCCACTATTTTAAGGAAGTTGCAACCAATTACCTCCATAAATGCAATAAAAGACATAAACCAAAAGACTTGTTATACCACTCCACAAATTGCAAATTGTTTCCAAAACTTCTATCAGACATTGTACAAACTAAGAAGTTCAGATTCTCCTCTAATTTTGCAGGAGGAAATAGGGAAATTTATAATAGAAGCTAATTTACCAAAAATTTCTCAAGAAAAACAAAAACAAATTGATAAACCTTTCACTATTAAGGAACTGTTGGATACAATTAATTCAGTTCCAATTAATAAAAGCCCGGGCCCAGATGGGTTTAACTCTTTATATTACAAAACATTTTTTGAAGAACTTGGTGAATTTTTGCTTAGATATTTTAATTCTATAGATCAAAAAAATAGCTTTCCGGCACAAGCGAAGGAAGCACATATTACGATTATTCCGAAGCAAGGAAAGGACCCTCAAAATTGTGCTAGTTATAGACCAATTTCTTTAATAAATGTAGATATTAAGATTTATGCTAAATTAATTGCAAATAGATTGAAAGAATTCCTTCCCAATTTGATAAAACAAGCTGGTTTTGTCCCAAAGAGGGAAGGAAAGGATAATACTTATAAGATTTTTTCGCTCGTTAGTTATGCACAAAAGAAAAATATCCCGGCAATGATTTTATCTACTGACGCTGAAAAAGCGTTTGACGGGGTATCCTGGGATTTTTGCAAAAAACACTGGAAGGGTTTGGCCTAGGTATAAAAACAATAAACAGGGTTTTAGCTCTTTACCAGGCACCTACAGCTAGGATAAAAGTTAATAACACTCTTTCCAATACAATTCACATTCATAATGGGACTAGACAGGGCTGTCCCCTGTCTCCCATATTGTTCGTGATGGTAATGGAATCTTTCCTTTCACATGTACGTAATAATGGAGACATATCAGGGCTGGTGGTAAGGGATAAGGAGTATAAGATCGCAGCATTTGTGGATGATTTATTATTTTTTATCACAAAACCACGGCTATCATTACCAAATTTATTGGTTCTTATAAACCAATTTGGGAGACTTTCTAATTTTAAAATTAATTTGGGGAAATCAGAGGTGTTAAACATCAATCTACCAGATCAGGTTAAAGACATGTTAGCAAAAGAGTTTCCTTTTCAGTGGGCATCACAGAGTATAAAGTATCTGGGTATACAGATACCCACTGTATTGAATAAACTATATCAAATAAATTTTCCACCGTTAATTGATAAGCTCCAAAAGCAATTTAATATGTGGAGTAAGCTTGGTTTATCTTGGTTTGGGAAGATACAAGCAATAAAGATGACAATTATGCCACAGATACTTTATTTTCTACAGATGATACCAGTAAAGATACCTAAAATATTTTTTAAAGAAGTGAAATCACTAATTTCAAATTTTATATGGGAGGATAAATCACCTAGAATAAGATATAGTACTTTATCCCTTCCTAAAAGTAAGGGAGGGTTAGCTGTACCTGATACTTACTTGTATTATTTGGCAGTCCATTTGGGGAGAACCAGGCCCGGATTTGTGGAGAGGCCACAAAGGCCCGGGCCTAGGGCGGCAGAAACCTGGGGGCGGCATGCCGCCCCGCCGCACCAAAATCTAAAAAGTTTTTTACCCATAAGGAGCAATGGGGGGACTTTTCCCCACTGCTCCGTATCCAAGTTTGTCCCACTGCGCATGCGCGCGCAAGGTGCCCTGCCCCCTGTTGGCGCATGCGCACGGAAACCCCTCTCCCCCTGTATCGCGCATGCGCACTGGGGGGGGGGGGCGTTTGACGGGGGGCGGCCTCGGGGCGGCCAATTTGGAAATCCGGCCCTGGGGAGAACATTGTATTGGCACCTAAAGGAAATAGAAAAAGAATGGGTAGAATTAGAACAATCAGTAAGTCCTATTCCTTTAAGAAACCTATTGTGGAGTAGAAACTATAAAATTATAAACGAGTTAAACAACCATCCTACAATTACTGCAACATTAGATACTTGGTATAGATGTAGATTTTTGTTTAAACTTACTGTATGTCAGAATTTCCTATTTTACAACCCCTAACATTGAACCCAGATTTTGTTCCTAGCCTTGATCCCAAAGCATTTTATCATTGGAGTACTTACAATAATAGAGAAACTAGGGTATCAGATTTTTATAAAAATGGCAAAATAATATCATTGGCGACTATCCAGGAAATGTGGGGAACTCATCCTAGAGATCAATGGTGTTACTTTCAACTTCATCATTTTTTAACTAAAGGTAAACCATTTTTAGGAGACTTTACTAGTACCTCATGGGAAATCCTTCTAGTTAAGCAACAAATTCCTGATAGAATGCTTTCGACTGTATATAAAATTATTCTTGGTAACCAGGAAAATGAAGCTCTAAAATATTTTGACGCTTGGGAAAAAGAGATGGGAATGTCTATCCCCTCTACAATAAGACAAAGCATCAAGAGCATCTAGAATAAGAGAGATGCTATTTAAACTTATAACAAGATGGTATTATGTACCAGAGAAATTACATGTAATGTTTCCAACCTCTTCAGAGTTATGCTGGAGGTGTAATAAAGAAATAGGTTCTTTTAAGCACATTTGGTTTACTTGTGTAGAAATGAAGGGATACTGTTCCAAGATTTGTACCACCAAGTTACGGGTAACAATATTTTAAGTACTGATTTAATGTGTTTATTATTTTATTTTGATGATAAGGAAAACGCTGTAGTAACAGATAAATTAACCTTACACCTTTTGAATGCGGCTAAAGCTCTGATACCTATGAGCCTGGAAAAATACTAAACCACCTTCGTACTCGGAGTGGATAAATCTAGTAGAGGAATCCAGAAAACTGGAGGAAATAACTCATCTAATACAAAGCAAATTAGCACAATATAGGGCAACGTGGTTACCTTGGTTAAAAATGAATAAGATACGGTGTTAACTTAAGCACACTTGCTATGTGATGAAGATGTATACGATGTTTTGTATAGTATATATTAGTTGAGAGTTACATAAATTGAAATGTAATCTGATGTAAGCTCTTTGATATATATTTCGGGTGATTATATGTGATGGGAATGCCCTATCTCTCTTATGTCTATCCCTATTTTCTTTTTCTTTCCCCCCTCCTTTTTTTCCCTTTCTGTACCCCTATTTTCTTTTTTGGAAAAATGATAAAGATTGTTAAAAAAAAAAAGCAACTGCAGTGTTTATAGGGGTCTCTGACTATCTATATGACAAAGACTGCTAGATTTGTGAATGTTGTACAACCCCTTTAAGAGGAGGGCTGTGACATCATGGGGCAGGGAAGTGACAGGGCAGTAATATCACTGGGCGGGGTTATGACGTGTCGATCGGCTAGTTAATCTCAGTGAGTTTTCCTAATTTGGAAAGCCAGGCAGGAGGTTTTGACCCGGACAGCCCTTCCAAGAACCTGGCTGTCCAGGTCAAAACCAGACAGGTGGCAACCCTAGTGGCAATCTGTATACTCTGGAAAATGCCCAAAAGGCTAGTATCAGCTTCCATTAATTTGTGCTTAAATGAGGCATATAGCACAAGTGAAACCCTCATTAATATTGTAGACAATAATAAATAATATGTGTCAGCTTTCACTCTGGGCTACAAATGATCATTATCTTTAAAAATGTCCCCCTTATTGGAGCTCCCTATAGATCTGCCATGGTCCCTGTTACTGTTTCAAATGAGGGGTGGGCGTGTCCTGACAGTCCCTGGCAGAAGCACAGTAGGAGAGGAATAGCCAATCACAGCCCTGCAGTCACACAAGAAAAGACAGGATTCAGTCCCCTATCAGGTCACGTTTCTGAAAGTGAAGTCACGCACATGCACAAATGCCCTGTTGAAGCTGAAAAATTGCTACCGGTGCATGTGCAAATGCTTCTAATGACATCACAACTTGCGTACTGCACATGCTCACCCAGAATTTGATGCAAACTTTGGGAGATTGCAGAAAAGTCAGGATAATGCTATTGTGCTACTGGCGACGGGGGGAAAAAAAGCCCAAATCCTTAAAAATTGGTTGGGGGGTGACAGCACTGGTTTAGGCCTTTGTGTATTTGAAATACCAGAGCTTAGTTTGAATCTCAGTCCAGACATGAACCCAGGGCCCCAGGCATGTAACAAAGCAACGCTAACCATGTCAGCACTATCATGATGCAAATTGTGCATTATAAATATTTTATTAGAGCTTCAATTTAAAGGGTGTGTAAAGCATCAAAGCTGGAATTGTGCCCAATTTATATTAAAAAATATGTATTTTAACACTGTATCACTCAAACTTAAAGTTAGTACATTTTATTACTATAACAAGAAGCAGTACAGGTATAGGACCCGTTATCCAGAATGCTGGACCTGGGGTTTTCCGGATAAGGGGTCTTTCCGTAATTCGGATCACCTACTTTAAGTTTGCTAAAAAAATTATTTAAACAGTAATTAAACCTAATAGGATTGTTTTGGCTCCAATAAGGATTAATTATATCTTAGTTGGTATCAAGTACAGGCACCGTTTTATTATTACAGAGAAAAAGGAAATCATTTTTAAAAATTTGAATTATTTAATTAAAATGGAGTCTATGGGAGACGGCCTTTCTGTAATTCGGAACTTTCTGGATAATCGGTTTCCGGATAAGGGGTCTGATACCCGTATCTGCCTGCAAATTCCTAATTTTGTGGCTTGACTGACCACAATGATTTTCAGAGTTCTTTCCATTTTTGTTAATCACAGCATATGAAGGGCATAGTGGGAACTACAGTAGAGCTTTAGACTTAGGGCTCTGGTACACGGGGAGATTAGTCGCCCGCGGCAAAACTCCCTGCTCGCGGGCGACTAATCTCCCCGAGTTGCCTTCCCCCTGCCATCCCACCGGCGAACATGTAAGTCGCCGGCGGGATGGCAGACGCGGCGGCGCGATTTCGCGCAAATCGTCGAAAAAGACTCGCGAGGCTTTTTCGGCGATTTCCCGAAATCGCCCCGGGAAAGTACAAGTTGTAAATAACTATGGGCACACAATAAAAGGAATTCTTTCTGTTTTTTGTCCCATAGACTGGTGTTATGATCATGAAGAGTGTGGTAAGTGTTTTTCTTATTCTAAACTAAATTTCAAACAGTTCCAGAAATTATCAGTATGAGAAACTGGTAATAATAACAAATAATCATTTTGTAACCCTTTCCATAACAAGAGGTCCTGATATCTATTCAGATCACCCAGTGCCAAATTAACCAGGGGATACATCAATTATAATTAATTATGTTCTATAGCCCTTGCCTCTACCAGGATGGGTTCTACCAGAAAACTCTGCTGTAATTATGAAGATCATGCTATACTCCTTTAAAGTACAATGGACGTACAGTATATAAGCAGGGTTTCTATTTCCTTATGATAATTTAGCAGGGGCTCCCAAACTGTGGGACAGCACTCCATGGGAGAATATAGTGGTCCAGTAGGTATGGCAATTGAGAGAGAATAAAATGAAGTGTAAGCATTGTACACTGTGTAGCCCCCACCAACTTGAATGGATTCTGTTCTCAAGTTAGCCTTTGTCACTGCTACCCTGGCCTTGAGGGCAGTAATAGCAGTTCTTTGTTTTCTGTGCTGTTGAGCGATTTCTCCCACAAGTAACTCCCATAACATTCCCATGTAAGAAGTCTTTAAAAATGCTGTGATTTCTGTATTCTGAGTTCGGACTCTTGAGAGTGCAGAATCCACAGAGCACATGTCACATAAACCTTGTTATGAAATAAAAGGGAGCAAAGCTAAAAGTTGAAAATACCATTTAATTCTATTTTAGGGAACTTGGTAATTCCAGATAAAAATCTCCCACCAAACCAACCCTTGATCATATCTTACTGGCGGCCTAGAAGGTAGCAGACATCTTGGTACTGATCAACATATTTGCTTCAATATTTTCACCACGGCTTAGCACTTAAAATCCTACCCTGATTATGTTTTTTATAGCACCATCACACTGGTACTTGCATTACCCATCATGTGGGCTCTCATCTCAGTCTCCTATCAATATCATTACCGCGAACACTGTAGCTGATTCCTCCCTTGGTCCAATTGTAGTAGAGGGCAGCGATGCAACTTCTGAGGGAGAATTAACCAATAATGGACACTCAGGTAAGGTTTATTCTCCTCATTAACTGTTTATAATATTGACGCATAATACTCTGCGCAGGATATATCAGGACATATACATAACACACACAAAAACAATTATTTTTAGTTCTTTGTTTTCAATACAATATTTTATAAAAGGCATTAAGTTTGCCCAGGAGCAGTAACCTGTAGTAACCAATCAGCAAGGGGCATTTTCTGGTCACCTATTTAAAAGCAAACATCTTATTGGTTGCTATGGGTTACTGCTCCTGGGCAAACTTAGTGTCTTTTATTGCATATGGGTGATAAATTACTATGCAAATTGCTGGTAAGTGCATATTGTATACAACCTTATATAACTTACAGTGTATCATTATTATCCTTTATTTATATAGTGCCTTCCCCAGTTGAGTTTACAGTCTACATAGAATAGGGTCAGTTTTATCAGGAGCCAGCTAACCTGTCTGTATATTTTTGGAGGGTGGGAGGAAACTGGAGCACCAGGTTCCACAATCGGAAATCTGAACAGGCATTTTTGAACCAGACAGCCCAAATGAAAAACAGACTGTCCATTTCAAAACTGGACCAGGAGTCTATGGGAATTTTTTGTGTTTGTAATAAAACATCACACCATATTATATTGTATCTTTTCCAAAATATATACAGTACACACATTATAAAATGCAATGTTTTAAACTAGGAATATAGAGCAGGTGTTAGTTTTAGTGCCTTCTTAATAAATGACATGACAAATTTATCTATAAAGTTCTATTTATTTTTGTTTTCTCCCTGCAGTTGAAGTAACACTGACGTCCAAATATACACTGAGTGGAGCTGGACTGACTGATGCATACACACTGGCTGGGTTTCACATCCATTTTGGGAACTCAAATCCTACCTTTGGCGGTTCTGAGCATCAGATCAATGGCAATGCCTTCCCCTTGGAGGTCAGCATTGATTGTGACACATGTCTAACCTTCTTTCTAGGGAACACAATAATTTGACTGGCCTATCAGTTAAGCAACCTGTGTCATGCCGTAAACCCCCCAATAACACATCAGCAACACATTAAAACAGTGATCCCCAACCAGTGGCTCAGGGGCAACAAGTTGCTCAACAACCCCTTGGACGTTGCTCTCAGTTCCCCCAAACCAGGTAGTTAGTTTTGAATTCCTGACTTGGGGGCAAGCTTTGGTTGAACAAAAACAAGATTTACTACCAAATAAAGCCCCTATAAGCTGATAGTGTGCATAGAGGCTGCCTAATAGCCAATCTTAGCCCTTATTTGGCACCTCCATTAACTTTTATGATGCTTGTGTTGCTCTCCAAATCAAACCCCAGCAAATACAACTGGGGTTTCATCCTAATGTATGTATATATAACTTACCATCACAGGTTTGTTGTAATTTAAGTAAAATTGATATTATTTAATATTTTGTTTACTTTACAGGTTCACTTTGTGTTTTATAACTCAATATATATTGACCTGACAGAAGCCAAACAGCAATCTGATGGCTTGGCGGTCGTAGGGGTACTTTTTCAGGTAAGTCCTATACTGACTTCTTTAAGTGATCAGCAAAAAATGAAATTTTTGAGTTTGCTGGGTATATTTATATTAGGATATATTAGGATATAAGGAGACGGAAAGTGTCACTTGGGGATGCCAAATGTTAGACACCACCAAGTGATAGTAATTACTCTCCTGATACCCTGGACAAGTGCTCCTTGTAGCAGATAACTGCCTTGGCCCAGGTTCTTCTCAGCAAGCACCACAGAGCGGTCCTCTTCCTGTATCTTCTTTCTTTGCCCAGGTGCAAATGCACAGTAGAGTGAAAAACAACTTTAACAAAAACGCCAGCTTTTTCACTTTACTGCATATGTGTCAGCCCTGGAATTTTGAAGATCAGGCATTTGTACCTATGTTTGCCGCCCAGTGGATTTCTCTGATACTTAACCATTCAGGAAAGTAAAAGTAGTCTCTGACTGATGAACTAAGGTCTATATATGATACAATGCCTATCTGGCTAACTACAATAACTGAAACGTCTCTAACCCTAGCGTACACAGACTCTGACCTGAGTATTTCTTCATATGTACAGAGAAGGAGTAACATTGGAAGCAAAGACAATGTGCTTCTGATCTAGCAAATATCCTGCTAGTAAACCAGTTATTCTATAGATGGCTCTCAGCAGAAATAACATACACTATATGGTAGAATTGTCCAGACACTTCTTAAATAGGATTTGTAAAGGCTAAATATCGGAGCAACGGCTGGGTGCTAACAAAAATAATGCATCAAACTCAACAGTAGAAAGCACTCACAGCTATAGCATCAATTAAGTCAGTGATTTATTTCAGCATACCATCATATATATATATATATATATATATATATATATATATATATACTGTATATGCACTGGGGTTTATTTGGAGGGGTTGAACTGGATGGATTTTGTCTTTTTCAGCCCAACTTATTTATGTAACTATGGAACTTAAGGCTATAGCATGCAACCACATTCTTGACAATGTCCATCTTTATAGCAACAGTTTGGGAAAGACTCCAATTATGACAAACTAATGCTCACATAAACAAAGCATGGTCTGTATGAAATGGATTTGCTGAGATAGAAGTGGAAGAATTTGCACAGATCCCAGACCTCAACCCAACTGAACACTAACAGGATGGATTGTTGCCAGGCCTGATTCCCCAACACCACTGCCCAAACTCACTAAATGTTCTTGTGGATGAACAGAAGCAAATCCTACCAACATTTCCAAAGTCTTCCAAAAGCTCATAATAGCAGCAAATAGAGGACAAACATCCTATTAACATGGTTTGGGAATGAGACACTGGACAGGCAGGTTTATGGATACTTTTGACCATGTAGTGTATGACATATTTCTACCCACAGTACCTAATGTCAGAGACAATGCCCTGTGCATAGCAGAAGTATGTGACTACTTTCTCTTTGTGCAGGAAATGTTTTTTGCATCTTTTAGCCTATCTTGCTGCTTTCTTTGTATGCATAAATATGCAAAAACACATATATAACATACAATTATTTAATAATTATCTTTAGATTGGGTCCTTTAATTCTGCTTTGGATCATTTCCTTGGCCAGCTGTCTCAAGTGGCTTATTCAGGTAAGTTGGACATGCCCATATAGTTAAAGTATTATTTGCCTTTAATGTACGGTAATTTTCGTGCACAAAATATTAAGAATTGAACAACCCCATGTGCCACCTTCTGACTACATCTCATAATGAAAGTAACTGTCTAGAAAATATTTGATAAAGAAGAAATGAGAAGTCCAAATACATGAACATTTATAGTATAAGTTATAAATGCAATATAAGTAGTTTTCATATAAAAATAATTTGACATATTGATACCTAGACGGTGATTTATCAATGTTCAACATTTTTTCCGCCAAATTTGAATTATGGTTTCCAAGACTCGAATGTGCTTCTGTGACGTTAAGTATTGTTTCCATTCTTCCAACTCATTTCTGAATATTTTGCTTTTTCCCTCAGGTCAGAAAACCTCTGTTCAAGCAAATCTGAGGAAATTTCTGCCAGCTAAAATTGGGTATTATTTTAAATACAACGGCTCACTCACTACACCAACATGCTCAGAGAATGTCACCTGGCTGGTAGCAGGCAATGTCCAGCCAATCAGTCTGTCACAGGTAATGGCAAAATTAATGTTATGCATGGTGCAATGCTTTGTTCTGGGGCAGAAAATCATTTTGTGATTCCTTTTTCCCTGTGTACAGTACACATGGGGGCGGGGTAAGGAATTGGATGGGTATTATTGCATAGTTCTGCTGCTGAGCTGTACTGTGCACTAATACACCATAAATTCCTTTGTACGCGATTCCAGGGAAACAAATGCAATCCCTACCCAGTATGAAGACAGTCAAATCTTATACAATGGAGCCTGGAGCAAAAGACAAAACCCATATAGAAAAACACCAATATATGCAGTAAAACCTTAGGTGTAAAGTGAGCATGCATTTCTCTGCTGTATTCATTGTGTTGCCAGTATATATAATGAATTGAAGTCTCTCTCCCTTCTCTGTTCCTACAGTATACACAAATCATCAGTAACCTCTACTTCTCACTACCAGGAGCAGCAAATCCAGTTCCCATGTTAGACAACTTCAGGCCAACTCAACCCCTCAACGGAAGGACAGTATCAGTATACAGGAAATAAGCTAGATTCTCTTTGTTTCCAGAGTTGCTTTTTGGGAGCTGGGTATTGATGCCAATGGAAAACCCTCCCTCTTTGCCCTGTTCCATGCGTCCTTTATGTGGAACCCCATGTTATTCGTGGCAGTGAAAATCCAGATTTAACCATCTCCAGTAAAATTCAGTTTCAGGGGCATAAAATAGCATGATGTGAATTACTGTGCTGCTACTGGCAGAATAATAGCAGGTTCAGGGTTTGTTTTATTACAATTTCCAAGGGATTCACTAGATCTAGGATTTGTTTCTAAAGAATTTAGTGGGTCCCACAGGAAATTCATGTTAGGGCCCCCTAAACTTTACAGTTGGACATTTATCAAGAACATAAATTGAAATTGCATATCATTCAGTGCCCCACTGGGCCCCTTATAGCTTCTGGGCTCCCCAGCAGTTCCAGGGTCTGCTTCCTCTATAATTATGTGCCTACTTTCTTGGATTTGGTTGAATTCCAGTTCGTTTTGCAAGACTCCAGTTTTGCCGGATATTTAGTATTCAGCCAAACAAAATTCAAATCCTAAATTTTAAATGACTGCAGTTTGTATCCACTTGGAAATTAGGGTTCTTTTGTGCAGGTCTGTGCCTGAATCCAAAAAGGATGGATTTGGTGCATCACTAACATTTCTAATCAATGATGCAAATTGGTGAGAATTTAAAAAAAAAATCATCCATTTTGAATAGAAGTTTCACAGTAAAGTGTAAACCCAGTTAGTAGAACTATTCTTTAGGTCCGCTTTTGAAATTGTTCCGGAGAATAACTGAAGCCTATAAAATTGAGTTATTCTTTTGCAATGTGAATCAGACATATCCATCCAGTTTATGTCATTCCTACTGTCATGTGTCTTCTGAGAGTAGAGTAATGAGCTTCAATGCATCATCCCAGTCCCCTAACTAACATGCAATTGTACTGCTCAGAAATAAAGTCTTTTCATAAGTCAAAATTGTTCATCTGTGTGGTGTTTATGGATTGCAAAAATTAAAAATAAACATAAAACATAGTATCTAGTAGAATTAAGTCTAAAACAACTGGACTTTTCTGAGTTTTTCTTGAAAACGTTTCACCACTCATCCGAGTGGCTTCTTCAGTTCAAATGACTGGTAGGGAATTCCCCGGTATTTAAACTCTTGATGGTAGTAGAGTCACAGAAAAGTAATGTGGTCTATGCTGTCCAGTGTAGTGAAGAGTGCTCAGACTTATACATTGGGGAGACAAAACAACCTCTCTGTAAGAGAATGGCCCAACATAGGCGGGCAAACTCCTCAGGGCAAGACTCAGCAGTCTATCTACACCTCAAAGAAAAAGGTCACTCTTTTGAGGACAGTAACGTGCATATTTTGGACCGAGAGGACAGATGGTTTGAAAGAGGTGTGAAAGAGGCCATTTATGCCAGCCTGGAAAAACCATCCCTGAACAGAGGAGGGGGCCTGAGACACCGCTTGTCACCAACATACAATGGCGCGTTGACATCCTTACCCCGGCAGTTTCACAACAGTTCACACTTCCAGTCATGTACTTTGAAGGATTAACACCTTCATCAATGAGAATCTTGGTACCATTGTGATTGGATCATACCTTCTTACACCTGTCAGTTTCAGCTAACACCTAACTGAACAAGTTCAATGGAACCATTGTGATTGGATGTCTGTGACTCTACTACCATCAAGAGTTTAAATACCGGGGAATTCCCTACCAGTCATTTGAACTGAAGAAGCCACTCGGATGAGTGGTGAAACGTTTTCAAGAAAAACTCAGAAAAGTCCAGTTGTTTTAGACTTAATTCTACTAGATACTGTATATCATGACCTGGATGAATGAGAATCTTCATAGACATAAAACATAGTCCTCATTCCTTCTATGTGTCTTCTAGGTCACTCACTTCTGTGCACTAACCTATTGTATGGACACATTTATGCTCACAGCGAAGGGGCTCCTGGCTTAAACAATATATTGCTTTCAATTCACGCACCATTTATATGGAACAAAAATAAAATGCCAGATTTAGAGCAATTGCGCAGCTCCATATTTGCACACCTGTAGGGCTTTTTTTAAGTTATATCCATCAGTGATACAGTATGTAGTGAGCTGTTTGCAGCAGGAATAAAGAATAAAGGTTGCGAAACTCATAAATAAAGTGTGGGGTCATATAATAAAAGGTGTAAAGTTTGTACCAGGTCTAGTCATCTGTAGCAACCAATCAGAAGGTAACATATTAGAGAAAAGATCCTGTACCTGATTGGTTGTGTTATTAGATCTGGGCAAAGGTTGGGCTTTTTAGTGCATTACCCAGGTAATACTGATAATAGTAATAGTAAGAAATAAAAACTGGTGGAGGAGTATAATCAAACATCCACTACTGTATTGGTACTGGATTTTTAAGGCAATGACATTTCCCATTTAAGTAATAACATACTATAAGGTCTATAGCATGTAATTGAGCTTCTGTCCCTCAAAGCAAAAACCCCCATCTACCAACAACATAATTCGTTTTTTTTGTTTTGTTTTTTTTAAAGGGTGGTCATGTTTATTAAAATCCCCTGTAGGGATAATCCCTGATCCGGAAACAAAACCAGAGCCAGTGAGCTCCTTGGTGGTTGCCCCTCTGTTAAAATGGGCTTTGCCTGGTTTATCCCTGAGGCCAGAAAGTAGAATCTGTGCCAGGTGGATTCCCAGCGGTTTCCCCCACAAAGTTCGAGGGCCTGCCAAACACCACATGGGGCCTGCATTGCCACCTCTCTGCCTTTCCTTTGCTGATCACAGTTTTTGATGCTTGTACTGACTTGGTAATCCTAGACTTGGGAGGGAGGGTGGTTAGTTATGATCCCTCTCTGTGTGCTACCTTTTAAGTCCCCCTACACCTATTCCCACCCCTTAATTTTTCCCTCCTCTATAGCAGTCCATTGTTTCCATACAAACCCCCAGAGAGGATCGACTGACTTCTAGCAGCCCATTGTTTTTCAATTAACAAACCCCCCAGACTGATTTAACCCAGTAGATTACCCACACAGTCCTTATGGGGTTTCTTTTGTATTTACTGCACTCAGCCCCTCCTGTCTTTGGAATGACCATAAAGTATTTGTGCGCCAAGCCGGTATGTACAGAATGTTACACCATACATGACATCCTGTCTGCTACATACGTATGTGAATAATGAATACACATGGGGAAGGGACTGAAATGGCAAATATGTACCACAGGCAATAGATGTTGGTAATGTTTGATAACTTAAAATAAAAAAAACGTCATTCTATGCTATTTTGCTGTTTTGAGCAACACAATGCTCTTCAGTGGAATGTTTGCACTCAGCACAGCTCAACAGCAGCATTGAGCACTATCATCCATTTAACTTATTAAAGGAACAGTAACACCAAAAAATGAAAGAGCTTTAAAGTAATAAAACTATAATGCACTGTTGCCCTGCACTGGTACAGCTGGGGTGTTTGCTACCGTAACACTACTATAATTTATATAATAAGCTGCTGTGTAGCCATGGGGGCAGCCATTCAAGCTGGAAAAAAGGAGAAAAGGCACAGGTTACATAGCAGATAACAGATAAGCTCTGTAGAATACAATAGTGTTTTATCTGTTATCTGCTATGTGCCTGTGCCTTTTCTCCTTTGAATGGCTGCCTCCATGGATACATAGCAGCTTATTTATATAAATTATAGTAGACTTTCTGAAGTAAACACACAACTTTTACCAGTGCAGGGCAGCAGCACATTATATTTTAGTTACTTTTATACACTTTCATTATTTGGTGTTACTGTTCCTTTAACCGCCCAATGCAAATTGTTTGCAGGGATTTAAGCACAATGAGCCTCTTACTTGTGATGAGCGAATCTGTCCCATTTCACTTTGATGGAAAATTCCCAAAACTGCAGCAAAATTCGTAAAACGTTAAAAAATTAGCGAAATGCACTGAAGTTAATGGGCAGTTTTTAGGTTTTATTTTTACACAAAATATATGTGTGTGGCATTTTTTCCTCACTCCAAATGCTTTGAAGCTTTTTTTCTCAAGTTGTTTCTCATGCCAAATGCATAAAAGTCAATAGGCATTTTTTCTCATGCCAAATGCATTGAAGTGAATGTTTTTTCATAGCATTTTTCTTGCATTTTTTTTTTTGCAGTGACAATTTGTGAAAACCATGCATGGTGAAAAAGTTCAATCATCAATACCTGTTACATTTGAAATGGTCAGAAACTTTGCACAGATGGGTAAACATATCTAAAAATGGGAATTAGCTCAATATTAAGGGTACTTTATTCTCTGTCAGAACCCTTACTTCCAACTGCAGTTAGAGGGTATTGTGATAGCTTAAAGGGCAACTTAAAGTACCATTTCTTGTGCATTTGGCTGGTTGGCTCTGCATCTTTTCCACAGGTTGCAACAGATCACTGCCACAATTTGAATTGTGATGCAGGCAGAACACCCCATAGGGTTGAAATAAAACAACATTGTGGCCAACTTCATTAAAAAAAAACAGTAACCCCCATACACTGATTGGTAGGCCCAATTCTGCTTCTGTTATTATTTAGTTGAAAAAAGCAAAATATCTTAATGTTATGTCTGGGTAATTGCAGTGGGATTCATTTTCCTATTGTTAATTTCACAAGCCCCATTGTTCTGAACATAAGCAGTTCATGAAGGAAACCATGTGCAAGTAGAGCACAAACCAGTGGACTCATTATTCACTGCAGAACCAAGTGAAATATCATTACATCAATGCCAGATGCAGGAAGGAAGGGAAATAATAGAGCTTGACAGTCTGGAGCTGAACAGGAGACACGATTGGATCTGTAGCCCCACTGGATAATGAGATTTTTTTTTTTTTTTTTTTGAAGTTCTAATTCCAGAATATAGATAGCTATCTCTGCAGCTCCGTGATAAACATAGCTCCAAATGATTCCTGCCCACACCAGGAGGGCAGAAAGAAGCAAAGCAGAACATTCCAATTATATTTAGTGTATAGAGACTAATGTACTCGCTGTTGTAAAATGTAAGGATAAAGACATCAGCAAGGAGTTTCATATAAAGGAACGAGGATGCATGTCATGGAACTATAACACACATTACAATGAGTCACGTGAAAGATGTAACCTCAGCATTTTACACGTGACACCATTAAACATGTCCTCTAAGCCGAATGCCTAGCATATTTGGCAGTGCCCTGAAAGTTCAAAGTCCCAAATCAGCATTGTGTTCATAAAGTATAAAAGCAGCCGACCAATAACTGATTTAATTACTTGAAGGCCCATAAGATGTAGGACCACCAGCAATGATCATAATATAGAAATAGAAACAAAAGCTAAGGGCTCATGGTGTACAGGCATGAGATCCAGGGCCATATATATATATATATATATATATATATATATATATATATATAGGCCCCGAGGGCCTAGGGTGGCAGCATTAGGGGAAGGCCCTAGGGTGCCTATATAATCAATAATTTTAAAAATAAAAACCCTCTCCAGCTACCACCAGATGCTTCCTGGGGGGATGGGGGTCCCCATGGCAATAGGTGGTTTTAAATTATGGGAAGGCCATGTCCCATTGAGTTTGTTCTAAACAAATTAGTCTAATTTTCAAAAAATGATTCCTTTGTCTCTGTATTAATAAAGCAGTAGTTTATACTTATCTTATTAACTAAGCTGCATGAATCCATATTGGAGGTAAAACAATCCCATTGGGTTTGTTTAACTTTTAAATTATTTTTAGCAGACATTAGGTATGGAGATCCAATACCAGTATATGGTAAAATGCATAAGCAAGTAATTATACCGGTTGCTTAAAGGAACAGACCAAAACACACCAAAAAATGAAAGTGTATAAAAGTAACTAAAATATAATGTGCTGCTGCCCTACACTGGTAAAAGTTGTGTGTTTACTTCAGAAAGTCTACTATAATTTATATAAATAAGCTGCTATGTAGCCATGGAGGCAGCCATTCAAAGGAGAAAAGGCACAGGCACATAGCAGATAACAGATAAAACACTATTGTATTCTACAAAACTTATCTGTTATCTGCTATGTAACCTGTGCCTTTTCTCCTTTTTTCCAGCTTGAATGGCTGCCCCCATGGCTACACAGCAGCTTATTATATAAATTATAGTAGTGTTACTGTAGCAAACACACCAGTTTTACCAGTGCAGGGCCACAGTACATTATATTTTTATTACTTTAAAGCTCTTTCATTTTTTGGTGTTACTGTTCCTTTAAGCACAAAAGAAAGGGTCCTGCTCAGCGTCACCCAGGCCCGGGATTTAGAATCCTGGTATTTCAAGTGCAGAGAGGGGGCAAAATAGTTTTTATCTTTTGGACCTTTTTCTCCAGTCTGCCCAGGTGTTTCCATTGGTAAGTGCTATAAAAATAATGTATTGCAAAACTGAGATTTTTCCCCAGTGGTGAAACACTATATTGGAATGCAGGGCTTGCAGGAACTTTTACACAGGATTTGGTCACATAACTCAAAATAGCAATTCATGACCAGTTGAAGAAAGGAAGAAATTGTACCCAGTTTCCCGGGACATTCCCATTTTGCAATATTAGTACCTTTTTTTGTCCAAAGAAATGTTCTGGGATTTTAATATTCACTGTCTGCACTAAGGGATTTACAATGCTGTGTGTGTGATCTGTAATGACAAACACAATACGGCTGCAAGGATCATGTTTTCTAGATCTGTCAGGTATGGTTAGTGTAATGCCCTTTGTTCCATATTCCATGTTAACCCTGTAGGCAAGTGTCCCTACAAACTTGTTTCACATATTGGCAGCTATGCATTTGGCCCAGGTCTGGACTGGGATTGAAAACAGGCCCTGGCAATCCAAGTACACAGAGGCCCAAACAGCCCCCCTATGGGCTCAATAAATAGTCAGTGTCTATGGCATCTTACAGCAGCCCCTCTGGCATTTGCCGGAATCCAGATTGCCAGTCTGGCCTGATTTGGCCACTTCATCCACTGCATCACACAGTTTGGCAGTATGTTTCATACAAAGTTGTTTGTTTAAACATTCTTCAGTTTTATTTAGGGATGGGGAGAGAAGAGGAAGCATTTAACATGTAGCTGATACAAATGTCATTGAATTGCTAGGCCTGCTAGGACATCTTGAAGCCCAGATTACTGAATGGGCCCCAGTTTTATACATTGGAAATATCAATAAATGAAACGAGTTTTGGGCTTTATCCTCCCAAGGAGCTTGGTAAAATGCCAGAAATTATCTCCCATTGCTGCCTATGGCAACTTCATTAAAATATCCACATGAGCAATTATAAGGGAATCCTTGTCTGAAAATGTGTACAGTCATAATATTTTGGCATCGCATGAATATTTGTTTGTGCTGATTGGCAGCAATAGGGGAAACTGTGAGATTTTAACTTTCTTGACAGACAGTAAAATTGACCAATCAAGGCACAGATGGAGATATTACAAACTGAAGGCAGTGTTGCAGAAATGAAGACTGAAAAAAAAAAAGAATCTGCAGGCTGTAACTTTACCTAAGAATCAACTTTTTGCTGCAGATTTTATCCCACAGGTGCTATACACAGGTACTATGCATAGGTACTATACACAGGTACTATACACAGGTACTATACACAGGCGCTATACACAGGTACTATGCATAGGTACTATACACAGGTACTATACACAGGTACTATACACAGGCGCTATACACAGGTACTATGCATAGGTACTATACACAGGTACTATACACAGGCGCTATACACAGGTACTATACACAGGTACTATACACAGGTACTATACACAGGTACTATACACAGGTACTATGCATAGGTACTATACACAGGTACTATACACAGGTACTATACACAGGCGCTATACACAGGTACTATGCATAGGTACTATACACAGGTACTATACACAGGCGCTATACACAGGTACTATGCATAGGTACTATACACAGGTACTATACACAGGTGCTATACACAGGTACTATGCATAGGTACTATACACAGGTACTATACACAGGTACTATACACAGGCGCTATACACAGGTACTATGCATAGGTACTATACACAGGTACTATACACAGGCGCTATACACAGGTACTATGCATAGGTACTATACACAGGTACTATACACAGGTGCTATACACAGGTACTATGCATAGGTACTATACACAGGTACTATACACAGGTACTATACACAGGCGCTATACACAGGTACTATGCATAGGTACTATACACAGGTACTATACACAGGTGCTATACACAGGTACTATGCATAGGTACTATACACAGGTACTATACACAGGCGCTATACAGAGGTTCTATATACAGGCACTATACACAGGCGCTATACACAGGTACTATACAGAGGTACTATACACAGGTACTATACACAGGTACTATACACAGGCGCTATACAGAGGTTCTATATACAGGCGCTATACACAGGTACTATACAGAGGTACTATACACAGGCACTATACAGAGGTACTATACAGTTCTAGAGGCTGAATCACTAACTGAAATTAAGTTGTATTTTGTCACCTGACATCTACAACCCGGATTCCAAAAAAGTTGGGACACTAAACAAATTGTGGATAAAAACTGAATGCAATGATGTGGAGGTGCCAACTTCTAATATTTTATTCAGAATAGAACATAAATCACGGAACAAAAGTTTAAACTGAGAAAATGTATCATTTTAAGGGAAAAATATGTTGATTCAGAATTTCATGGTGTCAACAAATCCCAAAAAAGTTGGGACAAGGCCATTTTCACCACTGTGTGGCATCTCCCCTTCTTCTTACAACACTCAACAGACGTCTGGGGACCGAGGGGACCAGTTTCTCAAGTTTAGGAATAGGAATGCTCTCCCATTCTTGTCTAATACAGGCCTCTAACTGTTCAATCGTCTTGGGCCTTCTTTGTCGCACCTTCCTCTTTATGATGCGCCAAATGTTCTCTATAGGTGAGAGATCTGGACTGCAGACTGGCCATTTCAGTACCCGGATCCTTCTCCTACGCAGCCATGATGTTGTGATTGATGCAGAATGTGGTCTGGCATTATCTTGTTGAAAAATGCAGGGTCTTCCCTGAAAGAGATGACGTCTGGATGGGAGCATATGTTGTTCTAGAACCTGAATATATTTTTCTGCATTGATGCTGCCTTTCCTCGACATGCAAGCTGCCCATTCCACATGCACTCATGCAACCCCATACCATCAGAGATGCAGGCTTCTCAACTAAGCGTTGATAACAACTTGGGTTGTCCTTGTCCTCTTTGGTCCGGATGACATGGCGTCCCAGATTTCCAAAAAGAACTTCGAATCGTGACTCGTCTGACCACAGAACAGTCTTCCATTTTGCCACACTCCATTTTAAATGATCCCTGGCCCAGTGAAAACGCCTGAGCTTGTGGATCTTGCTTAGAAAAGGCTTCTTCTTTGCACTGTAGAGGTTCAGCTGGCAACGGCAGATGGCACGGTGGATTGTGTTCACTGACATTGGTTTCTGGAAGTATTCCTGAGCCCATTCTGTGATTTCCTTTACAATAGCATTCCTGTTTGTGGTGCAGTGCCCGGAGATCACGGGCATCCAGTATGGTTTTACGGCCTTGACCCTTACGCACAGAGATTGTTCCAGATTCTCTGAATCTTCGGATGATGTTATGCACAGTTGATGATGATAGATGCAAAATCTTTGCAATTTTTCGCTGGGTAACACCTTTCTGATATTGCTCCACTATCTTTCTGTGCAACATTGTGGGAATTGCTAATCCTCTCCCCATCTTGGCTTCTGAGAGACACTGCCACTCTGAGAAGCTCTTTTTATACCCAATCATGTTGCCAATTGACCTAATTAGTGTTATTTGGTCTTCCAGCTCTTCGTTATGCTCAAATTTTTTGCATCAAATTTTTTTTCCAGCCTCTTATTGCTACTTGTCCCAACTTTTTTGGGATTTGTTGACACCATGAAATTCTGAATCAACATATTTCTCAGTTTAAACTTTTGTTCCGTGATTTATGTTCTATTCTGAATAAAATATTAGAAGTTGGCACCTCCACATCATTGCATTCAGTTTTTATTCACAATTTGTTTAGTGTCCCAACTTTTTTGGAATCCGGTTTATATAATATGCCTATCCCTACCCTAACAGATGGATGGCAAATTAACTCTTTCCCCCTGAAAAAGCTCATTGTGCTTTTATATATTTGTTGTTGTTTTTTTGCACTTACTATATTTTTTTTACTTTTGTCATTCTTTTGTTTTGTAGGGACCCATAGGGTTAAAGCTCCCTATGGTCTTAGCCCTACACTTCCTTATCTGTTAATACTAAGCGGAATGTTATGTAACTATTTGCATCTGTGCAATTATTGGCCCTTAGCTAGGATGACCAATTCCGGCACACTGTAATATAGTGCTATGCAGGGCGTGGGCACTTCCTCTTTGGCATTTCTATCATCAACAGAAGGTGGTGCACATAGAGCCTGGGACCCCAACTAGGCCCAGAAGCCTGTGCCCTAGAGAGGAAGCCAATCCAGGGGGGTCAGGGACCCTGTGAGTGAGGTGAAGTCATCTGCAGGTTAGACCTCTGTAATAGCACCCTCTAGGAGTGTGACTTAGCTCAGGGTAATTTAGCAAGAGCAGTCGTGTGCTCCAACAAAGCAGAATTTAGTGGGTTTAGTACACCCAAGGCATACCTCCCAACCGTCCCGCTTTCAGCGGGACATTCCCGATATTTATGGCACTGCCCGCCGCTGTCCCGGATTCATTGGTAGATGTCCCGATTCTCAGCATTGCCATTTAATTGATTGCTGTGCCTGCTCTGCTGGGGAATAAAGCCCGCCCCCTTAACTCTTGAATCTCCCCTGCTACCTCAAGCTCACAGGTCACCTTGATGTTTAATTGTCCTGGGAGGAGCATTTGTGACAGGCAAGGGTCAACTATCGGCATTGGCTGCATTCCTCTCCTTGGTCCTGCTCACTGGGTCAGGGGCTAAGAGTGCGCTCTGTCTTTTATCAGGCAGAAGAGGCTGCTGCCTTTATTTGTGTGCTGGGCAGTTTCACCTTTCCACCCCTAACATACTGTATATCTCTCACTCCTGAGAATCTCTGGCAGAGCACAGCATGCAGGGGAATAGGAGACAGAGGTATCGCTGATCCGTTCATAAAATCTAGCAGACATTTAAAAGGGGCCCTTATAAGTTTGGGAACTTATTAATCAACTGATCAAGAATGGAAGGAAATAACATAGATTTATGTACCACTGGAATTGGCCCTGTTTATAACTTTGGAAAATGCACAGACTGTTGGCATGTCTGAAGTTGATATGCCCTTTATCAGTTTCATTTAGTAATTTTACTGGCATGTCTGTGGTTAATATGCCTTTATCAATTTAATGTAGTCATACTGGCACGTTTGAAGTTAATATGTCCTTTATTCTTTTTATTTAGTGATTATACTGGCACATCTGGGGCATGTAAAGTGGGTGTGGCGTGTGGGGGCATGGTCACAAAGCAGGTGTGGCCAAAACATTTTTGCCGCACTACTCGCGTCACATATTTTTGTCCCTCTTTCTCTCAATGAAATGTTGGGAGGTATGCCAAGGCTCTTCTGCCTTATTGTAGGGACCACTGTTCAGACTATGTATCAACCCTGAACCACTGTTGGCTGTAGGGATCTGGTCCAGTAAAGGTAGACACCCTTGGGACTCCTGGCTATTATCCCACATTTGTCTCCACCATGGTGCTACACTGTTCTGCTACCTTGCAACTGCATTTGACAATTTGTGCTATTCTACCTCAGTGCTGTGAGTATTAACCCTGCATATGCTGTGTACCATCAATAAACCAAGTTCTAGTTCAATGCAAAAGAACCTCTGGCATCCATAATTACATTATAAACACTTTTGACAAATGGAGAGTTGCAGTTCAGCAACATCTCGTAAGTGCATTTCTTCCATTTAGCGAAGACCCAGCCTGTGTGTTTGAGTCACATTCACATGCCTGTGCTCATACCACTAGCCAGATTTGGCAAATACTAGCCAAAATAGGGTTACAGTTAATTTCTAGTTAGTTACAGTAAAGCCAATGTTGTGTATCAGTGCCAGGTCCTGAATATCTGCCTCAGTACCCACTGCATCTCATGGCATATAATGTGCTGGTTTTGTAAATACAGACTGTATCTCACTGTATATAATGTGCCTGAGACATCAGTACCCACTGCCATTCTCTCTATAAAACTAACACATCTAAAGGGGTGGTTCACTTTTAAGCTAACTTTTAGTAGGTTATACAATGGCCTATTCCTAGCAACTTTGCAATTGGTCTTCCTAATTAATTTTTTTATAGTTGAATAATTGGCCTTTCTCTTCTGCCTCTTTCCAGCTTTCAAATGGGGGTCACTGACCCCGGCAGCAAAAATGTATTGCTCTGCGAGGCTACAATTTTATTATTGTAGTTTTTTATTACTTATTTTTCCATGCAGGCCCCTTAACTATTCATAGTCACATCTCTTGTTTAAACCACTACCTGGTTGCATAGGTACATAAGACCCTAGCAACCAGATAGGTGCTGAAATACCAAATGGAAAGCTGCTGAACAAAAAGCGAAATAACTGAAAAACCACTAAAACTAAAAGGACCAATTGCAAATTGCCTCAGAATATCAATGTCTACATCATATTAAAAGTTAATTTAAATGTGAAATGCTAACTGATCACAAACATAAATACAGTAGATGGAGAAGAAGTGCAGGTATGAATACTTTTATATCCTAAGCATTTTAGCGTAAAAAAAAGCACCCCCACCTGCAGTTTTGCACAGTATCCCTGGGAGTCAGTGGGAACCACAAGAGGTAGTTGGGAGGTTAATTTTTTACACCAGCGAATCCACTAAGTCTCACATTAGCTGTAGGTCAGTCTATGTATGGCCCATCTTTAGCCTCCCCATATAAAAAATTCACCTTCCGCCTATGTTTATCAATACAGGTATGGGACCTGTTATCCAGAATGCGCGGGACCTGGGGTTTTCCGGATATGGGGTCTTTCCATAATTCGGATCTCCTACCTTAAGTCTGCTAATAAAATTATTTAAACAGTAATTAAAGCCAATAGGATTGTTTTGGCTCCAATAAGGATTAATTATATCTTAGTTGGGATCAAGTACAAGGTACTGTTTTATTATTACAGAGAAACAGGAAATCAGTTTTAAAAATGTGAATTATTTGATTATAATGGAGTCTATGGGAGATGGCCTTTCTGTAATTTGGAACTTTCTGGATAATGGGTTTCTGGATAAGGGGTCCGATACCTGTATTACATTTTTGGGGTAAAAAAAAGTAATATATTTTTTATTTCTTAAACTGTATTTTTAGGATGTGCAGTAGCATACTGTAGGCATCACTGCAGTAACTCTAGGAAAATTAGGTCTGTGCTAAACACAAGTCACGGCAGCCCGTTATCAGCCAAGCTAACAGCATAAGTGATTTACATTGTGCTAGTCACCCAACCTGTTTTTGGCTACTGAGACAGTGAGAGTTCTTACAGTTTATGTGAACTAGGATTGACCAGCTTGTGTGTCAAAGTGCAAAGCGGCAAAGACCAAAGACAACAGAGAGGTGTCAGTCATTACTGAAGTGCAGCCATGTAGACACACGGACAGGAGGGGAATGGTAAGGACTGGCTGACTCCCCAGCTTTGTTTCTGCCTGTCACACACAGTACAAGTCAAGTGGATCAAAATCTGCCACTTCCTGTAACTTCCCATAGACTTTGTTCAGTGTCCATGAGGATGTCTCCTCTGTCAGGCTCATTACATACCAGTCAGTCATGTGTATTTTGGTGAACAAATACAACCTACACACTGGTCTGCAGATGACACCATATTTGCATAAGGCTATGTACGCACAGCTTGCATTTGTACCCACAACCGTGGTTCGCTGTGTTCTCACAATAACTGCTCGTTCCTTGAACTTGCAACAGCGGCTGCAGATATGTAACTAGAAATTACTGGAATCCACAGCAAAATCATGTAGGGGCCTTCTAAATTTTGGGAGTTAGACTTCTTTTTTTAAAAAACATATATTGCTTATCAATCAATCACCCTCTGGGCTCACTCTGCCTCCTGGAATTAGCAGCATCCGTAGGGTCTGCTTCCTTAATAGTTGTACCCCTGCAACCCAGTAAATAAAATGGAGGCAAACGGCGGCAGGTGGTGGTCACCTTCCAAACACAATACCTGCACACATTACACTGAGGGGACTGTTTCTAACAGTCTAGCATTTTTTAAGCGACTGCTGCTTTTACATAAGACTTTGCTGTCTCTTAATATCAATACATGGCTTTATAAATACATTGCCCCTTGTTCAGTGATTTGTGATTTACTTGTTTGCTGCATTTTTGCACAGCTTTATAAATAAGCTCCTTACATACTGTATGTCTTGTAACTTTTGTGATCAATAAACGCAGGTACTAGTTTTACCTATGATCGACAAACCACCCATACATGTGTTTAAAACACAAACTATGATTTGCTGTTGCCATGACAGGTGAAAGTATTGCTTGTGTTGGCTAGGTTTGATGACAACAATAACAAAACACACAATGGCACGTGGAGTCACATGTGCATATTACACATACTTTATAATAAAAACAGAAATACCAAGAGATTAATATAACCTACACATTCCCACAACAACGCAATACACACCCCCAGTTCTGATTGGTTCAACACTGCACACCCACCCTCCTCTTCAGTTGCTCTTTCCTTTGAAAAGGGCACAGTGACAACAGATGCCCTATGTGGATAGTGACATAGCTACAGAATGATGAGGATTGTAAACAAAGTACCAGAAAGTTCAAATAGGTTTATTATATAATTTTTTAATGATACTCACTCATTCCTATCCTTGAGAGAAATTGTGTCGGGCACTGCAATGTGGCTCTTTTTGTAAAAATACTCCAAAGAATACTTGTATGTGGCAGGTACTCACAGATCCCATGAAAAGTCCTTCATTGCAAAAACATATCAGGTACAAGACTTATCCAGTTCATGCATTTAATCAGGGTTTACATAAAAACCCCTAATTAACTCCAGCACTTAAGGTGCCCATACATGTGAAGATCCGCTCGCTTGGCGACCTCCCCACCTATGGGTAGGCGATATCGGGGAACATGTAGGCTAATTTGATCATTTGGCCCTGATGTGGTCCCCGATCCGACTAAATCTTTTAACCTGCCCAATCGATATCTGGGCAATTTCGGGCCCCTCGATCCTGCCCCTACACGGGCCGATAAGCTGCTGAATTGGTCCAAGGGACCGATATCGGCAGCTACAATCGGCCCGTATATGGCCATCCTTAGCCCTTTCACACTGGGCTGGAGGCTGCATGCTCCTCCTATATTTACAAAGTATTACAGCCTAAAGGACAGTTGTTGACCTTTGGTGAGAGCCCCCCCTTACTATTG
The DNA here is from genome assembly GCF_000004195.4 of Xenopus tropicalis. Classification (NCBI taxonomy): domain Eukaryota; kingdom Metazoa; phylum Chordata; class Amphibia; order Anura; family Pipidae; genus Xenopus; species Xenopus tropicalis. The sequence goes on along the minus strand of NC_030684.2, from coordinate 44,667,136 downwards.
CTGCTTCAGCCATTCAGCCACACTTCCACTGATTTACAGAACAGCAAATAATAGCTCACCCCGTAGTCCCCTCTATTTGACCTTCACACTGAGCTTCCAGGAGTATTTAGACAAGCAAATAGGCATTACCCCAAATTTCAACCTGTTAAATCTTCAGAGGTATTAAGGACAACGGCACATGGGGCGGATTGTCAGCCTGCGCATATCAATCTTGAGGTATTCATTCTGCTAGGTTGAGGCACACACAGCTGATATCTGCCAACAAATGCCAAGACTTGCGCTTGTTGGCAGATATCAGTTGCATGTGCCTGCACCTGGGCAGATTCAGTGCTTTGGGGGGCTGGCACAATTAGAATATTTTTTAAGTGTGTTCGGGCAGATTGTCAGCCTGCACCAATTGTTTCCTCCATTGGAGGTGCTGGCTAGCAGTGGGAAGCTATACTATTTTAACCAGAAAATGCCCCTAGCAAGCAATATGCTGCCTGCCCCAGGAGGGAGCTCACAAACTTTAAACATGCACATAATGAGGGTGTCTCAGTTTGCTCATTATGTGCATGTCTGTAATGCAAAATCAGTCAATTCATCTTCCAAACTTACGTGACACACGGAAAGTGGGTGAGTTGAAATGATTGCTCATTATACACATGTGTCAGACCAAGCATGGTCACAATTGTTTCCCCCAAACAGAGTATGGGCTCTATTAGCCCCTGCCTCTGATGGGAGAAATTATTTTTCCTATCATGGATGGCTTTTGATTTTATTTTCCTTTGTGTTTCCACTGGAGTAGTTAAAGCATTTTAACTTAGTGAGCTCCTATCCCTGTACCTGTTTTGTACACACAAATATTCAAATTTTACATCAGCAACCACCTCACTACTAGGACTGGGCTGCCTGGCATTCAATGGAACTTTAGTGAAAGGACCCCTGTGTGCGACCAGCCTTAGCGATTGCATTCTTTGAAGACTGCACAATTATAGAGTTGATCAGAGATTTCCCTTCTTTTCCTTTATTCTTTATCATTTAAGGGCCTATGTGTCATATGCCAATCACTAGGGTTCCTCCGCATGGGAGAGTATTTGTATTAGAAAAGGATGTAAGTGTGGGTGTTGCCTGATGCCCCACAGCAGGGTGAAACATCTGACTATAAGAAGGTCGTATTTTTTCCAGTAAAGATGGCAACCCTATTTGGCTCATGGATTTGATTTTTATGTCTTCATGGAGTTAATACTTTCATTCACACACCAAAAACATACAGGAAAGTTAATTAGCTGAAACTTTACCCCTATAGCAGTGATCCCCAACCAGTGGTTCGTAAGCAACGTGTTGCTCACCAACCCCTTGAATGTTGCTCCCAATGGCCTCAAAGCAGGTGCTTATTTTTAAGTTCCTGGCTTGGGGGCAAGTTTTGGGTGTATAAAACCCAGTTGTACTGCCAAACAGAACCTCCTATAGTCTGCCAGTCCACACAGGAGCTACCAAATAGCCAATCACAGCCCTTATTGGGCTCCCCAACTCTTTTTACATTTGAGTGTGGCTCACGGGTAACAAAGGTTGGGGATCCCTGCCCTAGAGTGTTGTGCCAATGTGACGGGGAGATTAGATTGTAATCGTAGTAAAGTGAATGACATATAATCTCAGGGTACTCCAGTTTATCCAAAACTCCCAAAACATACGGGCAGGCTAATAGGTCCCAAATTAAACTGATCCAACTGTGGGTATAAATGTGATAGGGACCTTAGATTGTAAGCTCCGCTGGGGAATGATACCAAAGATTAAACTGTGAAGCAATGTGTAAATGAAGGATAACAAATGCAATTTATCATGAGCCATAGTACAGCTCCAGGCAATGCTGGTCCCATGCCAGTAGCATTGTGCCCGCTGATTATTGTATGAGACAGTAACAGAAAGCAGGAGCCATAACAATCTATTAAAGTCCTCTACAAACCCCCTCTTTGCAGGCTCAAACACTGTCTTTCATATGACATTGACAAATTGCACATGATGAGGTCTGACAGCTTTCTTACAGCTGTCTATAAATTAGGAGCATGCAGTCTCAGGGGTATTTCATGGATAGGTAAAGAGAGAAATAGTTGTACTGAGGGAGAGGTCTGTACTGAACAATGTGCTAATGAGACAATAGTGAGGATGATTCTCAATGCCCTTTGAACTTTCTGCTGAGGAACACGGGACATGAAATATATGAGAGAACTTTAGAAGAGCCAGGCCTATGGTTCTATGGGGCAGCATGCATACTGGTGCCTAATAACAGTTGTACAGGTATTTGATCCATTATCTGGAAACCCATTATCCAGAAAGTTCCGAATTACAGGAAGTCCATCTCCCGTGGACACAATTTTAATAAAATAATTCCCATTTTTACGAGTGATTTCCTTTTTCTCTGTAGTAATAAAACAGTACCTTGTACTTGATCCCAACTAAGATATAATTAATCCTTATTAGAGACAAAACAATCCTATTGGGTTTATTTTATTAGACAAAGTATAGAGATCCAAATTACAGAAAGACGCCTTATCTGGAAAACCCCTGGTCCCGAGTTTTCTGGATAAAGGTCCCATATCTGTAAAATGCGTACGTTGCACATAGCCTGATTTGTACAGGGAACCTAGTTATTGAGGCTGTTCTGAATTTGGTAGGCCTGATCTTTCTATGGGGGACAGAGGTCAGACACAGGGTCACTTTAAGGTTCCAATGGGCCCAGGGCAAATATTTTATGTTGAGCTCCCAGTGCCCAGTGTTCTGCCCATATTGCCAGCTCATATTTTTCCCACTCGTCAACAACATTTTTTTGTGAGATCACTGAATGTGCCAGGAAACTTGTGATACAAAACCCCTCTAGCATGTAACCTTTAATATAATAAGGCAGTCAGTAAAGACATGGTCTGCGTTTACTGGCTGCTGCCCTGCCCCATGGCATCACACACCCTGTGTGAAAGGCTGTAGTGGGGGCCATTGGGAAGTGCAGGGGCCCCTGAGGAAGAAGCCCCAGTGGGCCCTGCACCCTGCAGTCCCACCCTGGATCTACATGTCTCCCGGGGCACAGATCTCTAGCTTGGATTTCAAAAAACCATCATTCATTGCTGTAGGAATTGCTCGGTGATCCCCAAAAGGACTCTTTTCAGCTTAACCTGTAATGATATTCCAAGTTGAAGACACCATTTCAGCAGCAAAACTGGTGTCATGTGACAGTACCTATAGACACATTTTTTACAAATATAAATAAGTGCAATTGTGTATTGCAATAAGTGTATGCTCCTCACTTCAGATACCTCGTGTCCCAGGTCAAATACAGTTCAATAAAATACTCCAAAGTGCCCTCTTCTGCTTTAGACTTAGCAATGAGGTCTTATGAGGAAGAGAAAAGAAAAAAAGAAAGAAATAGTGTAATACTGTTATTGCTTCACAATGTGCACTCTCATGTGCTTTTTAACACCAGTGATGACTTTTACTTATATCACCCTTTTGTGCCCAGTTGTGATATCCCTTTCCGATTGCCAATCTACTTACAGACCCCCTTGGGTTTATATGACATCCAATTGGTTCGCTTGTAGCTCACGACTCTCTGCTTTCCCACCTCTTAATTTCAGGCAGTATTAGGAACCACTTCACATAGGTAAATTTCCAACTTTAGGTTAATTCCACAACTTTTCAGTTTCCCTTCCCCTTCTGTGCACTTACTGTGGGATAAATGCATACGCCATATGTGTAAATACTTAAACACAAATAAAACTTCCCAATACACTCACAAACAGAGTATAGGATGCGCATATCAAGAGTCACTGGTATGGATCAGGTGGCTGCTCCATTTTCTTTCCCTGTTCACGACCTGCAGTGTCGTTCCTGGGTTCAGCAATCCTGCCCTGTATAGTGCTCCTCTCCGTGTCCTCTCACCGCTTTTCCTCATAAGACTTCATCGCTAAGTCTAAAGCAGAAGAGGGCACTTTGGAATATTTTATTGACCTATAGACAAATGGCAGCATTGGTTCTTGCCACATGAGATAGTGAGTCAAAATAAATTTTGTTTCCGTTGTTGCCCGTTTTCTTGGGTTATTTTCCCAGATGGTCACCAATATTGAATATTATTCCCCTATTTTACTATTACTACAGGTATGGGATCCGTTATCAAGAAACCCGTTATCCAGATAGTTCTGAATTACGGAAAGATCGTCTCCCATAGACTCCATTATAAGCAAATAATTCTAATTTTTGAAAATGATTTCCTTTTTCTCTGTAATTATAAAACAATAACTTGTACTTGATCCCAACTAAGATATAATTAATCCTTATTGGAGGCAAAACAATCCTATTGGGTTTAGTCAATACTTAAATGATTTTTTTTAAGGTATTGAGATCCAAATTACAGAAAGATCCCTTATCCGGAAAACCCCAGGTCCTAAGCTTTCTGGATAAAAGGTCCCATACCTGTATTTTATATTTTGTTTCCGTTTAACATACATGCTGATCTGACTCAGATACACATGCTCCCCAATGTTTCACATACTTATACAAACACCAGTGCCAACAATGACACAGTGGGTCATTAAGAAAAAAACTGGGCACATTTGCACCTGGGCAGTTGCTTATGGCAACCAATCAGATGTTTAAATTCATTGTTCTACTTGGAGCTGGTTCAAAAAAGCTAATTACTTAATTGGTTGCTATGGGTAATTGCCCAGGTGCAAATTTGCCCAGTGTCTAAAAATGAGCCCCCTATTGTCTTTTGGGAAGTGTTAGTTACCCCTCTTAAAATGGCAGGTGTTATTAATAGGAGCTTGTTGCTGTTTTGTCATTCACTTTCTACATAACTCTGTGGGTCACAGCAATCTGTACCACTGGCGTACACTGCTCTGGGTCCGACTGGAAAAAAAATCTTCAGAGGGGCCCGGCTTGTACTTCAACCACTCCCCACCCGCCCACTTATGCCCGCTACAGGGGCAGTGGGAATTCTCTAAAGCTATAGAGAAAGCAGACCCCGTTGCCCAGACCATGGCGTCTGCTTCCTATGCAGTTACCCCATTGATCTGTTCCTCTAAAGTGAGTAACTTACCAACATGCTCTCCAAACAGGTCTCGTGGATTCCAAAGAATTGAAATGAAACGAGATGTTCCAATGTATAAAGCTCATTTATCTATAGAACCAGAGGGTCCAAATAATTTTAAACAAACGTCTTTTATCTGATTAAGGCAAAGTGATTTTTTTTTATGAATATGCCCCTTTATAAAGCATTGTCATGGAAAGCTAATGTAGGATAAAATTCAGTTCAGAATCTATATGATCTTTGCTTTAACAGCTACTGAACAAAGCCTGAGCTTTGCTATATTAACAGAGGCTCTGTTTAAAAAACGAATTGTCAAGTTCAGCTTCATCACAGCTTCAGTTATTTCATCTGTGTATCTGTTAGATAAAGGGCATTGTCTATACCGCTGAGCCAACACTTTAGCAACTTTGAAACAGATCTGTTCATTGCTAGCTTGCATATTATTTTGACAGTAGAGGAGTTTTTTTGGTGTGCAGTTAATATTTTCTTCCTTATGTTCTCAACCAGACAGATCTGCACTTGTCATGACTGTTTTTGTGGTTACAGATCTTGCAGACCTTTCGATTCAGCAGGGCGTTTAGCTGACATTTACGTCTGACTGGACCAACAGTTGAAAATATTTTTCTATTTGAAGCTGACTTGTGGCTGGATGGGAAAGCTTTTTTCTACTAGACAAACATTTTAGGCAATATGAACAGATTCATCTTGATCTGAAAAAAGAGGGATTATTAGGAAAGTGTAGTACATGAGTTTTAATAGGGCAGCTTTAATAAGGCAGCTCTTGGCTTATCTACTAACCCCTCAAATTTATGTTTCACCTGCATCCTTATATTTTTAGTTTTTTTTTCTGTTATGGGGCAGCCACACTGGGTGGATTCCGGCAAAGAATGTAATTTGGCAGAAAAATCTGCTCCATAAGACTGCACCCGGGAAGATGCAGTGGCTCTGGGCACAGGGAAAGGCTGATGCCAGCATAAGGCCTGATTCTTGGCCTGCGTTTGTCTGATAATCAGTCCCATCTGGCATATGGTGGGCCATTCACATGTCACAATGATCTGCTATCTTAGCCTCTCTCGAAAAAGTCAGTAGCATATTGGCTAATGCAGTACTGTCCAACTTCTGCGGTGCCGAGGGCCGGAATTTTTCTTGCATACATGGTGGAGGGCCACTAATGGAATCCAGTTTTGACCACTGCCCCTTTAAACCACACCCACTTCAAACCACACACATTTTATCACAATGGTGGTAGTGCAGCAAAAACCTAAATGCTTCGTCCTCACTCACACCATAATTCATACTGTATGTGAAAGAATTATATTAGGTCGTATTAAGATGTACCCTTAAATCTATTTCCAACTGCTAACAAACTCCCAAAACAAACCCCTGCCAGGTTCACCTCCCACAGGCAGCATAGGGTAGGCAGAGTATGGCACACACAGGCAGCACTCTGCCTGCCCTATGCTGCCTGTGTGTGCCATTCTCTGCCTGCCCTATGATTCCTGAGTGTGCCATACTCTGCCCTGTGCTGCCTGTGTGTGCCATACGCAGCCCTACCCTGCCTGTGTGTGCCATGCTCTGCCAGCCCTATGCTGCCTGTGTATGCCATGCTCTGCCTGCCCTACCCTGCCTGTGTGTCCCATACCCTCCCTGCCCTATGCTGCCTATGTGCCATACTCTGCCTACCCTATGCTGTCTACACACAGGCAGCATAGGCCAGGCAGTACATACAATGTCTGAGGTGTGAACAGGAGAACAATGTGGGTGATTACAGCCTGAGCCTGAGGTGTGAACACTGCAGGGAGTGAACAATGCAGAGATTAGAAGGTGTGAACAGTACAGGGGATTACATTTTTAAATTATACTGAGGGATTACAGCCTGAATCTGAGGTGAAAACCATGCATGGGGCCAGTTAAGATCAGTACGGATACCATTTAAAGCTTACACAAAGGTAAGCCATCAAAGCAGCCAGACAGGTGTCTATTCCTGATTAGTGATGTAGCGAACATCGCCGAAAATGTTCGGGAACCCGTTCGCGGACTTTCGCCAAAACTCGCGAACCCCATAGACTTCAATGGGAAGGCGAACTTTAAAACCTAGAAAAGCCATTTCTGGCCAGAAAACTGATTTTAAAGTTGTTTAAAGGGTGCCACGACCTGGACAGTGGCATGCAGGAGGGGGATCAAGGGCAAAAACTTCTCTGAAAAATACTTTGTAAAAAAAACGCCAAAAAAAACACCAAAAAAAAAACCGCAAGCTATTCCTATGTATATGCATAGGCAATAAAACAAAGCGAAAAAACGCGGCGGAAAAACCAAGGCGAAAAAACGCGGCACCAAAAAAAACCGCGGCGAACCCAAAGTGGCGAACATCGGCAAAAGTCCGCGAATTTGCGCGAACGCGAACACCCGATGTTCGCGCGAATTCGTTCGCCGGCGAACAGTTCGCTACATCTCTATTCCTGAATGTAGTGATCATGTGAAGATGAAGAAAAATAAGGTTGTGTCATTAGCGGAAAGAATGAGCTAGTAAATTGCATCACTCACTGCACATCAGCCGGCTTCTTAGTGGCCGAAACTGGCATTAACTTGATTTGTGTGTCTTTTCTTCCTGTTTCAGGAAGTTCCCTAAGAAACACAGACAGGTTTTTGAGCGAGCAAAGTAGGCAGTGTCGGATTGGGGTGTCAGGGGTCCACCATGGCTGCCACCGCAGGGGCTCCCACCCCAGTTGCGACCTCCTCCACACTGAATCCAACGCCAAAACCACCCCCCTTGTTCTGAGGCTTCCTCCATGTGGCCGCGCAAATTGAGTGGGGGAGTCCTCGCAGTTCCTGGGAGAGATTGGGCCTGGATCACCAGGGCCAACAGGGGCCCACTTGACAGCCCAGGCCAACCTTGATATAATGACATCAATTAACTGTCCGTACTAGGGATGCACCGAATCCACTATTTTGTGATTTTTTGGGGAATAGCGGACCAAATCCTACAGAAGCATTAAACATTTTCAACTTCTGTGTTTATATGACAAAAAATCATGTGGTTTTAAGGATTTGTTTCGGCCAGGCACATGAACTGAACTGAATACTGGATTCGGTGCATCCCTAGTCCGTACATATGTAGCTACCAAGTCCCAAATTTCAGGTGGATACAACAAGTATTCCCCCACTGAGCACTCCCAGGCTTCCAATCCATTGGATTAAAGGAAAAAAACAATCCCCCTCCAGGAGATCATAAACAGTTATAGTGCAATATGTCATATTTTTGATCCTCTGCTCTTGGTTATTTTATGTAACTTACTATGAACTTGGGAAAAAGATGCTATTCAGTGTATCCACACCCCTCGGGAAACACTCTCTCACACAGCAACTGCCCCACATGATATTCCTACTAATACAATCTAGCTCGGCTCTCCACCCATGCTGTATCGGCCACTCCAAAAACAAACAACTTCTGTAAAGAGTTTTATTGAAACTAAATTATAAATATACAAACTTACATTTCTGTTTGGCTTCAACAGTCACATTTCATGTACTTCCTTACCTCTGTAGCCCCCTCTAGTGACTTTTATAGAGAAGGCAGCCATATACTTAGTGTCATAATAAATGTTGCAGACAAGTTTGATTAAAAAGAAAAAAAGGAGGTCATATATCTGTCAACTTGAAATGAAGATGTATGCTTAACATACAATATATAGTTTCAGTTTACTTGCACTGTTTTAGTGGATAGAGAGTCTTTGTAATGGATAGAGAACTGGGTGGCTACTTGCCACCATTTGTGTCTAGTAGTGCCCTGCAGTGAGGGTACATTCCAGAAAATTGGCCATTTTTGGATGTAAAATTTGAGTGAGTTGTTGTAAACTGAAAGCAAAGTGTAACTGTGTAAATAACATAAAACAAGTTTAAAGTGAGGGTGCGGATATATCATGTGATCTCAGTATATGCTGTCAGTTACCATTATATCCTCAAGGCTGTATTTCAGTACAGTGCTGCCCTAGGCACTGGACCTCTAATGTACCCATAGGTGGAAGTGACATCACTGCGCAACATGCTGCATGCAAAGTCACTTCCGGGTCTGTGGCATCACTACCAGCACAGTGCTAGACAGGTACCTACCCCCCCTCCTTCTCCCAGCTCTGCCACTGGATTTCATAGGAAAGGATCCAGTGGCAGTGGCAAGGGAGGGTGGGTTCCACAGTAAAAATTTATAATACAGCTTTGTAAACTTGTGACTACATAGAACACGACTCTTAAAAATGAAGTTAAAATAATGTACTTTTCATGTCGCTGCCTAATGCCAGCGGTCGTAAGACATAAAAACACTTTGAAAGACATACACATATAAACACACATAATGTGGCTTGACATACACACGCACACTGTAGTTAAACAGAGTTAGGAAAAATTAGGTATTAAAGTGCATGGATGAAAATAAAGTCTATCTAGACAAGAAGAGTTGGATTGGTGCTACAATTGTAGGTGTTAATCAAAGGCAATAGGGTATCTGTTTAGGTTTTGAGCTTAACACCAGGGAGTAGGAGTAAAATAACAGACAGCAAACCCAACAGATGCTGTGGTGCCCCAGAATATAGGGGACCATGTGGGTGTCTGATGTTTGCCTTTAAAATCTGTACAAAATGGATCATGTCCCTGATGTTTTTGGGATGACTAGGCCAAAAATATTTTTCTTTGGGGTTCAAAGACTTCTAGGTATGTCTTCACTGAAGAAGCGAGGCAATATGCAACTAACTAGGAAGTCTACAGTGGCTCGAAAGTTGCGAAAGGTGTATTTCTTGTGATACCAGCATCATTCCACGCCTCTGCCAACTGCCTTTGAAACAAGTCCATGATTTCTTATAGGTATACCTAAAAATACACCAGAGGAAAGCCTTAAACTAGAGAAAGTTGGTTACAACAAAAAACTATTAAGGAAAGGAAAGTATTTATGCACCAACATGATTCTAGGAGTTTGAAAATTCCATTATAGTGTGCAGGGACACCAGTCGTTATTGGGACTACAACTTGGTTTCTATCCTAAGATTCATGGCAGAGCAGATCAACTCAATTTAGACTCATCATTTATTTCAGTGCTTGGCTAAAGTTGCCCATACATTACCATGTGGGCATGTGTGTCAAACTGGGGGGGGCATCATGATTCTCATCATTCCGTCTCAGCACACAGATAAGGCATCTGCAGAGGTAACAGTGAGCCCTTGTATCTGCAGGAGTTGCCTAAGTTTCTGCCTAGGACCCCACCGATGTTAGGGGACACCAGTAATGCTAGAATAAGCAAAATAAGCTTTTGTCTGTCATAGTCAAGTAGTGTATTGGCAGTGAAGGATGGGGTCAAGCCATGTAGGAGAATCAGGATTATTTAAATAACACTGGGTCTGGGGGGCACATAGAATGAGGCTTTTTTCCATATATTAGCCACATTAACACATTATTACTATCCCAACCAGTGATTAAAACTTGTCAGTCAAACACTGTGAATTAGGGGTGCACATTTGGCATTTTAAGATATCCTGAAAAGTAAATTTTGCTCTAAGGATCTGCAAAATAACCCTTACAGTTGTACATAGCCGTAAAAGAAGTTTGGTTTCTTCTTGCAGCAACAGAATTATGACATTAAACATACATTTCCTGTTATTATTTTATGCTTCTCTTACCAGTCGATGCAGCTGGACGTTCAGAAATTCTAAAACCAAATGCTGCTTTCTGAAGTGCAGTAGAAGAGCTTGAAGCACCAAATGAAAACTTTCCACTGGAAGGTGGAAGAAGCCGACAAGGTGGCCTGGCCACTGAAGAACCAAGGGGCAACTTTGACACTGCAATACCAGAGGTCTGCGGGGATTTAACAACAGAAAATTAAACTCACTCATATTTACTGTGACATTTGCTGTATTTGGTAATGTTATCGTACACTAGGATCAGTACTGTGACCTACAGCACTTATATTTGCCTATTTGTATCTGTAAGTTACCCTCCCATATAGATTGTAAGCTCTACGGGGCAGGGACCTCCATCCTCTTGTGTCTTTGACTCTTAACTTATTGCAACTGTAACTTTATCTTGTATTTATTTGTATTTATTGTTATACTTTGTATTTATTATCTTATTAACCCCCTGTTTGTATTAATGTATTCTACTGTACAGCGCTGCGTACATAAGTAGTACTTTATAAATAAAGATATACATACATACATACATACATACATACATACAGTACTGATCAGTGTTGGACTGGCCCACCAGGGACACTCCTGCTGGGCCCAGTTGCCATAGCTATTGCACATTACTGTATGAGAGGAAGGGTACAGATATGGAGTGAAGAATAGAATAGTGCATGTAAAACAGAGGTAAGAGAGAAAAAATATTTTGAGAGTGAGCCTCGTGGTCTAAGGTATTCTTGTGTATAGGAAAGCAACAGAAAAAGATATACTAACCTTTGCAGTTTTAATGCTAGGAGTCATAGAGGAGTTTGTTGTGGTCTGGCACTGGGAAGCATCCCCTGTACCCACCTGTGATGTTTCTGGAATGTTTTGGCTGGACTTTTTACTGGCAACCACAATTTCTTTTTGAATGCTTACTTGCTTCTCTGGTAAAGTTTCTAACTTAGGGGTTGTGACTGGTGCTTGGGAGCAAATGGCCAAAGTATTAGACGGTGGCTGTGGCTTCCTGAACACTTTGACACTCTTGGGAAGTATGCTTTTCTTGGAGATACGCGGAACCAGAGAGCAATCAGATGTTGTTCTTGCCTGAAGCCCATTGCTTATTAAAATCTGTGTATTTTCTCGATTGTCTGTTAATATCCTTTTCTGTACCCCCATTGCAGAGCTGGGTAGCTTAGTATCATCTTTCTTAGTACCTTCAAATGATTTCTTAATGAAACGGTGATTGCAAAGCCCTGGCATGGGTGTGGAGGTTATAAGAGGGATTGAACCATCATAAAACATGCTCTCATCTTGGGCAATGTCAGGTTCCGGAATCATCCTACAATGTACTACTGGTTTAGTATCATTCATTATCTCTTCGGAACTAGATGCATAAACTCCATTCTTGAGTAAGATGTTTCTTCCAGCCACTGTATATCCATTACTTCCCAATTCTTTGGGCCTCTTATGTCTAACTGCTTCCTTATTACGGGCAAATTTCAACTTACTCAGTAATGATGGTTTTGTTCGCCCAATGTCCTTACCAAACATTAGTCCAGGTTGGTGAAAAAAGTTATGTGAAGTTATAATGTCCTGTGTAATATTAAGTACATTTGTCCCAACGTGTGCTGATGCAGCTCCTTGGTTGGCATTTGATTTGCTTACTTTGCAAGGTTTAGAGATAATGTCTTGTGTGGCATTGGCTGCACCTATGGCACTACATGTTGACTGGGTGCCCTGCACAGTATTGCTTGTTGGTACATTACTGAATCCTGAGATATTCTCTTGAAAACTATTGCTTGAAGTTAATACACCAGGTTTTAACATAATATCATGGGTAGTGTTTAAGGTGATTTTATCAGTAGCCCATGTTCTGTGTTTGTTGCCTTCTGCAGAGTTGTTTGAAGCTATTTTGTTCTTAATTGGTACAATGTCCTGTGTGATATCTACGGAAACCTCTGTACTGGAAGCCGACACAGCATTTTGAGTTCTGTTACTTCCAGTCATGCCATTATCTATTAAAACAGTATCATGAGCAGCTGCATTTTTCTTCATGGCTTCAGTTGTTACAACCCTTATATCCATTGCATTTTTAGTGGCATTTCTAGAAATTCTTGGTGGCATGATTGGTATGTTATTAGGTCTAATGTTATTCACAGTAAAAGAATTCAGGGGCTGTAATTTGTTACTGATAATGCTCAGTTTTTTCAGCGGACTGTTATTTATTTTTAACTGATCTGTTAAGGTTACAGTGTTGTTAAGCAGTTCACTCCTCTTCAAGTTCTGATTCACTTTCATGGGATTTGCATTTCTTTCAAAGGGTTTATTGAGTATCTGGGACTTTTCACTAAACTGTGTATTACTGTCAGCAGTCTTCTTTGATGAGTTTTGTTGTTCCTGCTTCTCAATGCTTACTGTAGTATTCAGTAACTTATTCTGTAGAACATCTAAGACTCCATCATTACTGACAGATTTGTCCTTGTGGCAAGTGCCACCATGTTCTTCCATAGTCATCTTATCCAGGTCCAGTAAGGTTACACCAAGGATACTCGGCCCCTCCTTGATGTTCCTTTTATCTAAAGGTGAGAAAGTTTGAGTAAGTTCAAAAGCTATCTTTACTTTCAGGGGAGTACGGACATAGGGAAAGAGATGCCTGTCTTTGCCAACCATATCCTCGTTTGGTTTTCCAGTATGCTTGCTAGTTATGCAAGTGGAGATCAATTCACATTTAGCAGCACAGTAGGTTTTTATTGGTGGAGTTTCCAGTAGACTTTCCTGAGTCCGATAAGCAAAGTAACAACTATTCTTTAATTGTATATCTTCCCCATCAAGCACTGTACATTTATTGATGGGCTCAGACCCTAGTTCCTTGATGGAAATTAGAGGTAAATCTTTCCTCGCATTTTGAGTGAGAAATTCTGGGAATGCTTGTTTGGTGTCAAGTGCATCTCTCAAAAGAGGGGCATGTACCTCATTAGGCTTGGATCTGTCTTTACTCATCCAGGGTACTGGTAAGGATTCCTTTGATTTGGACAACAAATATATTGGGATGGGGCTTTCATAATATTGGCCATTATGATTCCACTTTTCTTTGTCACTGTACTCTAAAAAGAAAAACCCCAATAAGAATAACAAAAATTGGTTACCCATTTAGTATTTAAGTAGAAAACATACTTTTGTCATACACCAATCAATGGTAAACCCTACTCCCTTCTGGGTACTGATTAGCTTAGAAATGCCTTGTTCTTTCAGCTAAATAAACTATTTTCATAAAATCCTTCTTTTTAATAATATGTGCCATTGGGTACTCCTAAATAGAATACTGCCATTTTAAAAATTAAGGGCTGCACCCTGAGATTATACAATTCACAATGCACAGAAACAAAAAATAGCAAACATACATGTTAGGTTACATGAGCCAATTACTGGAAAAAGTTTTTACTGCCACACGTCTTCCTGTTACAATTAGAGCTGCACTATTTTGTGTCAGGTGATTTCTGAAAAAGCACACAGACCGTCACAAAACGGTGGCTAAAGGAAAAGGATGTAAGAGGGCAATATATATTATATATATATATATATATATATATATATATTTTCCAGTTTGGTAAGATAGTTTATATCATATTAAGTATTTGTTGGTGAAGTATTCATTCTGGGGGTATAGTTTTCCTTTAAAAAACACAAAGTGAGCTCCTCCAAAACACAAGGAAATATGTAAAAAAGGACTTAAAAGTTATTGGCACCCAAGCCTGGACTGGGATTCAAAATAGGCTCTGACATTTCAAGTACACAGAGGCCACCGGCCCACTAAATAGTGACTGTATGTCATCTTACAGCAGCCCCTCTGGGATTTGCCAGAATGGTCTGGGCCTGTTGGCACCTCTTCCTCACCTGATAGATCCAGCCGCCTTCTTTTGGCACTATACTCAGCGTCATCCAGGGTAGACTTTGGTGTGCAGTAAAAGGGTGGAGGCTCAGCCTCAATGGTTGAAATATCCAACTCTTCTATTTTCCTCTTGCTTGTATTACTTTCCTCTGGCTCTTTGCTCTGCAGCTGTCTTGCAATATCCTCACATTCTGCCAAGAAAAAACTCCTGTACTGCATGGGACTCTCCAGATATTGAGAGTCTGCTCTCTGTATTAAGTCTTGACTCCTCCATGCCTCGAAGATGTTGCATTTACTCTTTATTTTATTGATGGGTGTAAGTTCACAGTCTGCCCTGCCAGTAAATGTAAATGGGGTGCTGGAAATATGCTTCAAGATGCAGGAGACAACCTCAGGTGTATCATCTTCACTTTTCTCAGCATGGCCATACAAAAAAGCCTGTGGTGATTTTTCCACCACTTCAGCCATTAGAAAATATTCTCTGGTTGCAAACAGAATCCGAAAGATGAACCTTGCTTTAATGTAATTTTACATCAGCATTAAACATAAACAAAGGTTTCTTAACTATTCTTTATGCAATATATTTATTTTGGTGGGCCTAATTATATCTGGGTTGGAAAGGCCTATTGTGGTTGAACACTAATGCATCTTGTGCTCACTTATTATCCTGGTGCATAGTGTTGGGGTAGCTGAGCTGTTAGCTTAGTGTAACCTCCAGTGTGATGTGGCTCCACCTACCGAATCCACTTCTTGCACCCTGTAAGAATCAAAATCAGATAGGAAGAAGGATCAGTATCTCATCATGCAGTGACCATTAGAGTCTCCACCCAAAAAATAGCCAACAACTGCCAAGGCATTACCATTTAGCAGGAGGGAGAGCACATCCATTTTAGTACAACCAATAGCAGGAGGCCCACATCTCCATGCCATGTAAATCATCTACCAGAACTAAAGTCTGCCCCATCTGCACACTTTCTTTTCCATCTCACTCAACTTCCAGTCCTAGGAATTTAATCCAATGGGATTTTATTATTTTTAAAACAAGAAGAATGTATGCAGATGGAAGTCAGATTCGTGCACTGTATTTGCTCAGGTTCCAAGGCTTTTTAAAAAAAAAAAAAAGGTTCCAAGGTTTTATTAAAGGCATTTGCTCAAGTCTGAAACCCCAGATTATCTGTAGTGCCCATTTCTTAATAAATGCTTCTCACCTAAAAGTAAATTCTCTATCTGCTAGCATGCATTTTTGCTGAGATGCTCTCATTCTGTATTCTGCATTGTTATGCATGTATATCTTATATATATTAAAAGCACTTCGGGCCAGTCTTCCTCCTGCAATTTACACATTCAGACACAGGTGTAATAAATGAGTGTATAAAAGAGAATTCCCCTATACTAGTGACAGTGACATCAATTGCAGCAATATTTCAGACTACACAGTCTGCAGAGGCAACTGTGTGTGTACAGGCACCTAGATTCCTGTATGTTGGATTCACAGACACCTTTCTGTCTCTCAGTCAGAGCTCTCCTGTAGACTGACTAGCCAGGCTTTCAGTTTTTTTGTTTTTTTTTTAAATTGCTGGGCCTTGTGCTAAATAACTTGATTGCTGCTGCAAAAAAAGCAAGTGATAGGTGGCTTCTTTCATGTTTCTCTCATAAATAACGAAGAAATAGGTTATAAGTTCTATGTGTTTGTTAGTGACTCAGGTGAGTGAAAGGGTCAGACAATGTAAGGGTGAATTGGGTTGAATTTTTAGGCCTTCTCCATAGTCTTTTCCAGGTTTTCTATCAGATAGGAAAGATGGGCAGGTGGGGGTTGAACTTTAGATGCCAGTCAAGAATGGTTGGACAAGTGCAACTTCTCTTTGCTCAGAACACAAGCTGCCTGTCAGAACTGGTACATGTCCAAGTTAAGCAGATTCCCATTCATGATAGCTCCCCATTAACTATTTTCTTGCAAAATGAATGGTGTTTATTGTGAAGACAAACACAGGAGACAAACCACCACATGTGTCCTTAGGGGAGCATTGGAGCACCCTGGATCAACTTTGTATTGAGCTGTTTAAGTGTACTTGCTAAAAATACACCCAAGCCATTCATGCAACTAATTGTATGGTTTAAAATACATCACTGTTTTCATGGGTTTTCTGTGAGTTAGTACAGGTATCAGAACCTTTTTCTGATAATTGGTTTCCGGATAGTTATCCAGAAAGTTCCGAAATAAGGAAAGGCCATCCCCCATAAACTCCATTTTGGTCAAATAATTCACATTTTTAAAAATTATTTCCTTTTTCTCTGTAATAATAAAACAGTACCTTGTACTTAATCCCAACTAAGAAAATGGCAACGGTACAAAGGCAACTTTAAATAGAGTAATGCCAAATTTGCAAGGTATTTCTCAGCAGCACACGATAAAAACACAAGAAAAATGAATACAGATAATTAATAATACATTCCAGAAAATACAGTAGGATAAATACACTACGCTTTCCATGTATGATGCCCCAAAATGCATGGCAGGATAAATGCAGTGCCAATTTAATGTGCATAACTCCAGAACACGTGGAATTACACCTCAAAGAACACAGGGCAGAAAATCTTTTTGCTTGGCCAGTCCTTCCCTCATCTGTCCACGTCGCTGGCCAAAATGGTGCATTAGCAGATGATATTTTCAATTATTGATGGAGGAACCAACCAATATCCAAGGTACAAAGTTATTGCCCTCCCAGCATACATATACCAATAATTGTGCAATCGTATCAATATGTGTATGACCAGCTTTTCTGTTTTTCAGTTCTGTTTTTTCCTCTAACCGGATATTAATATTCTGTCTGGTTGTACAGACAGTCACTCTAAGCCTGAATTTATTTGTATCCTTTAAATGTACCTTTCTATTCAGGGCTAGGCTACATCTTACAGTGTGATGTTCAAACCACTGTCTGGTTGCTGGGGGTACTGCGTCACTAGCAACCACATTACTCCTTTGTTTCCAAACTGAAAGGTGTCAAAAAAACATTGGAGAAGGAAAGGTACCTGAACAAAACTAGCCTTTACAGCGGCCATCTTTTTTCTCAGTCGTTTAGCCCTGTGTTGGCTGCTGCATAGTACAGACCAGTGTGGGGCTTGTGTCACTATGAAAACCTGAAGCTCAGTCTCCCATTAGCGAGATGGATTAGAAAAGGAGGTGGGTCACTGATGTCACATAAAATGTACAGGAGACAAGAAGATAAATGCACACGTCAGCCCAGGGCCAGGCAGTAAATGTTAGAATGTCAGCATATACCAGGCAACTACTTGGTTTTATAGGAAGAAGAGGAGTGAAGGGAAGAGCAGCGTTGTGAGTAACATTGAACCTATAGCCTAAATCTAAGTTTAGGTAATACAGTATTTCTCAGTGTTTTATGAGCACATTTGAAATTTTAGTCTTCATAATATCAGCAGTTATTTCGCTGCTAACTAATATCATAAAATGTAACACGAGTGCCCCCTGCTGCTCCGCCAATCAGAATAGCAAGTGATAATTTCTTTAAAGCTAGAAGTGTCCAGGCCCCCACTCCTTAGCCATTCACCTACCAAAGTGTTCTCAGCCAGACAAACTATAGCATTATCCTCAGCCAACCCCGAGTCAGACAGTTGACAGTGTGTCACAGGTTGGCTCCAGAGGAGAGGAGAACCAGATGGTAGCGGGGCTTGCTGTATGGCACTGGGGGAGAAATAATGCAGCAATTTGCACACCTGGATTTGTGGGAAGGCAACAAAGGCCTGGGCCTAGAGTGGCACAATTCTGGCTGCCTTTAAACTTGATACTGAATATCTAGGCACGCAGTAGATAAATATTTTTTTTGCTTTTTTCCCTAGTTTGTAGGTCTCCTGTATGATAGTATTGCCATGGGGCACTAGTGCAATATAGCACCTATATTAATAAATCAGCCCAACTACTGCTTCACACCATAATGGGGAGGGTCTCTAAGTAAATTTATCATTTGCACAGAGAATTTTGTTTTATGGTGGTAATTTCAACATTTCTTGCTGCTATATACATAGCATTTCTTCCCCGCTTTATGAGAGGGATGGACAACATGCTGCCATTCTGTTTGACCACAACTCTCAGATTTGTGGTTACCTAACTATGAACATGGCTAAGATTACAAAGCCTGGCTTGCTGTTTAGGACAGTGGCATACAGTTGACCAGAACACCCTTCCACACTTGTAAGTGCTTCTTTTTCTCTTGAAACAAAAAGTGATTGCAACATTCTAGGGGTTCCAAGCAAACTGTGGCGCTAGAGAATAGAGGGGATAGACAGAGGGGATGTTCACCTTTCCATTCACTTTTAGAATGACATGGACATTGATATTCTGAGACAATCTGCAATTGGTTTTTATTTTATTTGTTTTTTCAGTTTTGTTTTAGCTTTTTGTTCAGCAGCTCTCAAGTTTGGAATTTCAGCAGCTATTTGGTTGCTAGGGTATTGTTACCTTAGTAACCAGGCAGTGGTTTAAATGAGACAGGAATACGAATAGGAGGGGGCCAGAATAAAAACATAAGTAATAAAAAGCTATTTTTTGGCTGCCCAGGTCAGTGAACCCCAATTCGAAAGCTGTAGAAGAGGAAGGCAAATCATTCAGAAACTATAAAAAAAAATAATGAAGACCAATTGCAGCTGGTTAGGAACAGGTCAATCTATAACATACTAAAACTATCCCTTTAAGACTGCTGGCTTTCTTACTGCAACAATTAAAATATTTATAATTCACTGAAGGGTTGATTATGGCACTCCAATGCCTAATGCAGCCAATGCTGGTTTCTATGCAGCCATAAAATGTTCCACTATTTGTATCCAAGCCCAATATTTTATAAACTGATTATAAAATACAAATCCTAATTTAAAAAGTGATTATTTTATTTGAATAGGGAATGGGTTTTCCTAATTATGAGGGTGACACTATGAAGGGATGTTGGTTGATTTAATGCAACCCCCCAAGGAATGAACCACAGATCCTATCACTATTGTGGTGAGGGGCACAGCATGCATTCACCATTGTGTAGATCTTATATTGTCTTGCAGATTAAAATACATTATAATACAGACCTCGCCTGCAGTTAAACAGTAAAGGTACTAATAGGTATTTATGCCTCATTGGTATTTGTAAGTTATTCACACTAATAATAATATCCCTTAGCTTTTCACTATAAAATACCTTTGCACAACTCACCCTCTTCCTCTGCCGCAGCTCAGTTTGCTATGTGCAAGTCAGTGCCTTAACGAGCCCAGTGATGGTTCTGAAATCCCATCAGCCCCTTGTAGGCGGTGCAGCCTGGGGGAATATCCAACAGCTCAGTAAATAGGTGTTATAAATAGATATTAATAAAGTGTAGCTATCCTACCGAATGTGTACAAGGGTGGGGGGCTCACATATACATAAGTAAATTTCAAGCTGAATAATAACCTATAGCAACAAATCTGAATTTTACTTTTATTAGTCTGCTCATGACTTATCACAGGTAGTTATTAATTACAATGGTTTATTACTATCTTTGTGATATTAGTTTCTGTAGAAAAGGAATCCACTTAATATATTATTGTGACCATGAAAGCTGCAATATTGTCTTATTATTGCACTTTTAAATGGCACTTCACTTCCTAAAAGCCAGATGCATGCATATTATGCATGGCCAATTAGCTATCAATTTAAAAGCATGTTGCGGGCTGTACTGGTTCCTGGGCAGCCTTGCAACATGCATCTAAATTGACTGATGATTTGCCATTTATAATGTGTATTTAATATGTGTCTGGTTTTAATGGACCAAGGAGGCAAACATATCTACACTTTGGGGCTGATTTACTAATCCACGAATCCGAATGGGAAAAATTCGGATTGGAAAACGAACATTTTGCGACTTTTTCATATTTGTGCGATTTTTTCATCGCCGTTATGACTTTTTCTTAAATTGTCGCGACTTTTTCGTAACCATTACGACTGGGCAAATTGTCGCGACTTTTTCGTAGCCGTTACGATTTGCTTGTATATTGTCGCGACTTTTTCGTATTGAGCGCTTGTAAACGGCGGGCAAACCTTTTAGACTTTGCATGATTTTGGAAGCCTCCCATAGGACTCAATGGCACTCTGCAGCTCCAACCCGGCCCAAGGAAAGTCTCCCATAGGGCTCAATGGCACTCTGCAGCTCCAACCTGGCCCAAGGAAAGTCTCCCATAGGACTCAATGGCACTCTGCAGCTCCAACCTGGCCCAAGGAAAGTCTCCCATAGGGCTCAATGGCACTCTGCAGCTCCAACCCGGCCCAAGGAAAGTCTCCCATAGGGCTCAATGGCACTCTGCAGCTCCAACCTGGCCCAAGGAAAGTCACGATACTGAAGCTTGAATGAATCCGAAACTTTCGTACTCGGCTCTACGGCTACGAAAAAGTCGCGACAATTCGCGAAAATCGTAATGGCTACGAAAAAGTCACGACAGTTTATGAAAAAGTCGTAACAGCTACGAAAAAGTTGCGACAATTTACGAAAAAATCGCAAAATACTGATCATTACGAAAAAAACGCATTTGGACGCCTTTAGAGTGTTCGTGGATTAGTAAATGTGACCCTTTGTCTGCTAATAGTAAATGCACTAGGTTGTGTGTCTGTGGTTCATCTGTTTGCAGACCAGCTCCTGCCATGATACAAGCTGATAATGTTAAATACTATGGGGGAGATTTATTAAGACACGAATGCTCTGAGCGTATTTTCACAGTTTTTTTCGTACGCTTGCGCGAAAAATTCGGAAAGGTTCTGGCACTGTTTACAATGTTCGGTACGAAATTTTGTGACTTTCGGATTGTCATTACGATATTATCGTGACTAATACGATTTTTTCATAAGCATTTTCGGGATATTTGCGATCTTGAGAAATTATCGTATCCGATACGAATTTTTCCCATTCAGGATTCGAACTCGCGTTTTAATGAATCTGCCCCTATTTCTCTTTTTTGTCTCTGCCTGGCTTAAACTCCTGTAAAAAATCCAAGATGGACATGCGTTCCATATAAACACAGAATTATTTTCTTAGCGGAGATTAAACGAATGGGGTTTCCATATCTATTTATAATGAAATCTATTCACTCTGTAAAGCTACTGCCAGATGTGGCGGATATACTTAGCCAGAGAATACGCCCTTATGCTCCAAAACGCTTCTTGGGCCTATACCAAAGCAATGGCTCAGGAGCATCAAGTAGGAGTATAGGGGCAGATCCTCGGCCTGCATTTATCCACCACGTGTGGCAGTAGCATTAATGTATCATTAGCTGAGAGATTATTTCTGTCTGGGTAGTTTCTCAGTGCTTTTTGTAGTTTTAAACAGTGTATTTATTGTTTCAGCCCCCCTAGATTAAGGGTATACAGGCACCGCGTGGGTATAAAGATCTTGCTTCTGTGCAATAAATGGTTACAGTGAACACCTTGCCCTGCTCCGGTCTTTTTACCCCTGGTAACCTCGTTGTCTTCAAAGACTGATGTATTTATTGTGATGTACATATATTTTCATGTACATTATTTTTTCTATTTTACACATGCAGCTGTGTATACTGTATGTGGGAAAGTGCTTTTGTAGAATAAATGGAACATATTTGTGTTTCAACATTTGGTTCTACAGTCTGTTTATTGTACCAGTGTATAACATTGGCTGCTGTGTGACAGCACTGCTGAGGGTACATACCGTATATTTTAATTATTTCTAAGCATTTAAGGGTTGCTAAATAATCTATATAATAAATCTATATGTAAAAGACCTATTCTGAACTACTTATTTTATTTTATTTTTTTTGCATTGTTTTTCAGTAATAAGGCTTCCTTGTCTGCCTCTATGTCTAATCTGCAGCTGAAAATGCTATGTAGTTGTCGGGGGTCATTAACCCCGGCAATCACAAAAAAGTGACCAATGGGGTTTCAGTTTTTATAATTATTCTTATATGTTGTCACTTATCTTTCTTTGCAGGCCCTATCCCATTTCATCTTCTTTCTGACTTCCAAACTGCTGCCTGGTTGTTAGGGTAAGTAAGCCATAGCAACCAAATAGCAGTTAAGATTCCACCATGGCTACTGCAAAATGTAAAATAAGTATTTTCCTTCTGTCTATGCATTTGCTTTAAGGTTTTATTGAATTTGTGGCCTGTAATAGTAGGAAATATATGTTTAGCACAGTAAATATTTGCCTTTGCAATATGGGAAAATGCCAGATAAGGACAGCAGGCATATGTCAGTGTTACTGAATAATGAACTTTAAAATAATTTGAATTATTTTTTTGAATAAAATAATAGCAAACAGTTTTTGGGTCCCCTTGAAAGAATGATCAGTAAAATATTACTCTGAACACTAATCAGTGTTCTACCCATGCACAGAAACATTATACATACAGTATATTGCACTTCACTGAGCTAAAATTTATTTATTCATTTATTACATTGCAAATGTTCTAGGACAAATATAAGGAGTACATTGGGGGAAGCAGAACTTAAGGCAGAAAATTGTGATTGTTTACTCCAGGGTGCAGCAGGGATTACATTAAACTTTTAGTGATTGTGGAACCTCTGTTAAGTGCTTCGAAACCCTGTGCTTTTATGAATGAGCCCCAAATCTCCACAGAGGAAAAAAAAAAAAATCTAAAAATCACCCTGTGTGCAATGACCCAGAAGGACTGGGAGGAAGCAACATAGAATTGTTACAACTTCCTCCACCAAGGATTGTCTCCCCTCATTAAGCTTACATCAGAAACCAGCCGTACCCGGACCAGATTTGAATGTATCTGAGCACCGTGCTTGGCTTCATGGCTTTAACAATGATGTGCTATCCTTTTCTGTACCAATTCACAAACTCTGTAGTATCTAGAAACACGCTGTATTACCTTGCTGACCATGTTATAACACTTTGACCTGGACAAAGCTGTTTATTTTGTTTACTTAAAATATAAATAAAAATCAACCTTGTCAGCGCTTCCTTGTTTTATAGTTTTATTGGCTTTTACATGTTGTTATATTTTTGTGCAGCATTAACATCACATTCATATGGCCCTGCGTGTTAAAAAATTAAGCTGGAGTGTTTTCCTACGCTATTCCTCTACTCCTCCTACATTCCTCTACTTCTCCTACTCTTCTCCTACTCTCCAAAATTCTCCAATAATCCTCCAATACTCTCCAATAATCTTCATGAATACTCTCATGTAACTACTTCCCTGCGGTGTTTCCCATTTCAGTGAATGGAAGGAATCAGGCACAGGCAATGGCTTTTTGATGGTCGCATGTTTGTGAGGAATGTTTATATGGATATATTTCTGCCTTATTGTGTATGAAATCTCATTATAGCCCCATTTCTTAACCTTGTGTACACAAATGTTGTTTGACTACATCTCCCAGTATTCTTCAGCTTATAATCAAGGGCAATGCATGCTGGTTGTAGTGCAACATCATCTGGGAAATCTATAAGTTAGAAACACATAACCCCCTTTGCATCTGTATTTGAGGTTCTATTGACATTCTAGAAGGTGCCTTCCATGTTTTTATACTTCTCACAATGATTTTAACTGGTGATATATAGAACTTTGGAAAGTATTGCAATGATATAGTTCTCCATCAATCTGGGGTTCAGCTGTCAATCAAGTTTAACTGCCACTCAGTGACAGTTACAGGCTGCAGAGCAGAGGACAGTTGGACCACTGGACAGTTGGCTAGAGAGAGGGGAGCGGCTAGCAACAGAGCAGAGATACTGGAGGAGATTTTTGTGTTTTCGAAGATTATTGGAGAGTATTGGAGGATTACTGGAGAATTTTGGAGAGTAGGAGGAGAGTAGGAGCAGTAGAGGAGAGTAGGAGGAGTAGAGGAGAGTTGGAGAAGTAGAGGAGTGTAGGAGAAGTCGAGGAGAGTAGGAGAAGTAGAGGAGAGTAGGAGGAGTAGAGGAGAGTTGGAGAAGTAGAGGAGTGTAGGAGAAGTAGAGGAGAGTAGGAGGAGTAAAGGAGAGTTGGAGAAGTAGAGGAGAGTAGGAGAAGTAGAGGAGAGTAGGAGAAGTAGAGGAGAGTTGGAGAAGTAGAGGAGAGTAGGAGGAGTAGAGGAGAGGAGGAGGAGTAGAGGAGGGCAGAAAAGCTAAAATGCGCCCTAAGTGCTTTAGAAAAGAGGATAGAGGGTCAGAGCTCTGGAAGAAAATGAAAAGGAGTCGTGAGGAGGATGAGGAAAAATCAAAATCAGAGCAGCAGAGGATTATCAAAAAAGCTAAAAAATCAGCAGAGAATATTGAGGAGAATAAAAAGATTGGAGAAGAGAGTAGGAAGGAAAGAAAAGAACAAGTAGAAAAGAGGGAAATTCAGAGGAAAAGATCAAGGAGCCCAGATAACAGCGCAGGTAATGAGAATTAAACTGACACAAGCGCCTTTAGCCCATTTCCCATTTCCTCTCCCATTTATTTGTTCATATTGCAACTAAGTCCATTGTAAAGTTATTAACTGGATTTAATGTGCTTAGAGAGTAGGGCTTATTTAGGAATATAAGTGCTAAATGGCACAAGTGCAGTTGCCCATAGCAGTCAATCAGCAATCAGTTTTGTTCAGTCTCCTGCTAGTTTGAAAATGAATGCAAAGATCTGATTGGTTGCTTCAACAGCAATCTTCCATCAGAAAATCAAATCAAATATTTTATTGTTTGCTATGAGAACTGTAGTGGTGCCATTTAGCTCCTGTTTTAGTAAATCAACCCTAGGTTTTTTATGTGCATCTCCCCCAGGGTAATGGGCAATGCCTGAGCATTGGATATAGTACTGTACTGTACTGATGTACACATTACTGTACTGAATGTAAACATTAATCTGCCATTTTTGTAGAACCCAAAGTTAAGAAACAAGGATGCAGATGTCAGTTGGGATAAACCATTTGCCTCTTAATAAAGGGGGAGCTGTGGATAAATGAGATATGAGGCAATTGAGAGACTTCTGACAGGGGGAAACACTAGATGCTGATCAGTAATATCTGTGCAGGGAATAAGGATCTGCAGGGGCAATGTGGGATCCATACAGTTTGGGGCCTATTGGCTGCTACATCCTCCCAGTGGGGCTCTAGATCTCTCTGCTATTGGATAAAGGGAGGCCATTATTTCCAGCTCAGGAAAGGGATGGGTCTTTATAGCAATGATGAGGGATACACTGGCTGAAGAGGAGATCATACTGGCACATCATAGCAAGAAACGTCTGGGTACCTCATTAGCAAACCCTGCACCACAGATAGCCAGCTCCCCCATTTTAGCTCCTTTATCAGCTATTCATATTGCCTGGCAGAGTACTGATAGAATTCTCTTTGTAAGAAGTGGAAGGATCTAATTTTTCCCCAAAACTCATGACAAAATGCTAATTACCAATATAATTTTATAGAGAATACATTGCATTAAATCTTTATGCTTACCATGGTATATTCCCCCTATGAGATACAGGTATGGGTATGCTTGTGGTTTTCCAGATAAGGGATCTTTCTGTAATTTGGATTTCCGTACCTTAAGTATGCCACAACAACATTTAAATGTTGAATAAACCCAATAGGATTGTTTTGCCTCCATATAAGATTATTATATATAAGTTAGGATGAAGTACAAGGTACTGCTTTATTATTACAGAGAAAAAGGAAATAATTTTTCAAAATTAGAATTATATGGATATAATGGAATCTATAGGAAATGGCTTTTTGGTAATTAAGGACTTTCTAGATAACAGGTTTCCGGATAATGGATAACCTAACTTGTTTACTGTATTTGCAGTGGGAGTTGTTAATGCGATTTCTTCCCAACAGGAGAAGGAAGCAGCAGCAGCAGCAGAAAGAGACCCTGTGTCCCAGCCACAAGCTGTGCCCCACTCAACATCAACTGCTTCAGGTTCCACACTGAGCTGGGAAATGGTACCTTTGGCAAGGCAAGTAATGGGTTTCCTTAGCAGGACTCCTAGGGCCCTTGTTTCTAAGTAGGGACCATAGGGCCAGTGCCTAGGGTGGCAGCTTCAGTTGTGGCCCTTGGGTTCATATACAAAAATATTATTTTTTCTTTTCTTCTTCTTTTCTTTTTTAGAGTCTTCCCAGCCCATCCACAGATACTTACTGCAGAATACTGCCACAGAACTGAGAGGGAGGGGGGTCCCATGTGGCATTGCCCTAAAAAATTGATAATTGGAAATAGAAGCATAAATTAAATGTTAAAAAGTTTTTTTTATTTATAACATAAAATAAATCCATTCTATTATAAAGCTCTAGGCTATCTCAGAAAATGAGTAACTGTGTCCCATCAAGAGATCCTGTAACATTTACTCTCCCCTTTGCCTTTCTCAGGTCTGGTTGGCTTCTTGGACCAGCAGGCAACAGCGCGTAGCAATTAAGGTCATACCAAAGGCCTCGCAGGTTGAGACGGAAGCCCGAGTGCTACGCATTGCTAAAGGCAGCCCTTTCCTTTGTCACGCCTATGGGGCCTTTCAATCACAGGTAACAGGTTAAAGTCCTCATTTACCAAAGGTACGCCCAACAGCAGGAGTGCTAAGGGCTGCTAAATTGTAGCCCTCAGAAATCCATGCACCACAATTAGGGTTGCCACCTGTCCGGTTTTGACCTGGGCAGCCGGGTTTCCCAATTTGGAAATCTGGGCAGGCTTCTCTAAGATTGATGCAGCAATTGGCCTATCACTAATCACAACATCATAGCCCCATCCCAGTGATGGCAGAGGCCCACCTCATGATGTCACCCCCTCCCACCCAGTGACGTTACACCCCGCCTCCCTGCCTGGAGTTCCCAGCAGGAATGGTGGCAACCCTAACTACAGTGTTCATAGGCCTTTTAGAGCTTTTCACTAGATGCCCCATTGTAGGTGCTCAAAGAGTTTCATGGCACAAATCTAGTTGGGCGCTACCCTATATTGTATTGTTCAATTGTTTTCTACCTATTCATGTATTCACTCTCCTTTTTGGCCTCCCTGACCAGAACCATGCCTATATCATCCTGGAGTACATCAGAGGGGGCACTCTTATGGCTGGGATGAGGAAAGCAGGGCACCTGGAGGAAGACGCCATTGCGTAAGTAATATATCACTTGTAAATGAGAATAGGGAGTAAGCACTGAGAGAATTTGTGTTTTGGCACAAGAAAAAAATTTAAAAAAAAAATCTGGGAGATTTTATCAGTTTTATCAAATAAATAGGACTGTTCTTTAGCCAGAATGAGCAATCAAGTCAATCGTTTACAAAAACAAAAGAATGGGAGGTAATTTGGGCATGGCTGTGTAATTAACTGCACAGGGATATGGGAGTGTTAGACAACTTTTCTGTACCCAGTATCTTACTTGGATATGTTAATCATTACTCATATTAGTCCTATTAGACTTACTATGTCAGCTATGTCAGATCCATGTGATTTTACTTGCAGTTTTACTTCTATATAAAAAATTATTCTATTCATACTTTAAATTAAAAGGAAATTACAATTAACCTCCGAGTCACATAAATTGTACAAAAGTATATGGTCACGGACCTTGATTATCTGTTTAAAAGGACCTATTCTGTAGCCTGTAGCCTTTATTTAATAATGGAACTCCTCAGTTACTTTAAATATTCTTATATTTTACAACAGGGGGTACAATACATCCCACAGAGGACAGTATGCACTGCTTATTCATTATAGATTTCTTCTGCATAATAGGAACATTATGAGATATGTAATATCTTACTGGATTTATTGTGAGAATTATGTAAAAGAGTATACTATAAGGTATGGGGCGCTTTGTGGAAGCCATTCCTCTAGTGTCCCTGTCAATTTAAAAGATAAAATCTGGCCCTGTGTAGAACAAAGTCATGCACTTCTGTTTGGGCATTCTGCACTATAAACTACATTTTAGCTCTATGTGATGCACAGTAAGGGGCACTGCAGGCTGCCGGGCACTATATGGCTTGCATATGATTATTGCAATGATTATTGGTGGGGAGATAATAAATTATACTAAATAAATTAAAAGGAGGTTTATGCCCAGTAGAGCTCACAGGGGAAACTGTGTGTTATTTTTAGAAAAAGAAAGTTTGACTGGATGTTTAGTAGAGGAGAAGCTGGCCCTGAACTTGCTGTGGGCCCCACAGACTTCTATTTATACCTGTGATGATTCTGCATGCTTATAATAAGAGAGCAATAATGAATAGTATTATATATATATTGACACTGAATTAATATTTATTGTTTTTTCCCTTTAATAAGGTTCTACACAGCAGAGATGATTTGTGGCCTTCAGTTCCTTCATTCCAAGGGGATCATCCATCGGTTAGTAAAATGCTTTCATCTCTGATTTCCCTCTAATGTTTTTATATATAACTATTTCCTCACTTGATTAAGGCAAATCTCTGTGCTTTATGCAATTGTGCTCTAAACCACCCCATTAACTTTATGTTCACCTCTCCCTTTATTTCCCTATTAATGTCTCAACCTGTGTCTAATCTTATTCTCACAGTGACCTGAAACCAGCTAACATTATGTTAAACCATGAAAGCCACATAAAAATAGTCGACTTCGGTTTGGCAAAGGAAAACATCTCCGGGAACGACACCACCACAGGCCAGGCTGGAACACCTCGCTATATGGCACCGGAGGTAAGAAACCCAATTCTGTGCAGCACAGTAACAGTAACAGCAATGGGTAGATAGGGCTGTGCCTATAAACTACATGCTGTTGGGGCAGAGTCATACTCACACACACTGTAACACACTATAACTCTGCATTTCATAATGATATTTTTTGTTAATGATCTGTTCCTTCTCTTTAAGGTGATCGAAGGAAAAGAGTATAATGCAGCAGCTGATTGGTGGTCATTGGGTATCATCATCTACCAAATGGCCACCTACACATTCCCATTTACCAGCCCAATGGGGAAACAACTTTCACCACTCACAGACGAGCCCTTTTATCCCAGCTGGCTCAGTGATGAACTGGTGGACCTCCTGCAAGCGGTGAGTATAAACAATGATACTGTGGAATCATTTGAAGAAAAATTTAAAGGCATTCCTAAATATATGTATTCTTAAATTCCATAATGTAAGCCAAGGTGGGTGGGATAAACGTAGGGCTACAGAAAATTGGGATGTGGCAACAGTGAAATAGAAAGTCTAAATGCCTTCTCTGTGCACTTTAGCTGTATATCCAGTAGCCATAATACTGTATGTGTAGCCCAAAGGAAGATTAAAAGGCTGGCAGATGGCAATAAGATTGGTCAGATTTGTTTTTCCTATAGTGCCTACTCCCACACACCCTGCTGAATATTATCACATTTTAGCTGCAGGCCCCCAGAATACTGTTTTTTCATTATCAGATTCTTTTTATGTGTATAGATTTACCTGTCTCTATATAAAGTGAATATTTTATTACTTAAGCTATTGGAGAAAGACCATCATCTTCGTCTTGGCACAACCGGGAAGATCAGGGAGCACCCTTTCTTTCGTTGTATTGACTGGGTGAAACTGGAAAATCGCCAACTAACACCACCTTTCCAGCTAGCAGTGGTGAGTATGTGACTGAACCAAGCAATGGGAAACTGCTGCTTTACTGTTAGTTCCAGGAACACTCAAACACCCGAGCCCCAACCAGTACCATAAACTCATGCAAGCAAGTGATTTCAGGGGACAGATTTTAATAATCTCTAGATATTCGGAGGGAAATTTTTGTATAAAAAATGTAGAAAGTATAATGAAAAATTTTCTTATTGTAGCGATCAGTTGAGAACTTCAGGGACTCTGAAGGAGAGTCACCATTTTTTTCAGGAAAAAAATTCTTGAACAAAAGAAACAGAGTCCTAGAGGAGTTCTCCTTCCTGGATCCCGACTTGCAGGAGTGACACCAAGGCCAATAACTATGGTCATGTCCACCAGTTCTGAACACCGTGTACAGCTGCTGCATGGAAGCCACATCATCATCTGCTGAAACTGCCTACAACTAACATCTGAGTCTGCTGACTTCCAAAGGGTTAACTAGTGAGGAGGAGAGGGAAATTAAAATAGAGATATAGTTTAAAATATTGAATACGTTTAAATAGGTAATGTATAAAAAGTATAAGTAATAGGTAATATTTTAGAGTTTAAAATATATTTATGAATAGGTAGAGGAGTAATGGGGTTTAATTCATATCTTTATATTATGGGTTAAAATTAATTTTAAAATTAAATATTGGGTAATAAGGGGAAGCATAAAGTATAATAATATTTTGGTAATTAGGCCATAAAATAGGTTTAGATATATATTATTATATATATTATTTATAAAACATTTATATTATTGGGTAACATACATAACACTATACATTTTATTAGGTATAACTAATAATCATATTTAATGTAGTAGGTAAACTAGAGGGGTAGACAATAAGTATATTTTATTTATACAGTAATGGGAGGGTTTACATTATAAAAAATATTTTATGGATGTTAAAAAATATTTGATAGATTATGTAAAATGTAGGGTTAGATTATAATTCAATTTTAATAGGGAGTAATGAGTAATGGGGAAGCTTAACATTTAGATTATATATTAACCATATTAGCATAAATTAATATAATAAATGATTTGTTTATATTTTAGTAAATGTATAATAGGTAACATTTCAGATGATAAAAAATGGCATTAAATAGGTAAATGTGCAATGGGGTAATGGGATAACATTTAAATGTTTTTAAATAGGTAAATGGGGATATTAAAAGTTAGGTATAGTATCATAAAATAGATCTAGGTTTAGAATATAAAAAATGTAATTTTAAAAAAATAGGTATGTAGAGATAGTGTAGGTTAGAGTTAGGTTTAGAATATAAGAATATGTTAGTTAGTAGGCATGTAGAGATAGTGTAGGTTAGAGTTAGGTTTAGAATATAAGAATATGTTAGTCAGTAGGTATGTAGAGATAGTGTAGGTTAGAGTTAGGTTTAGAATATAAGAATATGTTAGTCAGTAGGTATGTAGAGATAGTGTAGGTTAGAGTTAGGATTAGAATATAAGAATATGTTAGTCAGTAGGTATGTAGAGATAGTGTAGGTTAGAGTTAGGATTAGAATATAAGAATATGTTAGTCAGTAGGTATGTAGAGATAGTGTAGGTTAGAGTTAGGTTTAGAATATAAGAATATGTTAGTCAGTAGGTATGTAGAGAGAGTGTAGGTTAGAGTTAGGATTAGGATGCTTTTCCCCCTACAGGTACACAGGAACGGGGATATAAGGTTAGTGCGTGATTGTGTGAGAGAATGGAAAGCCAAGGGCAATAAGGGTTGTTTGGACTCCTGCTAAGGGGGGTCCTTACTATTGGGGTATTAGGTTAGTGACAGGTTAGTGTTAGGCTAGTAGTTAGGGTAGATAGGGTAAGCACCCCCTGAAGCATGTTTTGCCCGGAATGAAAGGTGTGTGAATGGCAGTAACATGGTTGAAGCCTTGTCGCGGCGTTACTGCTCACATGGGTAACCATGTGCTAATTCAACCCGAGTGTAAGACTGTGTGTGTGTGTGTGTGTGTGTGAATGCCTGTTGTAATTATTCTATATGTTCTTTTGTGTCTAGTGCCTTATATTGTATTTAACCACACCTACATTTAGAACAAACTTTTCCTGAGTGTTTAGAGTGTAAAACCACATCCCAGTTGTCACAATCATTTGCATGCATATATTCCTAAAAACATGAAGACTAGGCTCTTCATATGAAAAGCATTAAATGTGTTTCCAATTAGTTGTAAAATGATATGAGTTTGAGGCCGTGCCTTCACGAACCCCAAAAACAGATCTCGTAAGTACATAAATGTGCCCAATTTGTCTAGGGTACAATTGCAAAAAGGAGTTAAGAATTATGATAGAGGTTCCAGTGTTCTTAGAGACATTGATGGGTGTGCCCATAATGATGTCTGATCTCACCCACGGGCAGCTAGGCCATGCACCCATTATATCATGCAAAGGGGTTTTTATGGCAAAAAAGAGGTAACCTTTGATGGGTTAATACCGAAGCATGGGGCGAGCCAGCCTGGGAGACCAGTTTAGGCAATAACTAGTGATGCGCACAATGCTAACAAATGAAAGGCATTTTCTCTTGTATAAGTCTTTTCTCCATTGATAGTAACAGATACAGTATGTCTGGATAGCCATCCCAGAGGGCCGCTAAATTAAGAGAGTAAAAATGAATCATTTTTTTTAACCTTGCATTAAATGAAATATGTATCAATGTAGTAACAAAGCAACATATTCTGTAAATGTCCCTTTAAGTACAGTTATTCCTCTTCCTCTGCATAAGATGCATGCATTTAGACATCTTCCAGACACTAATAATGGTGTTTATATTTCTATATTTTCTATATACTAGTGTATTTTTTGGCTTTACCAGAAATTCATCTTAAGGGTAAGGCAATACACAAGCAGAAATTGGCTACGGACTCTTGACTGGATGAACAGCCTACTGGCCTGTAATAAACCCCTCTTAATACCCATCTAGAGTTCATTGAGGAGGAGCAGATGGACACTGGCCACACACACACAGGATGACATTCAGGACACTGGATAGTTGCACAGATTGCTCACCAATGGGTTGCCCAATAATACCATATATCTGGCAAATTTAGTAATGCCTTGCAGAGGGGTGGAGAATTCTCAAAAGCAGAGTAAAAATAAATTGTAGTCAAAAGAAGGTCAGATTCACAAAACAGAATATGACTGCTTTGTACACTTTATTTTATGTAAGCCAGGAATGTGTATTGGCCTACCTGGTCCGTATTGGCATGTTGATACATGTTGCTTTTCCCCATTCTCCGACACTAGTTCTCATCAAGTCTGAGCACACACAGGGAGGTTTTTAAACAGATGATTCCATGAGCAGGTTCACCCTAACATTTTTTTTTTTTTTTTTTTAAACACACCTCCTAATCTTAGCTCAGTAACCGTAAGGCTGATGCCACATGTAGCATATTCATGACAAACGGAAAAACGCTAGCCAAGAACCCGCCACTACACTTAAAAAAAGGTTCTACTTGTGCCTGCACCGAAAAGCATTCAACCCGCTTGGGTGAAGGGACACGTAGCTCTGCCTGAAACTACACATGCAAGCATTTTCAGGCAGAAATGCGCTATGTATGCCTGCACCCCAGTGGATTTAATGCTTCTGGCATTGGTCTCCCTTCCCAGTGGGCACAGACCTGCATGAATTTTTGAGACCAATTAATACATATGGACTGATGGTGCCATGCAGCAGATCAGATTAAAACACACTACATAATACACTCAAGGAATGCTTTGGGGTGTTTGCCCAAGTCTGCTGGTGCAGCAATGCTGTGTACAAAGAGAGGGAATGCTGGGGCTTTAGAGAGTTTTGACCAAGTTGTACATGTGCCCATGTTTTTGCCTTAAACTGAGCAGAATCCAGTTTGGTTTGTTAGTCTATACATTGAATGATCAGCCTGCCATATGGAACGGACCATTGAGCAAAGAGAATCATTCTGCCACTGACTGTGCTGGAAGATAGTCTCATGATCCATTTGGATGAACAGGCAGATATTCCCATTGTACCCAGCATAGGTCTCTTGCAGAAGCTGGCTCCCATATAGTGAGAGAAGACCCCTATTTCAGACCATTCAATTTAGAGCCTCACAATAAAATGGGAATAGGGCAATACAAAAAATAATGATATCCACACAGACCGTGCAAGTGATAAAGGCTTGGTGTTTATTATTCACAGAATTATATATTACAATAGCATATAAAACAATTTTACATACAAACACAACACAGCAATTGTGCAAGGCAAGAACTGGAAAGGCAGCAGCAATATGTATTATTGTTCTTCATTTTAAATAAGAGATTTAAAATATATTTCCCCTTTTAATATATATTTAACCCCTGCTTGTAACAGTATAAGTAAGCACCTCTCTATGAAGCCATATGTTCACTCCCCTGATGAGGGTTTTGGAAACAGTTTATGCCAGAGTCCTTTGGCTGCTGCAGCTTCTGGGCTCATTGTCTGACCTGAAATGGGAGGCAAAGCATTTACTATAAAAGGCACAGATGATCACATTTATGCCATCAAGTAAAACACACTCTAGAAACACAATATTTAGCCATTCAAGCCTTCAAACCAGAGTAATTGTGCTACAGTGCTGCTATAAACATCCATAGGTTTTGAGCCATATGGAAGCTCATCCCTACTTAGGAGTTAGGCTGTGATTTTAGATATAAAGGGGACAGCCTCTTTGTAATGTCAAAATACATAGACTGAGAAGGGATTTCTTCTTCTCTACTCACCAGCAGAACTAATGTACAGTATAATGCTGCTGAACACTAGGATCAATTACAGGTGGGAAAGCAGGATATTTTAGGGAGTATAAACTGTATGATTATACATGATTCTACAGCACCTTAAAGAAGAGTGCACCAAAAGGACTTGAGGGGGTTTTACTGCTCTTTTATTATATTGGCATTTGGATATGACATGAGCTCTCTTATAGTAACTAAGGCTACATTTATCCCCTGAGCCAGTGACACTCGTGTACACCTGACGGGAGAGGAGAGAGTGACAGACAAAAAAAATCCCCAAGATCCGATACTCACATTCTCACCAAGGCGATTCCTCAACTCTTCAAACTTTTGTAGAAGTTCTTGGTACTTAATATGGCAACAAGGGCAAGTCTGGAATGGAACAAAGGGTTAAAAGGGAAGATCAAAATAGAAATCACAGCAATTCAACAAGAGGGTTGTTTGTTTTTAATTAAAACATAGCTGGATCATTTATTAAATCAGGTGATTATTGAAAAAAAAAAAACAACAATGTAAGGCCAGAGTAATGTGTATGGCAGCTGCTAGTCAAGGCCCTTATCTGATATACAGTACATTCCTGCTCTGAGTAATGAGCTATATTAAACAAAGTTTGCTGGGATGAAAGCCAAGTGCCCAAGATATCCCCACCATATCCGTTTCGGCTCAGTGCCATAGAATGCACCACAAGAGTATACAGTGATGAAGCCAACGGGCAATGCTGGCCTAATACAAGCCATTAGCATTACACAGGTATTAAGCTGCTGTGTAGCCATTTTAGATTTTCATTCCCCTATCACTTCTGGCCCACACATTGACAGGAGGCCATCAGACTTGCAGTCCAGGCCAACTTCTTCCCAGCTGGATATGTATAATAGTAATGGCAATGATACAGACATACCTCTAGGTGCAGGCATCCTGGAGATTCAGATGGAGATACAATTTCTGTATAAAGAAGCATAAATGGTGTCACCAAAGTAAAGGGCTTGGGGGAAGGAGAGGACAGAAAGCAGAGACAAGCAGTGCACCTGAATCTGTAGCCACAGTAGCCTTTGGCTTATCCATACCCTGAGGCCTGGCAGGTTCACCTGAGGCACAGGAAGCCTCCAGCTGTGCGTTTCTTGGTGCCGTTTGGGTCTCATTCTTAGTTGTAACTGAAATTTCTCTTTGAGGTTTCTTCATGGCTAAACCTAATTTAAAAATGGCATTTAGAGAATAATAATGTTTTGCCTTTAGTAAAGCTGAACTCTAACAGGGCTAACATTATATACGAGAAAAGGCAAAGTGTCTGTACAGGTGTGTGTGTGTGAAATACACATATTAGTTTATGATATATTAGCTCTAACAATAACTATTACTCTGTGCCCATACCCTGCCTAGTAAACTACAATGAAGTTTAATAGAAGCCCAAGGCCGCTGGTAGGAGAGTGTACCACTAGATCAGTGATCCCCAACCAGTAGTTTAGGGGCAACATGTGCTCACCACCCCCTTTGATGTTGCTCCCAGTAGCCTCATAGTACGTGCCCAATTTTAAATTCCTGGCTTGGCGGCAAGTTTTGGTTGCATAAAAAACAGATGTACTGCCAAACAGAGCCTCCTGTAGGCTGCCAGTCCACATGGGGCTAAATAGGCAATCATATCCATTATTTGGCACCTATAGGTACATTATTCATGCTTGTGTTGCTCCCCAAGTCTTTTTACATTTGAATGCGGCTCACGGGTAAAAAAGGTTGGGGATCCCTGCACTAGATGGCGCTATTGCAACCTGAACCACAATCTGTATAACGAGCAAAACATTGATGAGGGCTGGGGGCATATTAAGCATGGGTGCTCTGGCACTGCAGTTAATGGATTTTTCATTGTATAAAGCCCCGAGTTTCCGTTTGTTGTTGTTGTTGACTACTGAAATAACAGCATAATGGGCTTTGATTTGTCACATTTCAAAGTATTTAAAATATAATGTAGTGTTGCAAAGCATTGATAAAAGCAAAATGTTTGCTTCAGAAACACTAACAGTTTAAATAAAAAAGCTGCTGAAGCAAACACACTAGGATTACCAGTTTTGGGCAAATGTACATTATATTTTAATTGCTTTAAAAAACACTTTCATTTTGTGGCGTTACTGTTTTTTTAACAAACAGAAATTCCATGTTATAGAACGGAGAAGACCTGGGATTTTAGCCAAGCTCCCAGACTGCCTGTGTGAGGAGCAGAGTACATTGTGGGTCCCAGATGCCTTTAGGCTTAGCTCTTACCTGTTCTCTGCAGTGGAATAGGGGGGCGTACAGATGAAGGCGCATGTCTGAGAAGGCCAAAACTCTGAACTCCTACAAGTAAAAATGTTATTAACTTGTTGAGAAATCTCCAGCACATAAAGCCATGAACAACAGGACACACACAGATCTCCATGCAGACACTCAATACATCAAGCTCAACATGGATTTCTGTTACATTGCATATTAAATAATAAGCATTAATTGTGGCAGGGAGCAAAATGCTGCTACACACCATGGATCGCTTCTCATTCACTAAACTAGAGCTCTTTTCGTTCATCAGCAGCCCTTGGTTTATAATAAATATATTGTACTTTTCCCCAATGTTTCCTAAACAAGACTACTGGGGTCACTTCTTTTTCTATTGATTAACAAGTAAAGTGCCCTTACCAGATGGAACAGCTGGGCGTATAGAGAGCGCAGGAGCACATGTAGCATCCTTTGGGACTTGGGCGCTGCTCGGAGCACTCAGTCGGGAGGGTGGTCTAATCACAGAGGCATTGTTTGTTATCTGAGCATGTGTTAAACTTGGTCTTGCCTAGAAAGAGAGATGGTGTCACCATGTGGTTAAGAAAAAAAAAAAAAAAAAAAAGATTCTGATATAAAAATCAGCTTCTCTACAGGAAAATGTATGATCATGGCTTGTACAAAGAGAAAGAAACACCTATACAGCCATAGCGGTCTGCAATGTACTAAGCACAGCACTGCAGGGAACAAAGCATCAGTGCTACACACTGGTTATACTTTCCAGCCTATATTTGGGATAAAACATTAACACCCCTCTGTCATTTAATCAGTTAAAGTGTGTGTAACTTATATAGCAGGTCTGCATAGGCCCACATTAGCATACGATCAGCTTAATCTATAGGTGGCAAAATTAGGCAAATATATGTTCATTGAAGATGTTGCCAAATAGTCAGGTCTTTTACATGTGCCCATAACGTTATTAGTGCCATGCAGTTACTTGGGCACAGACCTGTGATCTTCTGGACTTGCTGCTACTGAGCTTCTTTATCAAACTGACAAAAGGTAAGGGGGGATCCAACTAAACACAAAAAGAGGGTTCCCACTACACTGATATCTATGGGGCTTGAAAAAGAATCAAGTGCTCCCTCTAGTGGTCACAGTTGCTTTAACCCACTTTACTCTGCTCAAAGAATGCAGTCACAGTGAAAACTTTGGAGAGGCTCCAAATCACATTCAAGTCCTAGTAGTGATGCTAAAGAAAACAGACTACTGTTTTCAATCACAATTAGACAATATGTAAAGGGGAACTCATGGAAATATATTTTAAATGATGTTGTTCATTAGGATTAGCAGGTGACAATGCTACTAACCTTTGCAGCTGCAGCTCTGGGAGTGCGGAATCGGCTACCGATAGTTCTGTTTTGGGAAGTGTTTGCAGCTGAACTTCCAGCACTCGGTTTGGCATTACCAACACTGGCTCTCACTAGGCTGTTGCGTGTTAGTGGAGGTCGAATACTTCCTCTGGCTGGAATTCCAGTTCCCCTTGGAGGAATTTGGGAGAGCACTTGCTCCTTTGTCAGTTTCTGAGGCACAGGGGCAGCTGTTAAGGCCAATGACCGGCGGGCAGATGGTATTCCAGATGATGGGATCCCAGTTCCAGATTGCAATGCCCGTGCTTGGGGGAGGAAGCTTCTCTGAGGGTTACGTGGGAGTTGAGCGACATGAGTAGTTTCTCTTCCTAGATGCTTCCCACCTTGCGCCTGATGGCTTTTCTCCCTTTCCTCCTCAGATGCTTTGTTTGCAGATTCGTCCACCACAGAGCAGACTGATAAATTGGGGTCATGCTGCGTGGAATCTTGGCTTGACTTCTTAAACTGGAAGTTACTCAAGCCCGGAAGAGGTGTTGAGGTAACAAAAGAGAGTGAGCTAACAGAAAAGACGCTCTCATCGTGAGTAGCCTCGGTTTCCTGGGCCACTTCACATGGCTCCATCTCTCCCATGTCGCCTGTAGGTTCATGGCAACTCAGTTTGTCACTCTCATGGCATGAGGAGCTGGTTGTCTCACAACTCTTATTGTTGTCCTCTGCTTTTCCAGAAATCTGATGCATTACTGCCATGTTTGAACTTTCTTCCTTGCCCTCTGTTAATGTATTAGCCATTGAAATGGATTCTTGGGATACCTGTGTGACACCAGTTACTGGCATTTGGACTTGTGAGGACTCAAGGACACCCAAACTGTCAGCTCTTGCCACTTCAGGTAATGCAGTGTCCTGTGCGGGATCAGAAGTACAAACAGGTCCAAATGTCTGCTGGTCTTTTACTAATATAGCGTCCCCACTATTCTTGATATTATTAACTGACCGTTCAGATGCAGAAACTTGAATCGTGCTCACAGGGCTATTGTTAGGAGAAAAAGAAACATTCGGAGACATTACGGGTGCCTCTCCAGTGGCCTTTGAAGATGTAGCAGCTGCAGAGTTGACCAATGGATCCTTCATATTGTTACAAACTGTAGTATTGGAAGTGTTAACCTTTTCATCAACTATTGTTATTTCCTGTGTTGTGCTGGCAGAAAGCTTGGAAACAGCCTCCACTGTCTGAGCACCACTAACAGCCATAGCATCATTATGTGTTGGTTCTGCATCCTTAATGAGCGTTTCAGAACACATTTTTGACACTGCTGGTTCTGGCACAATATCATTTGTGGTGTTGCTGGAAGTAACATTTAGCATAGTATTAGGCAACTTGGAAACATTGACGGTATTGACCTCAGGCAAAATCTCTTGTGTAGTGTTGCTGGAAGAAAATTGTGCCTCAGCATCAGTTATCTGAGTGGCTATAAGGACCTCTGGCTCTAGTACAATATCTAGAGTGGTGTTGCTGGAAGTAATCTTTGGCATAATATTGGTTGCCTGTGCTCCAGTGGTCTCATCAGGCTCTAGCAAAATATCCTGTGTGGTGTTGCTGCAAATCATCTTTGGTACAGTGTCAGCCTTCTGAGTGCAAGCAACATCTTCAGGGTCTGACAGAACATCCTGTGTGGTGTTAAAGGAAGTCATTTTTGGCACAACACGAGTCACCTGGGCAATAGCTGGTTTTAGTGGGAAAAGAACATTATGTTCTAGCACAATATCCTGTGTGGTGTTAGCAGAGGCCTTTGTTCTGGCATCAGTGACCTGGGTGGTGTTGCCCGTGGTTACCTCGCCAATTATAATTCCCCGTGGAGAGGATTTATATGGAGCTTCGATAACCTGAGTGGTGTTTGCAACAATGACCTCATCATGCAGAATGTCAAGTGTGGTGTTGGCAGAAGCTTGGAGGCCGGTCTCAATCACCTGAGTACTGTTGGCTGCAGCACCCTCTTCAAGCACAATGTCCTGTGTTGTGTTAGCAGAGGTTTTCTGCAAAGTCTCAATTTCCTGAGTAGCATTTACACCAAGGACTTCATCATGTGCAACAATAATGTCTTGTGTTGCATCGATAAGGGCTAGAGGTACAGCTTCAATCAGTTGGGTAGTGTTGGCATCAGGAACCTTATACACCAAGACAAGATCTTGTGTAGTATTGGCACCAAGAACTTTACTTACTGGGACAAGGTCTTGTGTGGTATTGGCATCTGGAACCTTACTCACTGGAAAAAGATCTTGGGTAGTATTGGCATCAAGAACCTTACTCACTGGGAAAAGATCTTGTGTAGTATTGGCATCAGGAACTTTTCTCACTGGGACAAGGTCTTGTGTTGTGTTGGCATTCGAAACCTTACTCACTGGGAAAAGATCTGGTGTAGAAGATAATTTTCTCACACTTTTGATTACCTGAGTTGTGACAACTGCTTCATTTGTTATTTCCATGTCCACTGTTGTGTTGGTAGGCAATATGAAATCAGCTTCAGTTTTCTTAGAGGAAAGTTCTGAAGAAGCAGACCTGCCAACATGTTCTGCATGGAAGCTCCTACCCTCAAAAGTGCCTTTCTCCATCTTTGCTTCATTCATTAAGTTCATAATTTTCTCAACATTTCCCCCTCTTTTCATTTCCTGTGGCACATTTAATCTTGTTCCGTTCACCACACTTTTAGATCCTGAATGCCCGTGGGTCAGCAAAGGACTATTACTGTAGCTCTTCTCTTCACTGTTGCTGAGGTTATTAACAATACTCTTTGTTTCCTTCATTGGATCCAATTTTTGCTTTTTGCTGCTGCACACCCCATCTGTCCCCTCACCTAAAAAGAATATTCCTTCAGTTGAACTATTCAAAGCTTGGATCCTGCCACAAAGCTTACCCTTGTCTTTTAAATTAAAGTCATGGAGCTGCAGGTCCAGCTTTTCAAGGTCAAGAAGACTATCTCCAAGCATAGAAGGTCCCTCATTTGCAGGACTGCTGTCTAAAGATCTTATTATATTTGCCACTTCACATGCTAGCATGGACTTCATAGGGGTGCAGTCATAGGGAGGTGGTTCTGCATCAATGGAGGACACATCCAACTCTTCTACCTTTCGCTTTCCTGCACATCTTCCTTCTGTTTCTTTGCCTTCCAGCTGGTCAACAATGTCTTGACATTCTGCAGCAAAGAAACTTCGATACAGTGGAGCCTGCATGGGACTTTCCTGTGCAACAATGCTGTAAGTTTTTTTAATGCGCACATTTGGTGTAGCTTTTTCATTAACACTCCAATCCTCATTGGACTCAAGATCCACTTCCAATACAGGTGTAAGCTTCTTCTTGGCCTTAGTGCCAGTTGGCAAAGGAGTGCTGAAAAATTTGTTTCCTGTTACAGAAGTACCTTCAGACATTTCATAAGCTTCTCTGATTTTTGGAAAAGCCTCATCTAAGATGGAAGGTATAGAAGAATCACCAAGACTGCTGCTGTTCTTTCTGGGGGAGTTTGGATTTTTATTAGTGGTTTTGCTCTCTGCTTCTCCCTTCTGGACACATCTCAATTTACTGATGCCAGTCATTTGTTTTTCTTCATCTATTATAAAAGACCCATCCTTGAAACTACCAGCCTCCTTGGAGTACAGATTCATCATCATCATCGGCTCTTTCCGCCCACTTTCCATGCGATCATTGGATGCCTCTGAAAGACGTCCCCTTTTGAATCTGGACTTTAAGGAAAAGGAGGACCTGAAGCTGTCTGAATCACTCAGTCGCCTTTTGCATGGGCCTGTGGGCAGCTCCTCGCTTATTTTGGGGACATTGCTAATATCTTTCAGCGCTACTTGCTGCAATGGATTCAGCTGACTTTTTGTGCCTGATGGCACTTTGAGAGTTGTCTGAGCAGGGTTCTCCAGCTTTGTAAGAAGTTACCTCCTTATGGAGGGCAGGCTCATTTAGACATTAAACAAACCGATGGCGTCTGCTCTGGAACACCCTAAAATTAAAATAATTAACACGCGTTATGGTACAAACTAGAATAATCAACAAAGTGAGCACATCAAATTTGTTGGATTTTTATTAATATGTCAGTTTTCCATTTTAATAAAACATGCAAAATGATTTCTGTCCCATAATGTTGTCCCGATAGCATGGAGTGGGGGTAATTTGGGGCACCACAGTCAAAATTCTGAACAGCAGTTTTTGCAAGATTCAGATTTGCCTATTTGGCTTTGGTATTTGGCCATAACCAAAAATAAAAGGATTTAGTACATCCCTAGTTTTGTCCAGTTTCTACTTTCATAATGTGGTTAGAATGAGTTGAACACTAGGGATTCAGATAATTTGACCTTACAAAACAAGCTATTCAGTGCATAACCAACTGCATTATTACAGGGGTCCTCCTCCCAAAAAAACTTTTTTGCATAATTAAACTTCAACTGTTTTGTGAATGTAATTGCGTAAATCTTATTTCTGACTCAAACACTGTAGCAAGTCAGCTCTTCCCTGGTTCCGTTAATTGGCTTCTGCT
This sequence comes from Xenopus tropicalis, assembly GCF_000004195.4. Lineage (NCBI taxonomy): Eukaryota > Metazoa > Chordata > Amphibia > Anura > Pipidae > Xenopus > Xenopus tropicalis. The sequence continues at coordinate 44,624,109 of NC_030684.2, read as the reverse complement.
TCTTGGGACCCTGCCTGAATTGTTATTTCTCCTATATAGCATCTAAAACCTGACTGTAAGCATTTGTTTTTAGCATATACTTCTGTTTAGGTACTTTCTTACTTATATTCCACGAGAACATATTAACTGCTGCCTGGTTGCTTGGGGGAAATACGCCCCCAAGCAATCAAGTAGCAGTTAAAAGTCCAAACCAGAGAGTAGCAGAAGACAAACATGTAAATAGTAAAAAAAAAAAAAAAAAAAAAAGTCTAAAAGCCAATTATCTTATCTTCTGTCTACATACTAAAAGTCATTTAAAGGGTAACCACCTCACCACTTCTTTAAAACAGAGTACTTACCACCCAACCATTGCACACGATTCAAGCTGGGCACATGTGCAGTACAGAGGTCTCCAAAGAAGCTCAGTACTGTACATGAGCTCACATAGGGCAGTGCCTGAAATACCTGGGAGCCTGGAACAAGGTGGCAGCATGCCCTGCACAAAAGTGCCCCAGGGCAGAAGCATTTGTGGAAAGGAAATAAGGGCACACACTGTACATTACATGGAACCTAAAGTTTGGCTCAATTCCCTACATTTTATATAAAATATAACATAGGGAACAATATGTCTAGCACAGTTACCCAATGTTTGAAAAGCCAAATGGTATAAAGGATGGCACATACAGGCAAAAACTAGGGTTACCACCAGCTCTGCAAATAAATTTTCCCACTGTTATTAATACTCATTTCCCCCACACTGCCTTGCAGGTCACAATTAACACCCCGTGTGTGAGCGCTGTATGGCTTCCATCTGGTCCACCAGATACAATTGCAGTTTAGGGATGCACTGATTCTGTAAATAACAAATCTTCCACAAAACGTTTGGACAACTGAACATTATATTTTAACAGATTCAGAACAGTATTTGGGCAAAGTCACAACCTCAGTGGTTCATGTGACCTTGCAAAAACAAACTGGATTCAGTGCATCCCTCATGGCAAATAAATTAAATATTAAATCATTTTTTACGTATATTCATCACAAACTTTCAGTTGCCTTAAAGTTATCTGCAAATGTAAGTGGCACTGAAAGCAGTATTTGCTCTGCTCTTTCTGACTCCTGAAACAGTGTAGTAAGTCAACTGGCTTCTGCTACATAGTTTCAGAACCAGGTCAGGCAGATGCTGCTTTAATAGCAGTTACATTTACAAATAACTTGAAACTACAGTGGAGAGCCCAAATAAATTCTCTAATCATAGCCAGGCTGCCCCTCTCCCACCAACCACTGCTTTGGCGCCCCAAACCCACAGTTTTACACTCAAGCACTAAACCCATCTCCTGTGCGATATCTGCTATTAAACTGCACTTCCCATAATGCCATGCCAGCCTGCCATAGTTACACTGGAAAATAAGGTGCTACTATAGTTACGATAAGTAAGCTACTGAGAGTAAAGAACGTTCCCTACCTGCCAATTTTTAGTCTACAGAACCCCTAGTATTGCGCTTTCAGGCTCTTACCCACATACGATGTACCTGCCGTAGGGTAACTCCCAAACAGATTCCAAGCTGAGCGACTGCTGCTAATTTAAACAGCCCTCCCTATTCACTATTGGTTTTGAAGGGAGGCGTTACGGAACGCTTAGAACCAATTGCAAAGCTGACAGAAGAATTTAGCCAATGAAAAAAGAGAGGAGCCTGGATGTCGTCCAATGAGGTATTCCGGAAGGGGACGGAACCGGCGCCTTCAGCTGACCGGAGATTGTCAGGTCGTATAGAAGGCTTCAAACCTTTAGCACAGCGCATGCGCAGTGCAGAGGGACTGTTCGTCCCCCTGACAACGCAAGAGGTTCGGCGCATGCGTGATAGGTTCTCCGGGCCGGGTGTGTCGGTCCCCGCAGTATTTCGGTCCTGGTTTCCGGTCACTATGTCGGACGCCACGGTAGCGGATACCCGGCGGCTAAACTCCAAGCCCCAGGACTTGACGGACGCCTACGGCCCTCCCAGCAACTTCCTAGAGATCGATATCTTTAACCCACAGACTGTGGGAGTCGGGCGCAACCGATACACAGTGTACGAGGTCCGCATGAGGGTGAGTGTTGCCTGGGCGCAGAAAAGCTTTATTATACTGAGTCAGGGAGGGCGATAAATGGGCAGTATACCCCCTGATTATATAAGTGGGCATTAAATAGTCACAGTGTGGAGATAGGGTGCAGCCTACGGGTCAGCGCTCAGGGAATCTCTGCTCTTTCAGCTGCACATTGAGCTTTACATTGGTATGCTGGCAGTCTGTTTCCTAAACACCAGCAACAAAAGAAAATCTACTTATAACGTTTTAAAACACTTCAGTTCAAACTAACCAGTAGTATTATTTATTGGAATTATTTGTTTGTAAATGTAGCTGCAGTTGAAAGCAGTATCTCTCTGCACCCTGGGTTCTGACTGTTCCTACAATGTAGCAGAAGTCAGTTGTTGTTCTGCCAAGGAAGGTCTGGTAATCAGCAGTGCAGAGAATGGCAAGGAATAGATGTGACACTGCTAAATGCATCTTTCTGTTTGAATATCTGGAATGGGGAGGGCACCATCGGTGAATTCCCAGTCACCAACCTTTACATATGACCCTTTGATTTAGATCATGGCGCTAAACATTGAAGCCCAGGGGGCAAATTGAACACCCAAGTCCTTTGTGACCACCATGCTAGAGAATTGTGACCAGATCATTTGGAGAATCAGAATGTAGCTACAGAATGTGATTTCAAACTGGTAAAGCGAAAACTTGTGATTTTTCAGATATTTTGGTCATCCTTACCTAATTTTTCTTTTCCCGCTGAACACTCAGGGTGAAGACACACTAGGCTACTAGTAGCAGCTACTTTTTCAAGGCTACTCAACTCCAGAAAATACCCTGCTATAGACAATACTGAGAATTGCCTCTGCTAAAACACACATAGAGATATTTATCAGTAAATGATCAGCATTGCCTTTTTTAGTAGCCACAAGTAGCTGCTACTAGTTGCTCCATGTGTCTTCACCCTTAGAATTTGACTAATTAATATGGACTTCATTTGGGCTTTTTACTGATAATGCTACCCCTTTGGCCTGTGTTTGACATAATCAGTATGAAGAGTGAACACTGTCAGACCCAGATTTGTGGGAAGGCCACAAAGGCTTGGGCTTAGGGCAGCTGAGATCTGGGGGTGGCATGGCGCCTGCTGTCCGCTTCTGCAGTAAGGACTGGGTGGGAGATTTTGACAGCTGATTAAATCTTCTGTCCATCCAGTCGTGCAATTGTGGGGAGTAGATGAGTAAGGTGTGAGCTGGAGGGGCAGGTTCAGGGGGTTTGTGAGAGGCCAAGGGGAGCTCCAGTTTTAAGTCTAGCCCTGAGCACTGTACTGTTTGCTCCTTAGGATGTCTTTGTGCCTCCCCACAGCCTGGCCTCTTGGATAAAGCGCTGCCTAATGCAAACAGCTCTCCATTCAGCTTAATGACCTGCAAATAAAGCTGGAAAGGAAGGGCTTGCACAGTAAAGGTGCCTTATACTGCCCATGTATGAAGCCTGTCTGCCTGACTGACTGATTTGGACAAAAATTGTCTAGATATCTATCTGCCAGGCATAAAAATCCTGTCAGGGCGAGGACTGCATCAGCTCATTAATGTGTTCCTTTCCCTGACAGCCTGCATAGTTTCATTTGTTGATACTGCCCAGCTCAATGTGGGTGTATCGGGGAAAGATCAGCAAACTGATTTTTAGGTGCATGGCCTACTTATCGCATTGTGCCTAAACTCCATTCTTTGACTTTCTCTATGCTGACACAGGCTGAGGGTCGTCGACTTTCCTCAGGTGCCGCTTTACCAGGAGTGGCCAAAAGCCACCAGTGTTTGTATTTTAGATCACTGCGCCTCTAGCTTTTTGCATTGGCCGATTATGTATTTCTGCAAGAGCTGTTAGTGTTGGTTGCCTCTTTCTGTGTTAGAATATTCTGTAACAAATAAATAAACAATATTGACTCCTGAGAGAGTTCTCTCATTACATAAAATGCATAAAGGAAGGAATGGGCCCCACTACATTAGGCATTGCAGTGAAAATGACAGTGAGTCACCAATGTTCCTTTTTAGCTGTTGCTGTAATATTAAAGAAAAATTAAGAATGTACCAGTGAATTATACTCCGCTAAATATAGAAGGATTGTGCTTTAAAAAAGTTGTGATTCTGACTGATTTATTGAGAAAATCCACCAAAACCCCACTAGTCCCGCCCATCTGTTCCACTTCCTGCTGGCTGAATTCTCTGGCTGTGCAGGGGGCGGCAGCTCTTAGAACATGGCACTCTAGGATAGGAACCAATCAGCAGCTAGGCTGACCTGATAGGGAACCGAAGTATTGTATACAAACTAATGTTCTATCTTTCTATAGCAAAAACACTCATGGATAGGCCCATAGATCTCTGCTATACAGAAATTGTATTTACTGTCATAAACAACATTTAAATAATGCAGTTATTGTAAAGCAGGCTTTAAATTTGTAGGTTGTAGGGACATTTGATGGTATAGGATTTGTGTTGGCTAGTCAAGGGGGACTGTCTATTGGCCTTTTTCCCACCTCCTTCCTGAGCAGAGCAACATCAGAAAATTTCTGTTTTCCATCTGAATGTATATCTCTCTGACTGTAAAGTTACAGGACCGGACCAGCTGGTAGTGTGGTTACAAAATTCATTAAAAATAATAATAATCAAAAAATAATGTAAATTGAAAGGTGCTTAGAATAGTTTTTTTTAAGGTTTACTTATCTTTTAAAGGATATCCTTAAAAGGAAAGTGCTAATCTAAGCACTTTTTTAATTTACATGGCAAGTTCCTTGCCTGGTTCTTGACTGGAAGCTGGCCTGCAGGTAGCGCTCTTGTAACAAAATTCATTCATCTTAATAGTACGTAATTCCCTTTATATCTTAGAATCCTAAAAAGAAAAGTGCTTAATTCACTTATTTTAGGATTTACTTTTCCTTTAAGAGGCTAGGGTGTGCTGGTGGTTTATTCTACATGGTACAATACAAATGTGGCCATGCCTGTGTAAGGCCCATTGTACAGTATTCATCCATGTACCCATGGGCTGATCAGCTGGAGTGCATAAAAGGCTCGTGCATGGCCACAATACAGTAATGCCTCTGGTTAAATTTGCAGCATATTTGAAGTGTTGTCTCAGAGTATGGAGCAGGGGGAGAAAGTTGCAAATATTTTAGAGGAAGACGTAGTTATGTGATCTATGGGTTTTCCGTTTTGTTTTGTTTGTTTTTTTATCTGAGCAACTTTTAATGGAGATTTGGCCCAAGCCCAGCTCTCTGTATGTGCATATTCATTCATTCATTCATTCATTCATGCCTCTCGCTTCCATAAAACATGAAGAAGTTAATTCTGCATCATCTCTGTAGAATACCACATTTAGCAATCTGGTGTAGTGGAAGTTACAATCGAATTTTCAAGAATCGAACTAGTGGAACTGTTATTGGGTTCTTTAAAAATGAAGTGATTCCGTACTTCCCTTTTGCGGATCCAGCCCCATTGTGCATGAGTATTTCACACACTTGACAACTAATGACACTGCATACTGGAAGGAAGTGCTTTGTGTGTAACCCACTCTGCAGATAAAACAGAATGCTGACAGTTACACTTTTTGTCACCTCCAGGGAAAGCATGGTGATTGGGACTCCTTATGTTTTTACCAAGTTAGATTGTCTTGCTTTTTTTGGTGTCTTTGGTTTCTGGCTGGGATTTAGGCACAGTAAAGCTGGACCTTTGTAAAACTGGTTGTAAATCGTAAAAACAAAACATACCTGTCGTATTCTAAACTAGGATTCCCTAACTTTTTTTTTTTTTTACCTGTGAGCAGGGGAACTCCGACTTCCAAACCAAACAACCCCACACAACACAGAAACCACTAATATACCTATCACTGTAATCTGTTAATTCTAAACATATGAATAAATACCATTTTTATAAGCTGCAAAGCAGCTCTTCTCTTTCTGCACCATTTGAAATCCCCGGCAGTGGAGAAGGGGACTAAAACATTAATGTTACAAATTATAATAACTTTTCCACAGTTTAGAGACAGCATGCAGGAACTACATAACCCACAATGCATTGCACTGTGATGTTCCTTTCCTTATTGCTTTCACATGTGCAGGGAATTGTGGGATTTTAGGATGCAGGCTGAGGACAATCGACTACTGTTACATTTTATTTGAGTCAAAGTAGTCAGCCAGATCAGCAGGAGAACAGGTTGCCGGGCTTAGGGAACTGTTCCAAACCATATTATTACATTTAAAAATCATGAAAAGGCTACATATTTTTTAATTTATGTATATTGCAAAGTTGCTTTTCAAAAAGTTCAAGTTTGGGTGGAGTTCCCCCTATAAATATAAAAAAAAAAAAAAGTTGGGGAGCAATGCAAACATGAAAAAAAAAAACTTCCTATGGGGTGCCCAGAAAGGGCTGTGACTGGTTATTTGCAGGCCAATGAGGAATGACAGACTCCAGAAGGCAGTTTAGTAGTACACATGATCTTTATACCTCCAAAACTTGCCTCCAAGTCAGAAGTGAGCACTTGCTTTGAGGCCAATGGAAGCAACATGTTATCCACAAGCCACTGGTTGGGTATCACTGCTCTAAACCCTTCATTGGAAAAATGTGTTTGAATTTGGGTCATGTATTGCATAGCTCCAATAACAGAAGAGGCAGCAAGTGAAGGGACAAGCCTGTGAATGAGCGCTAACCTAAAAGGGTAACTATATAACATCAATCTACTGTAGATTAGGTTTGGGGAAAGCTGTTATTTAGGAACATAATTATAATTTATATTAATAATGATAAAAAATATAGGACTGGACAAGCCTCAGCCTTTAGTAAATGCAGCACCGCAGTCTAATCGCCTTCCTTAAAGGAACTGATAAACCTCAGCATCACAAAAGGGTTAAAATCCAGGTCCAAATTGCAAGTGGGACCGTTTTTTCCCTTAGTAACAGTAACTATGTTATTGATCCCCAGCCGATTGTTGCAGAGCTCTTTTTCTTAGTGGGCTCCGTAAAAATGTTACAGCATTGCACAGGGACGTGCTCCTGTTAATGTGCGCCTAAATATAATGAAAATGTTTTTTTCATTTGAAAGAAACTACAGAATGGCTGAGCAACGGAGCACTGCACAAAAAAACCTTTGCAATAATGATTGATTTGATCTTTTCTAGACAAATCTGCCCATCTTTAAACTGAAAGATTCCTGCGTTCGAAGAAGGTATAGTGACTTTGAGTGGCTGAAGAATGAACTGGAGCGAGACAGCAAGGTAAGATGATCAAAAAGACATGGCTGGATGTTTCACTCCCTTGTGTAAATTGTTTGAGGAACAGTTTGACAAAGCCTTACCATGCTTTTTGTTTTACATGTAGCGAATTAACTTTACAGTAGGATAGCTTCTGTGGAGTAGAAAACAGTTATTCATTGCTGCACCACACTGCTGTAGCCTTGAAAATGATAGCACTTAGAAGAAAACAAAGTGCCACCCAGGATGTGGGGTTCTTTTAGTTGCATGAAACAAGAAAGACATTTACAGTGCTTGGTCTAACCCATGCACTGCTAGATGTACCCATACACCAGCACTCGGTCTAACCTGCATTATAGGGTTAGTCCTATACTATGGGCAAAATATGTACAGTGCTTATCAAAAATTACAAAACATTGACAAATCAAGTAGTTCCCCATACAGCTCATTCCATTCATGGGACAAATTCCCTTGGCTGCTTTCTCTGGGATCTGTAGGAAGGTCTACCTATGTCTCTGGTTTCCTCAGGGGCACCACACAACTGGTAACCTTTTATGTAGTATGATGTAGCAATAAGCCCCTTTTTAGTTCTGCAGTGGTTGTACCCTGTTGAATAGTTAAATCACTTTTGCATAAATGATGTTAATTATAAAGGCCTGTTACTCTCTTCTTATTGGTTGCAATTTTTAAGTACATGAATTGACTTTGCTTTGAAAAGTAACGGGGAATTTATTGTAAGCATATGCACAGAAACATTTCTTCCTAAACTTCTCCTTAACAACCTTGGTAGGACACCGTCTACCAGGCAACATCGGAAGAAGGTATAAGATAAAACTAATACATTGTTCCATTGTAAATAATCCACTATGATAAGAGCCATTCATATCCTGTAAATTATATCCTTATAAACCAGGGCTGTCCAACTGGCTGAGATTAACTGCCCCCCTGCATGGTTCTCACCTCAGATTCAGGCTGAAATCCCCCTGTATTGTTTAATCATGTAATCCCCTGTAGTGTTCACACCTTTTAATGCCTTCATTGTTTTCGCCCTGCATTGTTCACACCTCAGGCTCAGGCTGTAATCACCCCCATTGTTCACCTGTTCACACCTCAGACATTCCCTCTGACACATCCAGCATTGTTTCTCTGTATCCTGCCTGTGTGTGCCATAGGGCAGGCATAGTGTGGCACACATAGGCAGGGGACGGCAGGAATAGTATGGCACACATAAGCAGGGGAGAGCAGGCATAGTATGGCACACATAGGCAGGGTCGGAGTGGGGGGTGCAGGGCCCACCGGGCTCCCGCCCCAGGGGCCCTGCTGGTGCCCCAGCCAGCCATGTCCCCTACCCCCCCCAAGGGCCCCCCTAACCCTCCCGCAGGGCCCCCACCCGACGTCCTCACCGAGCGCGTATAAATTGAACGCGTCAGGGGAGGACCAGTCAAAAGGGGGAGCGCCGGCAAAGGTCGGACTGGGCCGCCGGGGCCCACCGGGATTTTTCCCGGCGGCCCAGTCCAACCCTGCACATAGGCAGGGGAAGGCAAGCATAGTCTGGCACACATAGGCAGGGGAAGGCAGGCATAGTATAGCACATACACAGGCAGGGTAGGGCAAGCAGTACTCTGCCTGCTCTATGCTGCCCATGTGTGTCATACTCTGCCTTTTCTTATGTTGCCTGTGTGTGCCATACTCTGCCTTTTCTTATGTTGCCTGTGTGTACCTTACTCTCCCTGCCCTATGCTGCCTGTGGGAGGTGAACCTGGCAGGGGTTTGTTCTGGGAGTTTATTAGCATTTGGAAATAGTCATTATATGGTCCCTAAGGTGTGTAATTATATGCTAGTGGTTGCTGTGCTATCCACATAAGAGGAGGAGGCACATGGATATAAGTGTATGTCTTAATATGACATAATATAATTCTTTCACACATGAATGAAGGGTGATATCCCTTCAGTGAGCACCAACCATTGGGTTTCTTGCTGTGTTGCCACCATTAATGTGGGGATGGTCTTAAAAGCTGTTGTGATAACGTGTGTAGTTTGAAGTGGGTGCGGTTTAAAAAAGGGGAGTGGTCAAAACTGGCTTCCATTATCGGCCCTCCACCATGTAGGCCAGAAAAATTCCAGCCCTCGGTACCACAGAAGTTGGACAGCACTGTTATAAACAGTGCTAAGTGATGTCATCCATTATAAGAGGTGCTCAGTGATGCAGATTTGTAAAGTATGAGGATATTAGCTTATATTTGGAACACTGGTCAAAAAAATTTCATTACAGTAATGATTCTTCATTGTTATTTATATATGACAATAAAACTTAAAACTATATTTTAAAACATGATTTACTATATAAACTACTGAATATCTTAATATTGGTCAGGCCAAAGCTCCATACGGCTGAATCTAGACAAGCCATATGGAACGCCATATTTTTCTTTTAAAACACAGACCAGTATCTTCTCAGCAGTGTCCCATTATTAATAGCAAATGGTAACAATTTTTTCTAAAATCTTGTACTACATCTTTGGCTATGCCTCCAATAATAAATAATGATCAGTGTACATACTATATCCGTTGGTTATGTTTTTCTCTCTCTCATAGATTGTAGTACCACCACTACCAGGGAAAGCGCTAAAGAGACAGCTGCCATTCCGAGGGGATGAAGGGATATTTGAAGAGTCATTTATTGAAGAAAGAAAGCAGGGCCTGGAACAGTTTATTAACAAGTAATGTTGCATTTGTAACTTTTGTTTCTGTACAGTTAACATTTAGGGGCTTATTAATTAAACCACAAATTAATCTTTTCGCATGTATATGCATCATAGAGAATTGTATTTACATCTTTTCATAACATAATGTGTTTTCCAAAACAATCTGGCTAATTGTTTTCATTTTTAGTTTTAAATTCTCCAGTTTGGCATTTTAAAAAGGAAAAAAAAAGTATAGGTGTTGGGTTTGGGATAATGTGTGCTTAATATTGACAAAAACTGTGGCTTTCCTACCTCTTTCACTTCTATGTATTATACTTGTGGTATGTGTAATATGTCTCTCACATCGTTGCATTATTGTCTTCAGTAACATCTGATGTCTTTTGTAAACAATGAATGGCTGTAGGTGAATCGTTTGTCACTTCTTTGACTTGTTTTATTTAGCTGGCCAGTCTTTTACTGTCTTTTACTAAGTGTTTTGGGACCCACAACTTCTCATTGACTTTTTTTTGTTTGCAGGATTGCCGGACACCCCCTTGCCCAGAATGAACGGTGTCTGCATATGTTCTTGCAAGATGAAACAATTGATAGGAATTATGTGCCAGGCAAAGTGCGCCAATAAGGGACAAAGGCAAATCCCTCCACACCTTTTATTGCCCCTCACATCATCATCGCCTGCTAAATTACATATATTTTTACACTACTCCCACTTAAACTCCCTTCTCTGCCATGTTTCCCTTTGCCTTTAAAGGTCACTGTATCCCCACTCCTGCTGCTCTATACAGAATGATGCCTGAGGGTGCTGACGAAAGCATTAAACAAGCCTGGCAACCTCCTGTACCATGGGTATCTCTGGAAATAGGAAATTCAGCACCAGAACCTCCCCTTACATGTCTTAGCTCTGCAGTGAGAGTGGTGCTGATACTAAGATGTAACCCTTTCTTAAGACCACAGTGACCTTGCTGTGGAAGGCTATGGATATAATTTGAAGGGGAACTTAAGTCTCTTTCCATGTCTCATGACCTTTAACCCTCGACAAATCTTTACATACAATCTGTCGATTATTAAGGTCTGAGGCTAATTAATTATGCCCTTTCAACCCCCTCATTATATAACTACATATGTTTATGTAACATTCAGAACAAATGTTCATGTATGGTGTACAAGCAGCTATAAAAAGAGGCAAGCTTTAAATCGTGTATGCTTTAATATGCAAGTGACCAAACCATTATTGGTCAGAATATGATTTAGCTACTCAGACCTACGCTGGTATGGCTGCATTGGCTCTGAGACTAAAAGAAGCTGAATCCTTCGTTTAAAGCTTTGAATACCTCGTTGCTAAGAAGAGCAGGCACAGCAGAGATATAGTATAAGGATTCCAGAGCCAGGTGGTGAATTCTATGATGGGCTCTCATCCCATACGATCAAACAAAATGCCTTTTTAATGGTGGAGCTTAACAGAAGAAAACACTGTTTCCCGACATAAGTTTTGCGTCCACTTCAAAGATGTTCTTTAACTGCCTGTGATCAGATTGGGGAAGACGTTTCTGTGACTGGATTGATGGAGTCATCCCTAGGATTTGCAGAAGGGATCAAATCTGATGGAAGATTCAGTGCTCTTCTTGCTCAACTGCATAGGTGGGGTGGAGGTTGTGGTTGTTAATTTTCCCTTAATAGGGTCATGACTGGATGGAGAGTGGGGCAGATGGCCTGCGACATGACCATCAGCTGCAGATTCAGAGGAGCAGTCACCATCATCACTGGTCAGCTCTTGATAGGGCGTCTCATGTCTGTCACTAGAGGAGTTTGTGTGGCCACCGGTGTATGCCGATCAGTTGCATCAGTGTCAAGCCTGGGCTTCTGGGCATCTTTGCTGCCTGCGTCCTTGTGTTGGAGAACATTTCTGTGTATATAAATATCTATATCTCAAAGATGAGTCTGTGATGTTTTTTTTTTTTTTTTTCTTGGTACAGTTTAAAAGATACCCTTAACCTTGTTGTTGTAACCTAGAGCTTTCCAGCTGGGAGCAGGTGGCCTGGTTTCCATGCATTCCACGCAATGCAGTTAGTTGGCAGATGATTTACTTAATATATTGTGTGTACACAAAGAAAGAAATATATGGATGCAAATGAAGGACAAATGATCCCATGTATGATATCGGGGCTTCACAGTGCTGTGCAGACATATTGACCTCTTCTGTGGAAGGGGCATCTGTAAATTCCGATTAATACAACACTTTTCAGCCACATAGTAGACAATAACAATGATACTTATTACCAATAATAGATGTATTAAATGTGGCCAACTATATGTTATGTATAATGATAATTGTAAATGATAAATGTAACTTTTTTTGTCTGTAAATGGAGGGGTTACCAGACAGGTGATAGTTAGGAAAGGTACACATTTCAGTACTTGACTAAAGTAGCCTTCCATATGTTTATGCCCAATGGACCTATAAGCTGTTTTAGTGACTATTTACTGTGATGGTAAGTGCCTGGTTGCTCATCCCATCTCCCCCTACTGGCCAAGCATAAGGTAGCCATACACGGGCAGATTTAAAATGCCAATACGGGCCCTTTAGATAGCTGAAAGGAAAGTCATTTTGGCATTTTACTGCCAATAGATTTGCCACATTAGTGGCACCTAACACAATATATTTATTCTGCAGAAAGCATTGCCATACTTAAGTAAAGAGCCCTAGAAGCTTTCTCCGTTTGGTTAAGACAGCAGCTGCCATTTTAAATAACTTTCTGCTCCAGCTCTAGCTGTTAGAGCTGAAATTACACATTCCTAAGGATAGGGGGGAGCAGGAGAGAGCTGCGCAGACTCTGACCCTGGGGATTAAGAATGTTTCTGAGAGAGGAAGTCTTTTTTTTCCTGTTGTGCTAATCCATTTGGCCCTAAGGTCAGATTACAACAATATCACCCAATTTAGGTGGGCATCTTTGGCAAAGCATCTGTGGAGAGCATGTAGAATTCTCTTGTAGGTCTGTCAAAAGATGTAACATATAGTGATGAGTGAATCTGTCTCGTTTAGCTTCACCATAAAATTTGCGAAATGGCGAAAAATTTGTGTCCTAACAATCCCTGCCAGAAGCACAGTAGGAGGGGGAGAGCCAATCACAGCCCTGCACTCACACAAGCACAGACAGGCTTCAGTTCCCTATCAGGTCAGCCTAGCTGCTGATTGGTTCCTATCCTACAGTGCAGTGTACTGAGGGCTGCCGGCTCCCCAGCTCATCCATAGAATTCATCCAGCAGGAAGTGAAATGGATGGGCGGGCTTTTGGGTGAATTTTTCAATAAATCGGTACAAAACACAACTTTTTTAGCACAATCCTTCTATATCTAGAGAAGTACAATTCCCTGGTACATTGTTAATTTTTATAGGATATGTCTCCTTTAAGTTGTTATTTAAATCGACCTAGAGGGTTTTTTTTTGTTTGTTTTTTTTATTAGTCCCTGCTTTACTAGTAGACTATCAAACTGACATCAGTGAGTTGAGCCCACATGGGTGTGTATTGTGGGTTTTGACAAAAGATGTGATAAACACAATTGTGTGTGTGTGTGTGTAACAGAAACCTCAGAGCTGCCCTGGAGCTGGTGTAAGCAAACATGGCTGTTGGAGTGTTGTCCGTTCAAGTTTCCCTCGGAGGTTCAACCATGGGCCAGGCCCCCTCGTAGCTTGTATGGGTGAAGACACACTGAGCTAAAACACGACAGTTATCAGTAAATGATCAGCATTGCAGGCTGAGGTCCCTGCCATTGCTCCAAGCATCTTGTGGACCCAACCCCATGCCAGGGAGGATATTTACATGCCTATGTATGATTAAGCGCCTTAGGTGGCACAAAACGGGTAAGGCTGTTCTTTGTGATAGTGTAAAGGTGCGAAATAAACTAGAATTTGCTAGCTAGCTGCTACCAGTTTGAACTTTGGGTGTGGGGTTGTGCCAGCCTGCGTATAGTGCTTCCTGTGCTGAAGGTCATTTGCACCCGGACCCACCGTTTCCTGTGTGAAGCTTACACCCCTGCGCTAACTGGTGTACCCTTTGAAGTTTGAGGGTATTTACATTTATTAGTCATTTACAAAAGTTTTTACACTCTTGACCAGTGCTCTCATTTTACTGAATAACAAAGTATACATCATTTTACATTAGTAAAACATTTTAAGAAAAAGAAACTGAAGTTTGCTGTTTGCTTTAGTATTCAGTCTCTACAAGGTTTGCATGGGGGGGGGGGAACAATTGCACTAACTAATACACTGTAACTAATACACTGTGATGCACGTCAGTCCCTGCCTTCAGTGGACCTTAAAATTAAAGTTGGCTAAATATTGGCGGTAACCAGTCAACCTTTAACCCTTTACATGCTGTAGATGCAAAATCTATGCTACTACAGTACATGTTCCGGTTCAACATGGGATTGCAAGTTCTCTGGTTACAGCTTGCAGAAACATTGGCTAGTGTGGCCAAGGGTTAAAATAAGTTGATTGCAAGGTTAATGTTGTCTCACCATGTTTATTTGCTGGGTGTCTGGATGTTTCAGACACTTGGTAAATACATGTGGTAGGACAATATTCACCTTGCAATAAAGTTCTGTGGGATGTGTTAAAGGAGCAGCCACGCATAGATTAGCGTTGGGGGGACTATATTGACTGTTCCATTAAAATAATTGTCACATTTTTTAGAACAACACATTTAGGGCTCTTGCACACTTTATGAACATGAGTGTACACATTCAACTTACTGTAAAGTACAATGATTGTGTTTGTAAGCCAACAAAATGGTAAGAATTGGCTGAGTCACTTAGGTATAGTGAAACCTGCGCCTCACATGCACAAAAAGCCATCTCTGCGTGCTGCACTGCTCCCTGGGTGATGGCAGAGCATTCCAGAGATGTAAGAGACAAAGTAATCGGAATGGTTACAGTAGGAAAGTTGAGAGTCATAGTGGATATTGCTGTTACTAAGGAAGTGGAATCTATGTCAAACCACCCATGTGCACCTCAAAAAGGTTGTCCCTCAATTAATGCTTCCCCGACAAAACTTGTGAAAGAAGCCTTAAATGGGCCAGGAAACACCTAGAAGTTCAGTCATTGAGACTAGTGTAAAGGTATGCCAGTCAACTCTATGGCCTTGTTTGGGAAAATGACACACAAAGAATTAAGTACATAATGATGCTGCAAAAAAAATTATGTAAAATTACTAAGGGTGCTTTTTAAATCACTTTTGCAATTTACATTATTTTTTTCAGTCTCAGAACTAAGTTTTTATTAACTGCCAATATAGTGACTTTTGTAACAAAAGTGCCACCTGCTGGTAAATGCCTCTAACTGTACATTCTGAGAGATACACCTTCAAAAGGAAAACAGATGTTCTGCTGTTGCTCTGCTTGGGAAAGAGATCAGAAGCCTTAGATGCCCTTTCTAATCTCCTTTCTGAGGAGAGCAACATCAGGACACTTTCACTTTGTACAATTGGGACTACCCAGTTGTGCCATTAGGAGGTTAGAATCCTCCAGTTTTCCAGCTGGTCGGCAGCCCTGGAAAACTTTGTCCTTGCTCAGAGAAATGAATTCTGCACAGCAGGCACTGCTGTTGAGAGGAAGGAGGGAAGAAAGATAAAGGGCATGGAAAGGAACTTGCTAATAAATTCTAAAATGGGACATTTACCTTTTGCAAAGTCCTGCAAAAGTGGTGGAACTTAGCAAAAGAAGCATTTTTTTTCTCACAAGGGCCAAACATGGAAGGTATACACTTTCCAAATATATATGATTGCTTCCTCCAACTAATTTAAGCCGGCCATACACGCACCAATATTATTGCACAAAACCTCGTGGGGACAAGACGACTGATATCGCAAAGGCTGCGGATAACGGTCATCTTGTTGATCAAACAGGTTAAAAGATTTTGATGAGCAAAACCTACTTTTAGGGCTGAATCATCAGGTGGGAGTAGAATACCTATTGTTTCTACCTCCATGTCTGACGGTTCAGCCCTGAACGTTAGTGGAGCAAACAAACGATCTTTCCTGTGACCAAAAGATCCTAATTGCAATGTGTAGCCTGTATTGCTTGGTAAGGGAATAATTCCTGCATCCATTTCCTTCTAATCTATTCAGTATTTGCAGTTTGCAGCACTTGAGCCCCTTGGCCATGCCCCTTTCTGCCCCAAGTACCCCTTTCCATCTAAATGCACTTCAAGTTCTGCCTGTCTCTGAGGTATATTGTGATATATTTGGGTAAAGTAAATCGGATTTTATTGAAGAGAACCAAGTGAAGGGTGGGGAAATTGGGTGACTGCGGAGGAATCTGTATGCTTTACAAACACCAGGAAGGGGGTAAATGTGATATTATTATTGGTGGTGGCGGTGAGAGGAATTTTTAAAAAAAATCACAGGGAGTGGGTTGATAGGATTCTATTGGGGAGTGACCATGTGACACATAGGGAAAATAGGGTGACTCCAAAAAAGTTTAACAAAAGTGGGTAAATGTGAGTTTATTGGGGGTGACTATATGATAGGTGGGTGATACCTGCGAGAGCTGACATCTCCCTTAGCCTAAAAGTACTACTATACAATAGCTACATTTAGGGCACTGGCTTGATATTCACTCTTGGCAAATAGTCACCCATAATAACAGTCATTCAGTTTTCTTGGGCTGCAAATGGCATCAGCATAGCCCTTCTCTCTCTGGCTTTCTCTGTCTCCTTATAAACCACAATAGTCTGTGAAATATGTTCCGCGCATGCTCCCACAATTACAGACTAAACAACATACGGCAAAGTCGTTAACGAGAACATCTGGCACCTAAAACATCCGAGCCAGTCACGTCTTCTTTTAATATTCGTCGCTTGCATTCAATATCACGACTATCACTATTTACCCTACAGTAACCTCCGCTGCATTTCCGTCAGTCTTGGTACAAAGAGAACCCGTATGAGAGCGCACACCATCCCCACATGCTCCCTATTCGCCCAGTCACATTGCCCCCCCTTACTCTAGTCGCCATTACATAACCAGCAGAAGGCAAATCCAGCCCTGCCGCGGAGCCTCATGGGACATGCCTTATGGAACTTGTAGTCCCCGAGTTCCCCCTAAGCGCCGCAGTTGGTTGAGTCCGGCACTCTGACTCCCGCCCTGCACCGCGGTTGAATGGCTGCGGCCCCGGGTACGTCAGGCAGCGCTTGCGCCTTTCAGTCCCCCGAGCAGCAAGTAAACAGAGACGTCAGCGAGAAGTTTTGTGGTGTCCAAAACAAAAGGAAAAGTGTCATTTAGCGAACCCCGTCGGTATCGGAATTCATATAGACAAGGAAGGCCGTCCCTGGATTGCTTATGTTAGGCCCGGAGACCTAAACTCGAATTAGCAACAGGTATCAGGTCTTCTTCATAGACAGTAACGGGTGTTGGTGCAAATCTAGCACAGAAGCACCTCCGCCGGCGCAAATCTTTAGCGGAGACTGGAGTGGGGATAGGAAGCGGCCAGCGGGGAACCTGGGAACCCGGGGCAAGTAGCCCCTCTGCCCCTGTAACAAGTGCCCGGGCTCATTTATATACAGGAGACTGGGGGGATCTGCGAGTGAATGGCACCCCCCTGTGATGGGCAGTGCGGGGTGAACTGGCAGTGACTTCTTGCAATTACCTGCGATCGCTTCCATTTCCGAGACCGAAGAAAGAGACCGGGGGGGGGGAGATCTGCCGCCAAGTCTGCCCGCTGTGTTTGCATTCGTCTCCGCCATGGAAGGACCTGACCCTGTCTCTGTGGAAATTGATCCAGATTTCCAGCCTCAAACTCGGCAGAGGTCTTGCACATGGCCCCTGCCCAGACCCGAACTGTCTGTGGTCCCCCCGGCAGCCTCCAGCGAGGAGAGTAGAACCGACACCCCCGATGGCCCCTCCTTGCTGCCCGCAGAGGGGGAGGACAGGTCCCTAGGTGATGGGCCAGTTGGAGGTGGTGGGGTCACTCCCAGGAAAGGGGGATCTAGGAGAAATGCTTGGGGCAACCAATCTTATGCAGAACTTATCAGCCAGGCAATAGAGAGCTCCCCTGAAAAGCGTCTCACTTTGTCTCAGATTTATGACTGGATGGTCAAATCGATCCCCTACTTCAAAGACAAGGGCGACAGTAACAGCTCTGCTGGCTGGAAGGTAATGGGATCACTATGGGATCACTGGGGGATCACTATGGGATCACTGTATGTTGCACGTGGAGCGAGAAGAGAATGCTTCCTGGGTTAGATGTGCCAGGGGCTGCCGCCTTGCTGCAACTCATAACAAGCCTCCCCTGCTCTAACGTACCAGTGAAGATTAACTAGATATTGCCCATGTGCCATACTTCTTGAGAAATATAGGCAGACATGCTTTGTTATGTTTGGTGCTTAGTGTGTCATGTGGTTAAATACGTAGACTGTCTCAGCCAAGATTAGTGACGTGGGACCA
The DNA here is from genome assembly GCF_000004195.4 of Xenopus tropicalis. NCBI lineage: Eukaryota > Metazoa > Chordata > Amphibia > Anura > Pipidae > Xenopus > Xenopus tropicalis. The sequence continues at coordinate 44,605,693 of NC_030684.2, read as the reverse complement.
TATGGCGGTGTGGCTTTGTCACTATAAGTAGCCATTTAACTTTCATGTAGTGTATGTTGTGCTTGTGCACTTTACTCTATGCATTTCAGGTATAGTGGTGTAGTGTAATCATTACGATTAATGGTTCAAGGGTCAGCACTGCATAAATCCATCATGAATTTGTTCTGCATGGTACAGCATGTACATAATCTTAATGACTGCACTATCACATTGCGTGTCCTTTAACAGCCTCGCACAGATATGGCATTTATTATCTGGAAACTTAATATGCAGAAAGTTCAGAAATATGTCCGTGTCCATTCAGTAGTGTCCTATTTAACAAAATTCTTATATGATTTGTAAATATTTGATGTAATAATAAAACCGTATCATGCACTTGATAGTAACTAAGCTGCATAAACCCATGTAGGTAGAATTCTATTGAATTTTTACATTACTTTGTAGCCTTAAGGAATGGGGTTGACATATGCAGAAAGCTACAGGTCCCAAGCATTCCAGATAACAGATCTCATACCATAATCTATATCGCTTCTTATTTTAGCCCTTTGTTCTGTGAGGAGGTGTGACAATGATAAGAAGTAATTATGGCGGCATTGCTTTATCATTTTTCTACTTCTTGGGTACAGCTTGGAATGTGATGGTTTTTGTACTTTTAGAACTTGGCACAGGGCCCTGGTTTAAACTTGCTTTTAGTATATATGGAATTCTCTGCATCAGTGTACATGTTTGTGTCTGAGCACTGTGTAAATCACAGTTATTTTCATTTTGTCTTTTTTCATCTGGTAACCTCCTTTTTAACTATCCTAACTTGAAGTGTATAAAAATATATAAATACATGTGCGGTGTCGGTTACCCAGAATGTTTTCTACCTGGGCTTTTGTGGATACAGGATTTTCCGTAATCTGGAGCTCCATGCTTTAAAGATCCAAAGATGCATTTAAATAAGAGCAGTGTGGGGGTTTTCCAGGGGAGTCCTAGGGTTTTCTGAAAAAGTGATGTTACCCTAATTCGGAACACACACCTTCAGTTTCCTAAAAATAATTGAACATGAAATACATCCAGTAGGTTTAGACATCAATACGGATTTATTCAACTTAGTTATTATCAAGTACATGGTACTGTTTTATTATTATTACAGAGAGAAAGGAAATATTTTTTAAAAATTAGAATTATTTGTTGAAAATATATTCTATGGGAGATGGGGTTCCTGTAATATGCAGCTTTCAGAATTTCTTGTTTCAATAGGGTTCAATGGCAATGCTATATTTTGGTGATTTGTGGAAAGAGTTTCCCTATAATAGACCCCCATACGATTAATGGATTTATTAATTATAATATATTGTTATTTTTGTAAAGTGCTAGAAAAAGGAGAACTCTGTAAATTGTCCTTAACAGTTGCAAAGGGAATTGGATTTCTTGTGTTTGTGTTGTGCTAAATTTGCATTATTGTGAAACACTTGTAGCATTATAAGGCTAATGCCACAAAGGGCTCATTCTGTGAATCTGCCCTTATGCTGGCTTCAGCCTTTCTCTGTGCCTGCACCTGGCGCTATTGTTCTGGCCGAGGTGCAGGCACACAGGGTGGATTTTTGACCCAAAATGCATATTTGCGTGTTTTTGGGCCAAAATCTCCTCTTTGTATCTGCACCCAGACTGATGCAGTAGTGCTGGGTTTTCGCACAAGAGAAAGGCTAATGCCAGCATAGGGAATTCTCAGCCTGCATGCCACACACACTTATTGAAAATAAATTGTAATGTCTACTAATTGAGTGAACATCCACTCCACTAGCAGCAGTAGCCCACTGTAAAGATGGCACCAAGGCAATTTAGTAGTGTGTCATCTGGTTTTCTACCTGTATATTCAAAATAGTAGTAAGAGCAGTCTCAGCATTGTTTCATTTATCATGTCCTAGTGGAGAGGCATTTCCATTATGCAATAGTGGCATGGGAGCAAAAGTAAAAAAAAATCCCTATCTAACAAGCAGCATGGCCTCAGATGGCTGGCTGTTCTTTGATCTAAGTTAGAATTTTGTCTACCAGTGAAACCAATCATTCGCTGCAGACTTTTTACACTTCAGTGCAATAACACCTACTTGCAAATAACAGTGGCTGCAATAATGCCCTTTGGTCAGCACTTTTTACAGAAAAATGAAGCTGCCATTCATTAATGGCGCTTGTGTCTTAAACAACTCCTTGCACTTCTTTATAGTGCCACTGCATCATTTCCGCCTTGATTGCAAGGCATAATTTGGCAGCGGAGGGGCAGTTTGATAGGCAACTCCCTAGTAAGTATAATCATTTACCTGAAACCCCAGTCCAGTGCTTCTGTTTGATGAAAACTGCTTGGGGTACTGCTGTAGGAGTGCCACATTGCCATGCACAGCTTGTGTCTGTCTTTTCACTATACTGTACACAGCACACCTCGGCTGCTAGGGATCTGTGTGAGATAGAAGAACATTGCAGCATGGCACTCTGACTGTAGAATCCCAGGCCGATGCAGTTTTGAGCAAACAGGATGCTTTGGCCCAGGGTCTCAGGTAAGCGATTATACTCACTGCGGCTGCCTATCAAATGTTTTTCCTCCTTCTTTAAAGTGGACCAAGTGTAATTTTGCACTTTGCAGTATTGCATGCCCTACCTTTTCTAAATCAATTTTGCAAGACATGCTTCCACTCAAATATCGGCCTTGCCATAAGCTTTGTATCATCTGCAAACAAGAAAAAGCGGTCACGGTCTGCCAAAGTAATAAGATGGTTATTGATCATAAATGACACAGAACCTTTTGTTCTTGATGCACATTGACATTACTTGGGATTGCATGTACAAAGCGGCTGGTTAGGGTTGGGTGGGTCAATTTTCTTTATATTTGCACATCACTAATGTGCATTATTAGATTAAAACTGAGCCTATGGGAGATGGCCTTACTATAATTCAGACTTTCTGGATAATGGATCCTATAACTGTACTATTTCTTTCCAAATATGTTGTTACCAGTAAGAAAAGGGTATGTAATAAATAAGTCTCAGTTGGGACATGGAGTAGAGTGAGTGTCTGCTTATACTGCATCACACCAATGTGTGACATTCCTAATTTGCTTTAACTGTTTCACTGTAAGAAACTAATCCTCTTGGATTAGACCACAGGGGATACTTGTGGAAACTGTTTAGAATGCAGCAATAATAGAATGAGAGCCTAATGGGCATGATTTAAAGTTGTAACTGTTGTAAGCATTAATTAATTTTACAATATATTTGTGTTTCTGCCTCCCCCTGTCATGTTAGAAAATATTTAATTCTAACATAAACTTAAAATATATGAACAAATAATTCATGTTTTGTTTAAAGGGGAGGGCATTTGTTATTAGCTTAATGCACACATCTCTAAAGGTGGCCATACACATAACAATTACCAATGTTAGCAAGAAAGATCATTCGTACCCTCCACTAACGTTCAGGGCTGAATCGTCAGATATGGAGGTAGGAACAGTAGGAATTCTAGCCCTGTCTGTCGATTCAGCCCTGAACACATGCCTTTGCTTGGGCGCCTTCAACCTAGCCTGATCAAAATCTTTTGTTCAACAAGATGACCGATATCCAAGGCTTTTGCAATATTTGTCGCCTCGCCAATCCACCATACACGCACAGAATATCACATGAAACCTTGTTTTGTACAATAGTATTGGTGTGTGTATGGCCAGGTTTAATGTCCTATATCAGTGCTGTCCAACTGGCGGCCCGTGAACCTTCCTCTGTGTGGCCCCCACCTGTCTGGCTGCTTTGATAACTTACCTTTGTGTAAGCTTTAAATGGTATCAGTACTGGCCCCCTGCATGGTTCTCACCACAGATTCAGGCTGTAAACCCCCTGTATTGTTTAAAAATGTAATCCCCTGTGTTGTTCACACCTTTTAATCCCTACATTGTTCATCCCCTGCATTGTTCACACCTCAGGCTCAGGCTGTAAATTACCCACATTGTTCACCTGTTCACACCTCAGAAACCCAAACCCAAAAATAAACACTATAAAAAGAACATATACTGAGGTGGTACTGCAATGAAAACATTTTTTTTAATAATATATAGTTATTGTGCAGACTGTAGGAGCAGTGGCAGCATTGTGTCACTGTAGGCTGCCTGTGTGTGCCATACACTGCCTGCCGGCAGGGTAGGGAAGGCAGAGTATGGCACACACAGGCAGGGTTGGGAAGGCAGAGTATGGCACACACACACAGGCAGGGTAGGGAAGGCAGAGTATGGCGCACACAGGCAGGGTGGGGCAGGCAGAGTATGGCACACACAGGCAGGGTAGAGAAGGCAGAGTATGGCACACACAGGCAGGGTAGGGAAGGCAGAGTATGGCACACACAGGCAGGGTAGGGAAGGCAGAGTATGGCAGGTTTTTGCTGTACTACCACCATTAATATGGCTATGGTCATGTGATGACATGGGTGTGGTTTCAAGTGGGTGTGGTTTTTAAAAAGGGGAGTGGTCAAAACTAGCTTCCATTATCGTCCCTCCACCACGGAGGCCGGCAGAGAGCTCTCATCTGTGTCTGTACTGCCCTGCTCATTCCCATGTTGCAGCTGATGTATATAGGTGTAAATAGCATCTTTTGTCTCTCTGTGCTGATTGAAGGAATTCCCTTATTGCAAAACAGTGGACGTGTGTTCCAAACAAAAGGCCAAATAGGTTGTAAAGTAGGTTTGGTTGTAAATACTGTGGCAGTAATTGTTACAGACAACTTGAAGACTTGTGATGAGATAAGGGGATCCTGTCTTATTGTTGGACCATATGGAAAAACCTCCTGCAAAGGCTGATACATTCTTATATAATATTACACCTAATTTCTGTCTTTTAAATGTGACCCAGACTTGTTTAGATTATTGTTATTTTACAGGTTAAGGTTTGTGGAAAATGTAGAGTCTGGTGTAAATTGTAAGGTATTATAATAGATCACCATTCAAATGCATGCAATGGCTTTTAGAAAGGGCATGGAACTGTAGCGGTGTCTAATAGCCTCGTCATTTTTATTGGGGGTAACATAATTACAGCTGCTGCTGACTGGCATTAATGACTAATGCAGGAAGTGATGCCCAGCATTTCTCTGCAGGGTTCCCACCCTCCTCATAGACTTTAAAGGTTGCTGCTGGCGAGGAGGTAAGGAGCTATGCAGAGAAGTGCAGCTCCTCTTTCCTTCCTCTTCCTGCCTATACCTGCTTTGGCATTTTACATTTTTAAGCAAAATAGATTATTTGTGATTCAGCAGGATGGGTTGTTGAAACTGCCTGACCACCTAGGCATGCATGCCAGGCCAGGGATTAGTTCTGTTGAAATCAGCCAAGCTGAAACTCTAACGATATACTGCCATATTTACCCAAAGCCTGTGGCAGGAGTTGTATGGCTGTCATGAAAAGATTCTGATCATAGCAGTGCTCTTTACTGTGGATTTGGTTACATGTCTAAAACAGCTGTAACATGCATATCAAACAATCAAATATAATTTACTTTATTGTTTCTTGCAAAATTGTTTTTATTCCAATAATAAAAACAGGAGAGTGAGAATGCTTCCAATGACTGGCATATTTACATGGATAATGTTTGGGGATTATAGTTCAAATTTGAATAATGTGTAAACCCCTAAGTATCTTTCAGGTTCTGTTTGGCTTTCTGAGTGCAGGTAAAATGAATCTAAAAGCTCGATAATGCTCTGATAGGAAGCCGTATATACCCCAGTAATTAAGTTGTCTAGACCATTTTTCTTTGCAACACTTCTTTTTTAGACATTGGTATATGTGGTCTACATTGATAGACCACATATGCAGTGAGCAATGATATCACTTACAAAAAAAAACCAGATACGTTTGAAATGTTATCAGTGATGGCCAACAGGCAGCTGAGGGGCCACATGCAACTGCATGAGCTACACTCACCAGGATCCATGCTAATCATACAAAATAATTTACATTGGCACTATTAATTAAAACTTAGTACAGTGATGCTTTGTTTTAGAGCTGGGCGGTATGACCAAAAATTTATATCACAGTATTTTTCAAAATTATATCAGTGTCACGGTATTTGACAGTATTTTTTTTTTCATTGAAAATCAGAGTCAGGCAAGCGAAGGATCGGCAACAGAAAGTCGTAAGGTAAATCAGGCAGGCTTAGTTTCCCAGGCAAGGCCGCAGACAACATAGCACCCCCCACGCATGCGCAGAACCGGCGCCGTCAGCGCGTCATGGACGTGCACGCTTTGACATGTACGTGCGCTTTGACATGTACGTGCGCTTTGACGCACGCGCGCAACGTCCCGCAGACAACGGGACGCGCGCGAGACCGGGCCGCATGGGTAAGTACCCTGACACCCCGTTATTGCGGTATCTGAAAAATGAATATAGTTTTAAAAAAAAAAAAAAACACCGGTATTCGGTATTAAACGGTATATCGCCCAGCCCTACTTTGTTTAGAAACTGATCGGATAACCCACAGTGCAGCACACAAGCTATACAGTTTTTAAGTTGTATCTAATTTTTTTAATTTTATTTTTTTTACCATTTGGACTTGTGTACTGCAAAGATAGTGTTAATGTAACGGCACTAACACACACACACTCCTTCTACCAGCAGTCAATGGTTAATTAGCATACAGCACGCAGAGGGCTAAGGCACACAGTTACACACTCAGAGGTCAAGTTTGCTTTAGAGCATTAAAGACAAAACTTATACCTTTTATAATATTAAATATAAAATTTAATAACAGTGCATATGTACAACAAGATGTTACAAAAAGGACATACGGTAAAATAAGTACAAAAGGTTTTTTAACAGAAAATGGAAATACACAGAAGTCCTATACTGTACCAGAGTCCTTCTAGTCCTTGAGGTAAGGGAAAACCATGGGATGAACCTCCAATCAAAATTGGTCCTCCAAAGTAAAATGAAATTAAATTCATCAATTCTAAATGATCCCACCAGTCTCATACTGACTAAACATCACTACTGTATGACCTGCCCCTGCCCAGATAATCCTAACTGACAAACCAAGTGCCTAAAACCAATAATGTTTGGACTCGTTTGACAGGCCATATTAAATTTAACCTATAGCATGTACCACTGGTATAAATGGAATAGGTTCTAGGGGAAAAAATGTGTTTGCGTTTATGTTATTGTGTGACGTCCACATCACCTATGAAGTGTCCTGATGTGAACTCCAAGTCACGCCACGTGGGCTTTCACTCCCCCACATGGCATGGCTCTTATCAGCCAGGGCTTAGCAGCAGGGCATCCTAGGTTGTGAGACCTTTACTCCTGGATGGTTCCAGACCCAAGTGAACAGAGGCCTTTTAAATATCTGTTTCTGGTACATTAGGGAAGATTTTTGGATACCTTGGCCTGCTTTGTTAACTCTTACAGGCCTGTATCATGACACATACCATGTAATATCTTATTTTCTTTTTGTATCTCCACAGAATTCTATCCGTCACAATCTGTCACTGCACAGCAAGTTTATTAAAGTTCACAATGAAGCCACTGGGAAAAGTTCGTGGTGGATGTTAAACCCAGAGGGTGGAAAGAGTGGAAAAGCCCCCCGCCGAAGAGCAGCCTCCATGGACAACAGTAGCAAATTAGCCAAAGTGAGGAACAAGGTATCCAAGAAGAAAGCAGCAGGTCCAGGGGAGCCTTCTGCAGGCAGCCCTGGCTCACAGCCGCCAAAGTGGCCTGGAAGTCCATCTTCACGGAGTGCTGAGGAATCTGATGTATGGACTAGCTTCCGACCCCGTACAGGATCCAATGCCAGTAACCTCAGTGTTCGCCTGTCCCCTATTTTGCCTGAGCAGGAAGATCTGGCAGATGAAGAGCTCCATTCTATTTCATTTTCAAACAGTGTTCCCCCAACTGTTACCGAGGAGTTGGAGCTGATTGATGGTCTTACTATGCTGTCATCTGGCCCACCACTACCTGCACCCCAACCTCTTTTGCAAGGAGCCTCCAGTTTTTCCTTGCATTCTTCCCAGGCTATCAACTTTGGTAACTCTCTCTTCAGCCCCTTGGATGTCTCCCCTGTGCAGGGGTCTTCTACACAATTTCAGAGGCCTCAAACTCTTGAAGCCTTGCTGACCTCAGACTCTCCTCCTCCAAGCAATGTCTTAATGACCCAAGTGGACCCAGTATTACCACAAAGTGGAGGGCAAAGTCTCCTACATATGGGTGCACAGAACAAAGGAAGGACACCAGATAAGCCTGCTGTTTCACTGAATACTGTTGTGACTTCCAACAAACTTACTATGCTCGGACTCCCCAGTGTCCCATCTGTATCAACTTCTAAGTCAGGCCCACTTGGCGGAACCTCAGACCGGCTTCCAATAGACTTGGACATTGACATGATCCTAGAAAACCTTGAGTGTGACATGGAATACATCATCAACAATGAGCTGATGGATGAAGGCGGCCTTGATTTCAACTTCGAGCCTTCACTTCCTGGCACCAACCAGAGTAACAACCACAGCTGGGTGCCCAGTTAGGTACATTTCTTAGGGGATGTATAGATGGATAAATCATGATTTATAATGTACTTCTTGGCAGTAAAAGTATATAGTGATTCTCAAGTGGGCAGTTTTGTGCAGTATAAACGTATAACCTTCTGTTTTTACGCAGGTTTCTTGGGAAAACCTTGAGATTTGATTCTGGCCTCCTCTGAATGTGATGACATCTTCAACACAGAACCATACACTGCATCAGGCTCTGCATAGTCTCCAAGCACAGCACAGTGTTCCTTCATCTGACTCACTAAATCATGTTTTGCTTCCCATTTTAAAAGGCTTACATTTCTTCATGGGATGCAGCTTCAGAGTACAACAGAATGAAAAGGCTTAGCATTGTAATGGCAGTAGAATAGGAGTGGTTCTTTACTCTGAATAAACACCTTCTGGAAACACACCATATCCCATCCAAAGGGCAGGATCTGGCGTTTGGAACCTTATTACACAAGAAAACCGCAGTTAAATACAGAAGTATGTAGCAATGGATCTTATTCCAGATTGGAACATTGTGTTCTGAACTATTAGGAGTGCTTAGGCAGATCATAATATCCCCATGGAATAACAGAACTGCTGCACTCCATATGGAGGTTTCACCAGCATCTAACAGAAGATGAATCTCTTGGCCTGTACCAGGTCCCAGCACTTGACCTTCTGTTTTTCTTCTTAACATAACACTTTGCAAGTTTTGAAGTTTTGTAATGAGCTATGTACATAAAGGTGCGGGCACCAACCCACACCTCACCAAGCCTGAGAACATACTATTATTACTTGAGATACATTTTAGAACATAGAACTTATTTTGATAGTTCTCAGGAGAGGGTACTTTCTAATATTCTAAAACACTAAAGATATGACTTTGCAAGTGAGGGTGAGGAAGTGCCCAGCCTACTTCATTAGGGACAGGGTTATTCTGAGACATTCTCTGTGCTCTTAAATGGGCAGCTTGCCCTAAACCTTTAAAATATCTACAGGATATGGTGCGCACACCTATAAATTGGGTTGTTGTGCTTAAAGGACCAGTAACACCAAAATAATGAATGTCTTATATTATGATGGATTTTTAAGTCCAATAAATAGGAATATGTTGAGAGCCATAAATGTTCATGACCTGTTGATTTGTTGCATAAACTATCCATTGTGAAACTTTACAGAATATGCATTCATTACTTGGCCAAAGAGCCGTACAACGTCAAAATAAAGGTATTTTAAATAAAATATCATACATGGAAATTATGAGATCCTTAGTAAACATTTTGTATAAAAACTAGAGGGCGTTTTATTTTTTGTTGTTACTGGCCGTTTAAGGGGTTTTTAAATTGTTTGGGTTTCTGAATTTTATGTAGTCAGAAAATAGTATTTTTAAAGGCAACTTCCCCCCCTTTATTAGTAGCTTTTATCTGTAGGTTATTGTAAGAGAGGAGTCTTTTATGCAGCAGCCCCATTCGTAAAATGTGGGTTTTTGCTTGTGAGATTTTCAACATGTCCATTATAACAAAAGTTAAGATGGTGCTGATTTTCAAGTGAAATATGTACCCTATATAGGTACACCGAATTTGTCTTCCATTTATTTTACTAGTACAATAGTAAAGTATGAGAAGCAAGCTTATTTTATGAACTTATACTATTACTTATATTACATTTTTTGGATACTTCTCTGTAGCTATACAAAGAAGGCACCACTCCATTTGTGCTCACGTCAACAATGTTCTATAGCCGTCTATGGAAACCGCTCCCTCTCATATATGGAAGTGCAGATATGCAGAGGGAATGTTTTCTGTACTGTGAGTTATGCTCTCATACTTCACCGTCTGTTAAAGGGGAAATAAAAGATGTTTGCCAACAAGCAATGCCTGAATAAGCATTCAACACATCTTCCATTTAACAAAATTCATTGTGGCTAGCAGTTCTCTGTCATATAAACAGGTTCATATTCTAAGACAATAGTGGCTTATTAGTGTAGTGCTTAGGTTCATTAATGTATATACTATATACATTTTCATTTTATGCTGCTGTATGAAAGACCCATAACCAGACTGGTAAAAGTATATCTAGTATTTTATTTCCTGATATTTCTTGTAATGGAAGGTTTCAGTATCACTAAGATGACGGCTGTTTGTATTTCCTTGGCAATTTTCATTATTACTTATTCATTTTGCCCTTGTTTTTGCAGAGTATGGTGCATAACACTTGCAACAGCCAGGGCTGCGTCCCTTCACAACCTGCTGTCTGCACTGACTGATGTCGGGCAGCAGGTGGTGTACAGAGGAGAGGCAGCACCTATAGCCCAGCATTGATTGGAGGAGAGAGACTGCTAGGGCAAGAGTTAAGTATACTTTTCTGCATAATCAGGGCCAAATGAAAATATGTCTGTATTTACAAATCTGTAACAAGGCATTAAATATCTGGAATTATTGAAACTGGTGACTACAAATGCCAGCTATACAGACGCAGATGTGGTTGAGTAGTTTGGGTGATTTTGACCATCGTACTGACCACCTGGGCCTGTATAGCAAGTCAAGGGGACGTTTTGAAAGATAATCCTGCAATTCAGGTGAATGAAGGTTTATCTGCCCTGGCTACAAATTTTTGTCAGTCATTAGACTGATTGTTTGGATAGTCTGCCTAAATAAACAGAGCAATGGAAAAGTGGCTGTACAAATACCATATATGTTACATTTGGCCCGCGAGTTGATCATATGGGGAGGCTCGTATATGGCCACTTTTACATTTAATTTTCCCTATTGTCACTATTTTATGATCACGTTATATTCCTACAAAGATAATATTCCTGTAGTGTGAGTACCATTGATAATAAAATGGAAATCTTTCTTGCCTGAAAGGGGATTCTGAAGCATTACACATTATTACACATGCATATATAAAATTTTCACCACATTTTGGAAACTCTATTAGCTAGTGCCACTCCAACTGTGGCACAAAGTGCTTGTGCTGACTAGAGACTAGAGTACCAGTCTGCTCTCTAACATGAGCTACAGTTGTATTGGAGTACCTCAGTGCAAGCTGATCAGCAAGAGTCAACTCACTTGTAACTGATTCCAAATTTATATATAGTAAGCAAGGTTTCCAAAAGCTGGGAAGCCATAACCCTCATCCCAGTACTGTACACAAAGGTGCATGTATTTAGGAAATATTAATAAGAAGATAGGTCTGGTTTTTTTTTTTTTTTAACTTGAAGACATGAAGAATTCAAATAACATATTCTCCCAGGGCAGAATATTGTATATCTAATCCCTTTCCATAAATACAGACTTCCAGCTATATAGCTTTGCTAGAACACAGCTTCGTTATAAGCTTTCTCATTGTTACGTTTTGCATTTATATAGAGTTCCTCTTAGTAACATGTGGTAGATGCAATATCATTCATCCCATGTGCCTGCAGATACAGGTATGGGATCAATTTCCTGGAAACCTGTTATCGAAAGTGCTTCAAACTAAAGAAATGCCATCTCCCATCTCTCAATTTTAATTACATAATTCAGCTTTTTATAATTGATTTCCTCTTTCTTTGGAATAATAAAACTGTTCCTTTATCTCAACTAAGAAATCATTAATCTTAATTAGATGCAAAACAATCCATTTGGGTCTAATTAATGTTTTAATTACTTTTTTTTTTTGTAGATCTACGGTATTGAGATTCAAATTTTGGAAATACCCCTTATCCAGAATACCATAGGTCCCAAGCATTCTGCATAATGGGTCCTTTACCTGTACTTGCATCAGAGCAGTGTCTAACGTCTTGCCATTAATATAATAGAGCACAGGTGGATTTTTATATGTTTTCTTAGTTATATGGACCTGATTGCATACTCCAAACACATCCTCCAGGTTTAACATTTGGAAATTAAACCATATTTTAGAGGTAAAGGAAGAGTAATGCATTGAGTTAAAGTCCAGTGCATTAAAAGCCAATGATGGAAAGTGTAGGATTTCAGATGTGTTTTATTTGCATTGAATTATGTTTGGTACTTTAGGATCTCTTAGATTGTTGAAACCTGTAAAGGTTCACTCATACTAGAATGTAATTGGCTATTTTTATATGGTATAATTACACACAATAATACTCACAACAGACTTGTGTTTAGAACAGGTTACACGCTAGTACATAAGGCCATTTAAATCTGTCCCCCTTTTTACTGTCTAAAAGCATGGCCAGGCTACTGAACCTTTTAATAATGGGGGGCTTTTTGAATTGGTGTGAGCATTTGTTGGCCGAAGTTGTCTGAAGTCTTCCATAATTTCATAATAGTTTGGTGGGAGATGGAAAGGAATTGGTCTCTCAAGGGCATCCTGCGGCTACTTGGTCATCTAGATCTAAATGCAGAGCATGACTAGAGTGGCATCAGGAGCAGACAGTGAGTATAGCTGCTATATAGCTTATTGTGACCATTGGTAAACTGGTTGGACTGCTAGTTTTATTCCTAGCTTGATGAACGAAGAATCAGAGGCTTAAAGGGATGCTACCATTTTCCCATAAAGATGATGATAATAACTGGGGAGTAATAATTTGTGAAGGGCTGCATGATGCTGCACAATCATTCCCTGTATCTTGAAGCTGTGCTGGTCAGTGATATCAGCCTGCATCATTACATTCATTGTATCTTCTGCATTTCTGTATGAAATCCCGCTCCTTGCAATATGCTGAGGGAGATAAAATACAACAATGTTTCCAAACACTAATGATGTAAAGCTTCATGCAGCTTCTGTATTCACTATATTGTGCTGCCCTTGCCATAAAACACCTTTCTTTTGATTGTTCTGTCTTTCCAGGTAGTCACTAGGGATGCACCGAATCCGGGATTCGGTTTGGGATTTTGCCGAATCCAGGCTTTTTTTTTTTTTTGAAGGATTTGGTTTTGCCCGAATCCGAATCCTAATTAGCATAAATTAGAATTCAGAAAGGGTTAAATGGTCAGCTGAAAAAAAAATTTGCCGCACGCTGCAGGATTTTTAACCCCTTCCAATCCTAATAACCATATGATAATAAGGATTCAGATTCCGTTCAGGATTCGGCCGAATCCTTCAGAGTGGGTTTGGGGGTTCGGTCAAAACCCAAAAAAGTGGGTTCGGTGCATCCCTAGTAGTTACCCTTTAAAGAGATTATTAACAATTCCAGTGTGTAGCTAATTACCTTGAAGTTGAAGTTTTTTTTGTTTTTTGAAAGAGCAAGTAGCACCAAACAGCCAATAGAGCACTTCCAGTTCTTCTTACACCTTTTCACCTTTATGTAATTCATAGCATTCATGTCAGTATCACTACCAGATATGTACGTAGACGGTTTTACTCTGGTACAAGGATTGCACTACCTGCAGCCCAGCACAACTCATAGATCTGACCTGTTGGTGGCAGCACAGTCAGCATGTTGGGTAATGCTAGAGGAGTGGGTTGTTGGGATTGCATCCATTATTTGTTATTGAAACTGACCCAATTCTAGTAATTGACCCAGTATCTCTTCAAAGGAGAACTGAACCTCAACAAAATATTAGAGAAGAAATTTTACTTCTTCTGTTTAGGCTTCTGTATCAACACAAGCAGTGAGGTCTGTGCATCCGAATATTCCCCAGTAGCTTCCGGTCTTCTGCTCTGAGCTGCTGTATGGCAGCACTGGCACACGATATACAATTTGTAAATACAGGTATAGGATTTGTTATACAGAAAGCTCAGAATTACGGGAAGGCTGTTTCCCATAGACTCCTTTTTAATCATACAACTAAAATGTTTAAATGGATTTTAAAGTGGACTTAAGGTACGGAGATCCAAATTATGGAAAGATCCCTTATCAGGAATACCCCAGGTTGTGCGTGTATATATATATATATATATATATATATATATATATATATATATATATATATATATACATAATAGTAATTCATTTAGCTTCACATTGCATGGCAACATAAAAACCAGTGCACTTTGCATCAGGTTTTCAGATTTTCTGCTTTTTTTATTTTGTTTTATATTTAAAGGGTGGTTCACCTTTCATTTAGCTTTTAGTATGTTATAGAATTAACAATTCTAAGTAACTTTTCAATTGGTCTTCATTATTTATTTCATGTAGTTTTTTTTTATTATTTGCTGCCTTCTTCAAACTCTTTGTAGCTTTCAACTGGGGGTGACTGACCCCAGCAGCCAAAAACTATTGCTCTGTGAGGCTACAGCTTTATTGTTATTGTTACGTTTTGTAACTTTCTTTTCTATTCAGTCCCTCTCCTATTCATATAATCGGTCTCTCATTCAAGCCATTCCCTGGTTGCTAAGGTAATTTGGACCCTAACAACCAGATAGCTGTTATGACTTCAAACTGGAGAGTTGCTGAAATAATTAAAAAGCTACAAATAAAAAATGAAGACCAATTGCAAATTGTCTCTATCACTCTCTACATCGTACTAAAAGTTAACTCAGAGGTGAACAACCCCTTTAATGTCCCCTAAACTTTGCTTTATGTAGAACAGGAAAATAGATTTTTAAGAAAAAATAAACCTCTTCAATAAAATCTTGCCACAAATGATGTCATGCCAAAGAAAGTAACTTTAAATACATTTGGCCATTCTGTGCATTATGTATGTACACTTTAAGGCCAGCCAATAAGAAGATGATATGATTTGGGTACAATGAGCAAAATCGTTATTGTGAACAAGACACTTTTGTCATTCATATGTATTGAAACTGCTGATCCATTAGTGTCCCAATGGGCCCCTATACCTTTTGGGCCCCCGCAGTCATAGCGTCTGCTTTGTACAGGATGTAACACCCCTGGATCAGCCCACTGCTAAACAGTCTGGTTTATGCTGCTTAACGACCTTCTACGTCGTCTTTACATTTTACAGCTGACAAAATTTTTTAATCTGAACCAAACTGGACAAATTGGATTACAGAGCATTATTATTGGCACAGCCTTTCATTTTCTTTCTATTTTGTTGTCTTTGATTCAAATGATACTTTGCCTATGAAACATTCTCAGCTCCTGCAAGTTAATTTTTATAGAGGAATTGTCTGATAAATATAGCAGTGAGTATGTAGGAAGAGGCCGCTACCAACATTGCACAACTTGCTATATCATTATTTAAGCAAAGGAACATATAATTGGATTTAGACCATATAGCTGACTGCTCTACACAGGGATTATTGCCATTAACCCCACCACCAATTCCAAAAGGCATACATTTTTTCACATGGCTCCAAGAGGGTTTCAAGGGCAACTAAAGTTTTGGCTGAAATAAAGACTGTATCAACTCGTTATAGCATAAGGCTTCTGTTTGGCTTACTGTGACTGTGTGTGACCATAAGCCTTATGCTTTATGACACAAAGCTGCCCCAGTCTGCTCTCACTTACTTAACTCGTGTGCTGACTTCCTGCTCTGAGTACTGGATTTAACACATGGTGTGTTGGTTTGAGGAGCAGTGTACTTAAATGGCACTTATCACCCTAAATTTGCTTTTATGTGCATGTGTGTGACATAGGAGCAATGGATGGGACTTACCCCCCTACATCACAAGCATGCATATAATGAGCAGGTTGTGGGACTTGCTTTTATCCGCATGTGAGTGCCACAGCATGGCTGCTGAACCAGGACCTCCCTCCCAGTGCGGGCAGCCTAACACTGTAGGGGGCTGGGGGTTTTTTTTTTTTTGTTTTTTTTAAAAAAAAAAAAAAAAAAAAAAAAGACTGTTTCCCCCATCCAGAGTGCAGGCTCTATTAGCCTGCACCTCTCGGGGGGAAGCAATTTTAGGGTGATAGGTGTGTTACCATGAATGCCCCATTCCCTATATAAATGAAAGAGGAGGGCTGGAGTAGTGGAAATACAGAAATGGAAGGGGGATTGTGGGGAGCCCTTCAAGGCTAAGTATAATGAAATTGTGACTGATCGACCAAACTTGTTATAAACAAAAGGGACTGATCAACCTGCATTCTATGGTCCCCAGTTTGTAATAGTAATTCATGCTGTGCAAGCACCTACCTGCTCAAAAACAATGGTTTTACTTACAAGATACAACATAAGAAGTGCCAAACCACCTTGCCATATATACAGTGGCCCAAACTATTTATTCCTGCTTCTAATTTTCATAAACGAATTACCCCAGGGCATATCCAAACCATGTGGGGTTTTTTTATGTAATCACCGCCTGAACTTCCAACTGCTGATTTTATCAATAAATCATCTGACTCTCAATACTGTTAATATGGGTTCAATCTAGCTAATTTGGGATTTTACTTCTGTACAGCATTAAAAAGGCAGTTTAGTCTTTGTCAGTGGCTGAATAAAAAACAGTGTCTTGTTAGTGTATTGTACATTATGTGTACATTTTCTGGGGGGAATACAGGCCCATTGTTAGTAATTGTACAGGTTTAAGATCTGTTAACTGGGAACTCATCCAGAAAGATATGAATTACAGAAAGGCCTAGCTGAAATAGAATGTGTTTTAACTAAATAACTATTATTTTCTTTTGCTCTCTAATAATAAAACAGTACATTGTTCTTGATCCCACTAAGATATAGTTAATCCTTATTGGAGGCAATGCAATCCTATTGGGTTTATTTAATGGTTAAATCATTTTTATTTAGGCTTAAAGAATGGTCCCGAGCATTCTGTATAACAAATCCCATACCTGTATTTGCCATAGCTTGAAAGGATACAGAATATTTCCAGTCATGGGATCTTTTAGTTACGGTGCTTGGAACCTAGAGTTTTCCAGATAAGGTTTTTAGCAGTATTTTGGATCACCATACCTAGGGGCACATTTACTAATGCACGAATCCGAATCCCGAATGGGAAAAAATTGAATTGGAAACGAACATCTTGCGACTTTTTTCGTATTTTTTGCGTTTTTTTTTTCATCGCCGGTGCGACTTTTTCGTATTGAGCGCTCGTAAATGGCGGGCAAACCTTTCCGACTTTGCATGATTTTGGAAGCCTCCCATAGGACTCAATGGCACTCTGCAGCTCCAACCCGGCCCAAGGAAAGTCTCCCATAGGGCTCAATGGCACTCTGCAGCTCCAAACTGGCCCAAGGAAAGTCTCCCATAGGGCTCAATGGCACTCTGCAGCTCCAACCCGGCCCAAGGAAAGTCTCCCATAGGGCTCAATGGCACTCTGCAGCTCCAACCTGGCCCAAGGAAAGTCTCCCATAGGGCTCAATGGCACTCTGCAGCTCCAAACTGGCCCAAGGAAAGTCTCCCATAGGGCTCAATGGCACTCTGCGGCTCCAACCTGGCCCAAGGAAAGTCTCCCATAGGGCTCAATGGCACTCTGCAGCTCCAACCTGGCCCAAGGAAAGCCTCCCATAGGGCTCAATGGAACTCTGCAGCTCCAACCCGGCCCAAGGAAAGCCTCCCATAGGGCTCAATGGCACTCTGCAGCTCCAACCCGGCCCAAGGAAAGTCTCCCATAGGACTCAATGGCACTCTGCAGCTCCAACCCGGCCCAAGGAAAGTCTCCCATAGGGCTCAATGGCACTCTGCAGCTCCAACCTGGCCCAAGGAAAGTCACAATACTGAAGCTTGAATAAATCCAAAACTTTCGTACTCTGCGCGGCAGTACATTTTTTTGCTCAACGGCGACAAAAAGTTCGCCCCAATTCGTGAAATAGTTGCGACGGCGACGAAAAAAATCGCAAAAATACCGGTCATTACGGAAAAAAACGCATTCAGGCGCTTTTCGGACGTTCGTGGATTAGTAAATGTGCTCCCTAGTCTAGCATAGTCTGCTAAAAGTCATTCAAATATTTAATAAACCCGATAGGATTGTTTTGCCACCAATATGGATTCATGCAGTTGAGTTACCATCAAGTACAGGATATGGTTTTATTATTACAGAGAAAAAATAAATTTGCTTATAATGTTGTCTAATGGACCTTCCTGTAATTCGAAGCTTTCTGGATTTCCAGTTGTCTAGGTAGCTTTGTTTACTATCTAATTCAGTTGTACCCAATTGTTTTTAGTGCACAGTGTAAATATAGGTATATAGAGTATAGATATATTCCATTGTATGTATCTATTACCATTGTGTATATAAATATATATATATATATATATAATTTTTTTTATTTTTTTAAATCTTTTTTTTTCAACCAGGAATCCATAGCACAGTATGAAATGTTAAATAGAAACAGGGAATGCTTAGCAATGGCAGCTATCCTCTACTGCATAATCAGTGTAATTGAATATACATAACTTCTAGCTCTGCATTAGTAATAAAGACAATTCTCAAACACTCTATTTGAGTGGTGTAATCCAAAAGCTTGTTGGCTAAAATATCCCATTATAATCATTTTGACCTTAACATTAATTATTAAGTACAGTATTTTCAGACAAATAGGCTTTATTAGGTGTATTTTTTATCTGTTTAACCTCTTACCCTGCAGCTCTCTAGTTTGGATTTTTACAGCATCTGTTTGGTTGCTAGCGCCTGACCATAGCAACAGGCAGTGATTTGATTGGACAGACTGTGAGATTTATAGGAAAGGGCGTTAATACAAATATATTAGAAAAATAAAAACATGAAGCCAGCTTCAGAATGAATGGGGATACCTGGCATTGTTGGCTACAGCAGCCAAGTACCATTGTATATGGCAGGTTAACGAGAGGCAGAATAGACTTGGAAATAATTACAAAACCAGCAAAAATATCAGAGTCTGGATCATAATTACTAATTCTAATATAAACCTCCCTTGTAACAGCTTTTAATAGCTTTTCCTAAAAGAAGAAACCTGTCGCATATTATTCCCCCAGAAAGATGAATATTTAATATTTCAGATCTGTAAGATTGTTTAGCGCTTCTGTTGCAAACAGTATATCTGACAAACCACGTGTAATGGAGACCTAAACCTTATTAAACAACAAATCTTTTAAAGACTGTGAATTCTAATAATATGGGGTGATATAAAAATGAAAATTTGAAAGTTTATTGAATTTTCTGTGTTTTTGTTTTTTTTTTTAATTTTAGGCCATACTATACCTGGAGCACTGACAGAACAGACCTGTGTATTAGCTATATAGTATATATAGTTTGTTTGTAAAGGGGAACTGTCAGTACAACAACAGCTCCACTAAACTGTAGAGGGTGCTTATTATTATTATATCTATTCCTTGAAGGAGGAAAGGACAGGTCACTAGAGAAGAACCTGCTAAATATTTTACAAGTGCAGAGAGAGCTGCGGAGTTCTCCTATTTTGGTCAATAATGTCCTGTCTTTTCACCCTTTCATAACTATGCCTTTTGGTGTTTATCATTTGCTGTTCATCAGATACTGAAGACTTTTTTTTAGTGATTTCCTCAACCACAAAATTGTCTGCTGCAACCAACTTAAGCTGGCCATACCTAAAGATCCACCAAACAAAGAGTGATGCATGATTTGGCCACCCAATGCGCTGATGTGGTCCATGCCGAATTGGGTTTCATGTAGGTCAATATGCCTTTATGCCTCTATATGGCAGCCTTTAGTCTAAGGGCACACATGAATGTGCCTTGGCTTTTTTCTGCCTTCAGATAAAATGCAGGCGGAGAGATGTTGAGGCACAGCCCTGTGAACCTTCATTTTGTATGCGCCATACTGATTTAACGTGGTTTTTGAGATCCCAGCTTAGGTAAGTAGTTTGAAATCACCAGCAGCCAATCAGCATGACTGAGTGGTTTGCAGCAGGAAAACATAGTCTGTTATAGTAATGCTTTAATAAACCCATTTATATTTGGGAAAAAAGTAGATAAAATCAAAGGGCGAAGTCTGTAAAGAGCCATTAGCCTGAGTTTTGCGATGGAAAGACGTAACTAATGTGAGTTTATACAAAGCATTATGGATTATGGGTAGATATAAATGTTTTTAACATATGCCTAATTATACATAGATATAGGTACTGATATATAATGAAATATATAATACCTATTTAATGAGATGCATTTCAGTGATATGTACAGATAGATATCCCAAAATATGTAGATAGAGAAATATTTAAAGAGCTGAAGGATTCCAGTAGGCTATGGAGAGTAAGCAAGGAATTGGGTGGGATATTGCCCTCCTCTTATGGCTGAATTAATAATACGTAATAGCCCGTATGATATTTACTGACCTATATAGTTGATGATCCAGGCTGTAAAGCCTTATACTACACTAACCTACCTTTAACATTTCAGCAGGTTCATTGGTGAAATATTGCAGGCAGGGAAAGCAACATGTTCAGATTCTTTGTTGTAGGACATTTTTACTGTTTCCACATGTATGGTAACATTTTACCAATGAGGAGTTCACCTTTAAATAACACTGCATTTGGAATTGGGTTTTTTTTTAAAAGAGACCCTGCAGACTAAAACAAACTTTCAGTGTGATGCAGAGATGGGATGTACAAAACAGTAGGCATTTGGTCTTTATTCTTTTATTCCTTATTTAATGTTTTCTGCTGCAGCTTTGGAATGTTTAGTGGTTGCCAGGTGACCTTAGCTACCAGGTTTTGTTGAATGTCAGTTTGGGGATTTTTGGGGGGCGGGTGTCTGAATAAAAAGTAAGAATAGTGAATTTTTGAGTCTGAAAAGGCATTTCTCTACCTAAACTATCAGAGAGGGGTGGGCTTGGAACAACCTTGTGCCTTAAATGATTCACAGCAGGACAGTTACTGTACAGTGCAGCTTGTCCATAGTAATCCACATGCTAGTGATGATTGGTTTAACCTGAAACCCATAGGATCTGTATGTTTGGCCCAAGAAGGTGAGCCCCAGGGTCAGACAGGACAAAGAGGGATAAAATTGGGTTCGGGTTGAACATTTTCTGACCCTTTTTCACATATGTAAGCTTCAGCCCAGGTCCAGTTAGAATCAGGTCAGCCTGTATATCACTATTGCCTGCATTATGTTAAAATTATAAATTTGACACGCCCCAAGTTTTTTGCAATTTTACAGAATGGCCATTAAACAACTTTCCACCTCGCTGGGTGCAGATGCGGCAGCCAACCTTTTCAAGAAGATGCTAATGCCTGAATAGACCTAGAATATAATAGTATAAGCTCACAATCCATTTACCTTCTGCTTAATGGCTTTTCTAAGAATGAAATAGAACCAGGTTATATAAAGGCAGTTAAAGCCAATAAGAAGAAAACATAAAGACCAAATGCAGAGTTGGATTCATAATTTCCATAGACAAGGATAGTGTTACGGTGATCTCCCCAATGCCCAGGTTAGTGATTGAAGCCCATGTTTGTAGTCACAGTTCAGCAACTGCTGAGCCACAGACTGACTACCCCTGCTGTATCGCGTATATTTTCAATTATATGTTGGTTCAGAAACCATATGCATTGACGAAGGACTGAAGTCTGAAACTGTTGTGTATCCCTTAATAAAAATCTTGCTGATTTAGTGTATGTGAGTTCTCCGACTCTCTTTCTTTGTCCAGAAATGTAATTTCTCTTAATGTTTCTTTATGTTTATTTCAGATTCAGTTTTTAATCTTACATCCATTATTATTGCTATACTATATAATAGCTGAATGGCTGAAGATACTGGTAACGTGGGGTTATTACTTGAGAGATCTATAACTCCCAAAATTTTACATATCACAAACCAGGACAAATTTAGCCATGGCCGGTTATCCATTTCAGCTCCCAGATTCTGGACTGTACCATGTTAAACAGAACTACTGGGAGGTACTGTATGTTTAGGCACTGCCATCCAGCTGAATCCATATATAATGGGACTTTTATTCACTGCCCGTATTCATCCACCTGTGCACTTTGCCCTTATTCATCCACCGGTATATTATACTGTTTCATTAAACTGTACTCTATGGCGCATATTTACTATAGTCTTTGGCCATCTTTTGATTTTTTTCTTTCATAAAGTGGCAGCTGGCAATCAGGACATTTCAGCTGTAGTCCTAGACTTCACCACTGGATAGATCGGAGGTATGAATTATTCCCTTATTTATCCACCTTCACACTATGCTGTTATTCATCCAGTTGTACACTAGGCCTTTATCATTCATTACTTAAAAGAATTCAAATATAATGTACTGTTGTCCTGCACTGGTAAAACTGGTGTATTTCGTGGTGTGAGCCTGCTAGGTCCATGTGCTCGGGTTCAGGCACATGTAGCTGAAATATGAAAAAAAAGTGAGACTTTGCATTCTCTTGCGTTTTTATGCAGATATCGGCTACATGTGCCTGCACTCAAGCATATCTCATTCGCACAGGTAGGTGGTGTATAGCGGTATTTTCGGCAAGTATTTTTCAGCTTGCCGAAAATATAAGCCATATGCCATGTCTGACATTAGCCTTTAGAGTGTTCATTATTAATTATTAATCCATTATTAATCCTAAACTTTGAATAGAGTGTTCTTCTGCCTGTGTTACTACATGCTGGCAGTGACTGGGTCTAGAACATGCTGAATGCACTTCATTTATACCTATTTTACAAATCCCAATCTGCTAAATGTCCTAATACAGTGGTCTCCAAATTTTTCTGCCCCTCCTAAGTGGGCTTAAAGCAGGAACTGTCTTAATAATTGTGAAGGACAATTTGGGTAATAAATTCTTATTGTCTACTTATTTACTGACTTGATAGTGATGGGAACACCAAAATGAGCCTGTATAATGTCCAAAAAATAGACTGCAGACCACTGGTTTGGGTGATGGGTTATTAATGAAAGGAACTTAATCCCCATAAATAAAAGAATTCTGCCAGGTTATCCATAAATATAAGTTACACCATACAACCCACCAAGACCAGTAATAGCTAAAGATAGTTCCCAGTGAGGAAAGTTGCCATATCGTTATCCTAGATAGCCACAAGCCCGGGGGCCCCATTGGGGTGCAAGAATGAAAAATTGTTCAGTTTTTAGCCCTAGAGTGGAACGAGTCCTCTTTGTACTTACATTATAATATATCAGGCTGATTCCATTCCATTTTAGAGCTCACTTGTCATTGCTGCAGGGGCATAAAATTGTTGCACTTGGGGTAATGTTTTGGGCACAAGGAAGCTTTTTACTTATCGTCTGCCATAGTCAGGTTCTAAGCATATGGCTTGAAAACAGATGAATATTTCTGCAATGTCAAATACCCAGAAGCAACATTCTCGCTACATTGCATCCAGCAATGAGGTTATTTTGCTTATCTTACAGTATCATACTGGGTTGTCTGGGGTCCACCGGGGCTACTGCCCCTAATCCCAGTCGCAAGCTCCTTTGACACCAGCACCCTACTGCACACTGCATACAGCATTTTCTCCTTGTATGCTCGATTATGATGGGGGGGGGGGGTGCCAGTGCCCGCAGTTCTCAGAATGGGGAGTGGGCTGCCACCAGGTCTTTTGCCAGGGTCATTACAGCCCAGTCCGACACTGTTATCTTATAGCAGCAATTAATCTCACAAGCCATGGGAGTAGGTCTTGGGCTTCAAAACTAACTGCTTATTCTTTTGCCTCATTAAGTCTAAGGCACACAGAGCTGTACCTCGAATTTCCCTCCCCACAGGCAGAAGGAAGTTGATGCCCTAATGTCATTATTAAGGATGCACACCAAAAGTGATGCCATCCTTACTCTGAAAATGCTAGCAGCAATTAGCTTGCTCATTGGCAAATCATGGACAAACTGTTCTGGTCACACGATAGCAGTCGTCTGCAATGATGGTGGGATTATGGGAAATGGTACATGGCAATTTCAGACTGAAAAGAAACATTCACCTTCCCTAAACAGTAGTGATGAGCAGGTTGACCTATAGGGCATGACTATCTGGTTTGGTGTGGGTCAGGCAGGGTAAGTTAATACCTGCTTTGCTGCTGAAGATTCACTGAATGTGCACTGAAGCAGACACTGGAGGCTCCCCGGTATCATGACAATTGCATGGGCATAAGCGGCTTCAGGCATATATGTGCATGTGGAGGACTTTATTTCACATAGATAATCTGCTCTCACGTTCAGTGAACAGAATTAGATACAATGGTCTCCATTTTATTGATTAATCCATATTCTAGAGTTTATCTTACCCAAAGAAATATTTATGTACCATTCCAAACATCAAAATAATTTTGATATCAGATGTTACAAATATCTATGGTAATTGTATTAGAATTGAATTACCTTTTGTTTGTAAAAGGCACAATATTATTCCTGCGCTGCATAACAACACACAGGCTTCCATGAAGGAACAGTAAATATTAATTTTAATACGTTTTATAATGATCATTTAAAGGTTAAAGTATTTTTCTGGAATACACAGTTAGTACATGGCTACCATCACTAGGGGACATGATTACTCTGTACATTAGAGGGGATTATAGGCAGATGGGGGATGTTATTTTTTCCCATAAAAACGATCAACGCAGGGTGAGGGCAGTGAGGTTGTGGAATGCCCTTCCTAGAGATGTTGTAATGGCAGATTCTGTTAATGCCTTTAAGAGGGGCCTAGATGAGTTCTTGAACAATCAGAATATCCAAGGCTATTGTGATACTAATATCTACAGTTAGTACTAGTGGTTGTATATATGTATGTGGTCTTTTTTCAACCCTATGTAACTATGTAACTATTCTTCCCACAGGGCCTGGTTGCAATTTCAGTTTTTAACTAGAAAGGGAAGTTTGAGAATTTCATGGTTGAAAAATGTGAAATCACTGAATGAAATCTGATCTGTTGTTGGCTTCACCCAGGTTTTCTAACATTGGATCACAGTTATATAAACACTGTGCAAAGTTTGGGAACCCTGATTTTAATGGTGTCTGAATGGCAGCAATTTAAAGGTTAGGTAAGTGATTGACATTCAGTCATTGAAGGGGATACTTAGAAAAACATTGCTTAGGTTCCATCTGGAAACACAGTGCAATTTTGTCTACAGTACACAGTGTTCATACCGATTCCATTAATCACAAGGTGACAGATATTAACAAAGAGCAGTAAGTTTGACAGCAAGTACCTAAAATGCATAGTAAATGTAATCCACAGGGTTCACCACTAGATGTCACAGATTGTAAACCAGTAATATATATATTAGTAAACATTTATAAGCCGGGCACAATGTGTTCACTGGAATAACACAGTGTGTCTGGCTTATAAATCCCAAAATTAATAACAATTTTCATTTGCTTTAGGAAAAAATGACTCAAAAGCCTTGTCGGCCTTTGCTCTGAGGCCTGGGATGTCCTGGTCAGGCATCCATCTCTGCGGTGCCTCTTTGCAAGGTGCATAGGGGAGAGCTGGGGACCACTGTGCCTGTGACCATACCACTGAAACCATGCAGGTCACAAGTGAAACATACAAACACTTCTTGCACTCTTCTCACCTCGGCTTCCTTTTCTGAGAAATAACTTTGCCTTGCATGTAAGGGAAGTGCTATAAGTAGCCAGTCACTTAACTACCGCAAAAGAACACAGAAATCTTTTTATTATTTGCTTCATAAAAACATTAAAATCATTTTGTAGTATATGGCCTGACCTAAAATAGCAGTCACCCCCTGTAATGTGTCAGTAGGTGGTATTTTTCACAAGGAAGAAGTAGATCCAGAGCCAGAGATAGGAGGAGTATGCCTGCATTGTGCCCCAGTTAATAAGGCCCTGCTAGAATGAGGCTCAGTTGTACTAAGGGCTATAGTATACATTTTCATAGCATTCCCTATGAACCATAGCCAGGGAAGCTTCTAGCAAATACCAGAGGGGCTGCTGTAACATAGACAGACACCACCTGTGTCTATTTTGAATCCCAGTCCAGACATGCTCCAGAGTCCCACAGCTGCGTGAATAGACACCATTGTGCCAAAAGAATTAGAAACTAATTCTCCATTGTGTCCTTTTCTAAAAATTCTAATTCATTACCTCAGTACTGTCCAACTTATTGCATACAATATAGTTGGCCAATTCTATCATACAGCATGTTGGAGGGCTAGAATTAATTAAAATGCTGATATCATACAGTGAAATAGAGCCTTCAAGCAGACTGGGGGCCATAAAAATAATTTGGAGGCCAACATCCAGCCCACGGGCCTCCACTTGGATAGCCCCGCCCTGTCTTCCACCAAGCCCACCTGGATCTATTGTTATTAAACATGGCACACTTTTCCACTGCTTAGTTGTCCAACTCAGTTTAATAAATTCTAATATCCTTGTATTTAACAGTAGGGGGTGCATACCTCATGCTTAAGTGTTATGTTACTTGCATGACTGCATGCAGTAAGGCAGAGTACCTCCATGCTCTTATTAATAGAAAATCCTACAGATGAAAGGGTTTATGGAATAATCTGTGTGCCACTTGCGTGCTTGCATGCATAGGTGGAGAATAATAATTATCTCAGGATTCTTAGCCTCCCTAAAAATAGATCACCTTCTATATATTTATATAGAATAAGTTCTCCAAAGGAAACCTTCTATTGATACCCTCCCCATATAAAAGGTTTGCCTGGCCCCCTGCTTGTATGAAGGCATCTGTTTCCTGCTACTCATGCAACCATTTCTGTTTCCTTTCTGGCAAATAACAGCAGTACTGTCTTGATTTATGGCATGGATTCTAGATATGATCACAATATAAGAACCAATATCCCTCAAAAATGAGAATGATTTTGTCTTTATCAAATTTAACAATGAGTGTGGTCTCCCGTGGTTTTGGGCTGTGCTGCATAAATCAAAAAAATGAGTAAAATGAAATGTATATCATTGTAGAAAGGGGCAATGATTTGATAACAGTAATGTATTAAGGTTCAGCTGAAAACCAAAATAGAGGTCAGGTCTAACAACAAAACACTAAATTAGGTCACCAGGCTGTTCCTTCTAAAATCAGTCCCCAGGCCTGGACAGGAAATGTTTGCTGCACACTCGCCCCTTACAACACTGTATGCATACGTATGAGTTATATAACACAAGGGTGGAATCTATAAACAGGAAAGTGTGGGAGCTGGGCTGCATAGATATGTTTAATCTTTGTAAAGACCCCTTAGGACTGTTTTGCAATTATCACCGATGTAGTTTAGCATAAACAAGCTGAAGTGGGAAAATTCACAAAAGTAAAATGTTTGTTTACCATGTTGGACTGGGTGCCAGGGGCCCACCAGAAAACCATAGTTAGACCATAGGACTGATTTCACATTATTTTCTCTCGTCTCACTCACTCCTTATCCTGCTAGTCTCTTCTCTTTTTCATGCTTCTCTACGCTATCATCTAGCCTTTTCTCCATTACTCCTCTTTATTCTCATAGAGAAAAATGAAATGACCAAGATATAGGCATAAAAGGCAAAATGGATGGATGATAGGTTTGCCACTTTGTTGTCAATTTGTTATAATTAGTTTATCTACCCGTCCCACCTGTGATCCACCTGAATCCAGGGCTCAATTGGGACCATTTTGGCGGGGCCCCCTACGCAAGATGTTGCCAACTGGCACAGGGTTACAGGGCTGGGTGGGCAAATAGTCCCTGTCTCTCACTCTGTGACAGATGTAGTCCCTGCCTTTTCACTTCTCTTTCTATTTTTACTTCATACCACTTTAGTGAATAACCAAATTAGGTGTAGGGGGTATAAAATGGGCACTCTATTGGTACCTGTTACTAAACATACACACACATCTGCACCCCACACCAGGTCATGACTGGGATTCAAAATAGGCCCTGGCATGGCATCTTACAGCAGCCCCTCTGGTATTTGCCAGTATAAACAGATTGCCAGTCTGGGCCTGACCCATAATCTTTTTTTTGGTCTTTACTTGTCTTTTATGGTTGCTTACAATGCTAGCTCCTTCTCCATTCATAGTCTAGTCACCTTACTGTATAAAAGCCACACGATGCAGGGACATTGCAGTTATGGTCACTCTCTACAATATCAGCCTTCTGTATTCATGGTATAATCAGAATTTCCTTACTCTCAGTAAGGGAACATTTTCTCTAAGGATCATTACATATCGCTAGGGCCCATAACACCTCATTTGAGCCAGTTCCTCATTTCAGGGCAAAGTGAAAAGGGAACCATCCAGTCGAGTGCAAAACCAAATGATGCAGTTAGAAAGGTTGCCTTGGAAACGTGTGAAATGTGGAAAGCAAAAATCAGTTTATACTGAGATTAACAAACAAACAGCCAAACACAATGATAGCACTTAAGGAATTTTTATACATACAGCGAGTGAGAACGTATTCTGCACTGTCTGCCTTGTGCGTGTATCCCACCTCCCACTAAACACTTAAATGAAAATCATCAACATTGCAAAGCTGCCCTGTGCCAGTACTTCTGCAGGGGGATACCCATGGGACTGATGGGGGGCAGGCTTAGGTTTTTACGGTTTTCCAAGGAAACATAGTTTACATAGCTAAGACTGTCTGCTGGCCAAATGTCCTGATGAAGAAGACTCAGCAAAGCCAGTCTCATTTCAATGATGAGTCTATAGCGCTCATTTATCTCAACAAGTGCAGTGAGCAAAGTGCAATTTTGAGAGCAATCGCTAAGTTTTTTTTCTCACAATGCAGAATTGGGGGGCATGGAATATGGCACAATTATGCCCAATTATGCCCATTTTGCCCACACATGAATTATGGACTCTGGATGTATATTGATGCGTTTGTTGAACACTGTATAAGGGTTATGAAGGTTGTACACCATGGACATTAATGTGTTAATAGCGCTGTGATTTGTGTCTAAAAGCTTATTATATTGCACACGAAGGTGACTAAAGAGTTAAGTATGCTTTGAATTGATTGGCTACCAAAGGAAGGGGGTGGGTATGACTGTGTTGAAATCTAACTTACTGCTTTGTTATGTTCACTTGATAAAGGGCACGAAAGGGGCCCGAAACAAGTCGTGTATGGCATAAAAATAAAAGCACTTTTTTCGCAGAAATTTAGCATTTTGTCTCGTGCTCCCCCCTATATATATTTTTCGATTGGACATTGGCTGAGAGTACGGCTCTATTGCTGGGGGTTTGATGCATGAAGTCTGGAAGGCTGAGCGCAGAGGACCTATCTATTCAAACATTCACAGGAATTTGTTGCTCTCGTTGTCCTGAACAAGGGATAGCCAATGTAGATTATAGGTGGTGCCGTGGAACGCCTGTGCATCAGAAAATGTGTTAAAAAAAAAAAAAAAAAAAGGACCATCTTCTTCATGAAGTTTTGGATGTTATTTTACTGACCATAAACTCTGTGCCAATGAGTCAATAAAAGGGATTTGTTAGTTGAGATGTTAACATGTTTGTGGGGCTTTATTCCACTTTAAACATACACACTTTTTTAAAATTTCTATAGCCATCTTTCAAGTAGGAGAGGTGGATAAAGGTAACACTATTGTTTGTACAATGCTTTTGAAATTGTTGTTAAGTAGCCACTGTATTGTGTCTCACAGAGTGCTATTAGCTTAAGGCTGGCCTTGGGTAAACCTGCGGGTATCGGCCTGGCCTGCACATCACTATATAAATAGTTAAAAACTTGGGCCTTGGGTTAAAAACGACATTATATGTTTTGTATAAGAAGATACAAAATAATAAAACATGCATGGTATAAGTTAAAAATAAATATTAAAAGCATATCTACAATACATGTAAGGAAACACTGCTGATACTAATAGTGAGACAATAGTAAGACTATTACGTTTATAAGTTCAGTAAGTCTCTCTCTCTGGTGGGGTTTGAGCAATCTGTCTCCCCCTTGGAGATTGTGACTAATGTGTTCTGACACCATAAATGTTGGCGGGGTCAGACTGATGTAATTCAGCGAAATGATGTGATACACCAGGGACTGACTTTTTTCTTGCATCCTATAAAAAGTAGATCACAAACCAATAAATAAAGAGCATATGTTGTTTTACAATTTTAAATGTCTGCGTCAATGCTTGGGTGTTCCAAAATTCTCATATTTAGAAGCAGGCATGGACTGGGATTTAAAACAGGCCTGGCATTTTAAGTACACAGAGGCCCAATAAATAGTGACTGTCTGTGGCATCTTATAGCAGCCCCCTGGCATTAGTCAGAACCTGAGGTAAGACTTGTGGCCTGCTAGTCCTACCCTAACTGATCCCCAGTCACAAACCCATCCTTGCCAGTTAAGAAGGAGGCAGAATTAGCCATCCCAATGCAAGCACAATATTGTGTAATGGATAGTGACCTACAGCAGGGTAAACTTCTTAAATATGTGTCTGTGTGTTTGTATTTATATGGCACTACTGGTATAAGCAGTACATTTCTTACAATACCTTCATCTGAAAATGCAGGTCATGGAAATAGCAGAATAACTGCCTTCGCTCTCGTCTACTCCCACTCCTTCCTTCCTCCTTACTTCCTTTGCGCTCTGTGCCACTACTGCTACTGTGATATTTGGATCAAGAACAGCTCTAGTCCATGACCCTTAATGTAACACTTTCATTTTGCTAGTTAACTGTGGAATAGTGTGGAAGTGGAAATGTGGAATAAATGTGGAATAGTGTAAGAATAAATAACAAGGAGCATGGTACCAAGGGGCACTTTAACAATGGTTAAACCAAGCTGTTGCCTCTTTTACATCTGAAAACAATGCGGATATTTAATAAAATCATTTAATGTTGAACAACAGACTCTTTTTTAAAGATATACAGGTTCATTTATTAAGCTCCATCACAGCTGGAGTGATGCAAAGTTTGTCTCAGTTAATACAAGAATTGCCACCATTTATTAAAGGTACTTGCACATTTTGGTCCATGCAGCCTGCCTGTCTCTGCCAATAAATCCCATTGAGGCAGGGGCACTCACAGCAGAATACTCGTGCTAAAAATGATAACACATCAGCTACAATTCAGCCCTGTAGTGAGTTGCCAGCGTGTACACTGGATCTGGATATGGGGTTACCCATAAGCCTCGGTGACACCTGCAGTGAATCTCCATCAGGATCCCAAGAAGCCTTTCTTTACCCCAGCATCTCAAGCTCAGCGAGGATTAAAGCTGCCAGACTGCTTCCCTGCATCTGCTCTGCCCCACAGGATCTGTTTCCCTTTTACTGCCACCGGGAGTTTGGTGAGATTTTACAGTTACACACCCCGGGGTGCTACAATCTGGTGTTGCAACACATAACTCTGCTACCACTACCTTCATACAAGAAGTTAACTTGCGCAGACAAATAGTGTGCACACTCAAGTGACAGTGGACATTTCTTACACAAAGGGAAAAAGTGTCAAATATTATATGTGTTATGTTGAAACTGTTATTCACTGTTCTCAATTCATTGCATCTTGCATATGTATTACAATTTGTTTCATATCTATAAATTGTGTGGTTTATTCCATTACATTTGGTATATTAACCACTGCAGTTCCCAGGGAGTTGTTGCCCACTAGTACATGGCTTAGCCCAGCGTGAAGGCACATAAACTTTCCAAACCCAGCAAATCTCCCACTTAGCGGAGGCTTGGGATTTTTCCTGTTTGCGCCCCAGTGTGGCCCTGGATATCAGTGCCAAGAAAGGGTTACACTTATTTTTGCATTGGTGTCCCTCCAGTATGCATATGTTAAGTGATTCCCCTGAATAGGATAAATAATGCGTGACCCACAATATTACAAAGGAAGTCGTTTTTCGCACATTTTGACAGATAAGATCAGTGCCCATTTGAGCAGGACATACAGTGGCTTCAGTATGCTTACAAATAAGGCTCTCCTTTTACCTCAAGCTACAAAACATCCCTTTAGTTTCCTTTAGCAAGTAGAGGCATACAAGCCATATGCTGATTAAAATAGAAACTTATTACTAGACTTTTATTACTAGTCTGCTATCAAAGCACTGATGACTTCAAGTTGCTTATTTGACCTAAATCTGCTGTCTGTATCACTGGACGCTAGTTGGTGGGAATGAAGGCCCTTAAATTAATAATAAATGAAAACAGAGACAACTAGAAGTACAAATGTCTTGTAAAATCATTGCAGTTTTTGGCAAAAAGGAATAAACCACCCAAATCTATGGTTGTCACAGAATCAGCAGAATCAGCCGCGGGCTGTCCATCTCTGGGCTAAACAGACATATCTGCCATCCTTATTTATCTCTATCTTCACCTCCTATTAGCTTTACCACTGAAGATCCCGAAACTTATTCTAAGGACAAGACTGATGCATCCCATCAACCTGTAACAAGGTGACATATGTTTTGTTTAAATGTTCAATATAGTAATAAAGTTAGCAGAGGGATGGAATAAAAAGAACAGGAAGTAGAGAGGAGGTGGCCTTTGTGGCAGTGGAGAGACAGGAAGAGCAGCTTTTGGTAGGCACAGGTAGGCCTCAAGAGGAGCCTGGGGATCCAGGGAAAGGCATTGGTTGCTACCAGGGTATCCTGTGTAAGCTTTATCAGAAAGGTCTATGTAAATACAGCCATACACGCTCACAGAACTGGTGCTCAGGGTCCTCAGTGAAAAGAAACACCACGTTTCGTCCCTTTTATCCTGTATACATAATCTTCTGTGTCAGACTTTCTTCTCTCCAGAGGAATCACCAGTCTGCTCAGTTTGCTCCTCTTTCCCCCCCCCCCACCCCCTCTGCTGTGTAATCTGAGTTGAAATCTGTTCTGTGCTGCCCAGAAATGAAGTCAGACCAAACTAAAATGGCAGCTGCTATCTTAAACAGAGGGAGATTCTATGGCTATTTACTCAGGTGGGTAAAGTTTTCTACATAATAAATATAGAGTTCTAGGTGTCACTATTATGACTAATCTAGTGGCTATAAAATGCCAAAATGACATTCCTGCTCCTTTAAAGGAGATGTAAACACTAGTGCCATAATTGACTGAGTTTTTGCTAGATTACAAGTTCCATCCTGCTCCAGCGTATTATCATAGGGTTACAAAATGCAGTACCCATCCTCTCATATGCCCTACCTATGACTTTCCCTACCCCTCCAAGCCACTCAAAATAGTTACAACTATTTCACAAAATGCCCGTATTTTCACCAAGTGTCTCTATGCCAGCTTTCTACCACACTCTGGACTTTGTGTTTTTCCACTATATTTTACAGAAACTGCACTAACTAAAGTCTCTAGTGAGCTTCTGTTGACCAAGTTCAAAAGACATTTCTCCATTCTAATCCTTGTTGAAGTTCCCGCTGTTTGCAATACAATTGTTTGTCAGTGTTTCTGTGACCCACTGCTATTTTTGCCATGCAAGGCACAGCCCTCTGCTGGTTTGTGCCATACCTCCTTAGCCATTGCTTTCATATTTTTTTAATCTCTTATTTTAATGTTCCTAAAGGAACAAAGAACTGAGTCCTTACAACTGAGCTAATATCTTTATTAACTCCTTATCTTAGCACAGCCATTCACAGATTTGGTTCCCAGCATAAGCGGATTTTCAATAAGGCTAGGGGAGGCTTCGCCTCTCTAAACCTGCTTGGCACCTTAAAATAAAATTAAAAAAACTTTATTTCTTTACTGCTCTGGAACCTTTAATATCAGAAAATCATCTTGCAATCTCCAGTTCTGTTGTAATCAGCTATGCTCTTATTTGATCTTTCTTCTTGTGGCTTCTCCAATCAGACCATAGCTCTCTTGACAGACAGTAAAATTGACCAATCAAGGCACAGATATAGACAGTACTGGCGAGATATGCAGAAATGAAGATTCATATGAAGAATCTACAGGCTGTAAACTTTACCTAAGAACCTCAACTCTGAACTTTAGCTGCAGATTTTATCCCACTCCCACAGGTACTATACTGTATCCTCCCACTCCCACAGGTACTATACTGTATCATCCTCCCACTCCCACAGGTACTATACTGTATCATCCTCCCACTCCCACAGGTACTATACTGTATCATCCTCCCACTCCCACAGGTACTATACTGTATCATCCTCCCACTCCCACAGACACTATACTGTATCATCCTCCCACTCCCACAGGTACTATACTGTATCATCCTCCCACTCCCACAGGTACTATACTGTATCATCCTCCCACTCCCACAGGTACTATACTGTATCATCCTCCCACTCCCATAGGTACTATACTGTATCATCCTCCCACTCCCACAGGCACTATACTGTATCATCCTCCCACTCCCACAGGTACTATACTGTATCATCCTCCCACTCCCACAGGTACTATACTGTATCATCCTCCCACTCCCATAGGTACTATACTGTATCATCCTCCCACTCCCACAGGCACTATACTGTATCATCCTCCCACTCCCACAGGCACTATACTGTATCATCCTCCCACTCCCTCCGTGGGAAACACAAGAGGTAGTTGGGAGGTTAATTTTTTACACCAGCAGCGAATCCACTAAGTGTCACATTAGCTTTAGGTCAGTCTACTGTATGTATGGCCCATCTTTAGCCTCCCCAAACAAAAAAGTCAGCCTCTGCCTATGATCCCCAGGATCATCATTACTAGAAACTAGAATTTACTTCTCATTCCTTGATCTGTCTTTACTTGTCATATCTCAAATGTAACCTAGTCAAAACACAACCAAAACTAAAATATACAATACTCCCTATTTTTTAATCACTGTAAACTATACCATCATTAACTAAAATGATTAGGTACCCTGCCTCTGAGCCATATTTGATACTACATTCTCTATCACTCCATACATCAGACCTTTGCCCCTTTCTAGCAAAGTATACCAGCCAAATACTAATACACTCACTAGTTTGATTACCCCTATCAGTCTCCAGTTCGCCTTTCTATTTCTCTCCTATTCCCTCTCCAGTCAATTTAAAATTCACTTAAAGACTTCCCTTATGCCCACCCAATTACAGGGAATCAGGCCACTTGGTTCATAGTTTTTTTTAGATAAGATAAATTATGTATGTTCAAATCTTAAAACCATATTAAAGCTATTCCTGGTTATCATAAAAAAAGACTCCCCTTGCTCTCTCCTGTTGATCCAGCTGCAGGCCATTGCCCAATTAAGGGACTGTTTAAGCCTATTTCTCCTATACCTATACCTTGAGTACCCATGAGTCCGTTCCTGCCCTGCCCTTGTTCCCTCACATTAGGGCTCGCTGTTTTTAACCCCTAGCCTGTTATTTACATTTCCACCTGTCTGGTGCCTGCTCTTTCCTTCAGTTTGTCCCACACATTTTATTTGCCTAGACCAGGGATCCCCAACCTTTTTTACCCGTGAGCCACATTTAAGTGTAAAAAGACTTGGGGAGCAACACGAGCATGAAACATGTACCTGGGGGTGCCAAATAAGGACTGTTATTGGCTATTTGGCAGCCCCTATATGGACTATTAGCATATAGGAGACTCTGGCAGTACACCTGGTTTTTATGCCTCCAAAACTTGCCACCAAGCCAAGAATTCAAAAATAAGCACTTTATTTGAGGCCACTGGGAGCAAAATCCAAAGGGTTGGGGAGCAACATGTTGCTCACGAGCCACTGGTTGGGGACCACTGGCCTAGACCATTTGCTATTCTCAGTCTTGTACAGCCTGCTCCTTGTACATATTTCTAAAAGAAACAACGACCCTGCTAGTTGTAGAGACAGGAAGAAAAGCAGTGCACAGGAAATGAGTGGCTCACCATGCTTGCTAGGCAGATAAGGAACGAGGGAGGGGATGTTTGATTCAGAAACTGAAAGAGAGACACAAGCAGCATCCAAGAGCAGCCATCTCCATCTACATGAAATGTCATGTCTGGTATATTCTATGGAAACATGAGAAAAATGGGATCTTCTCTGTTCATCATCACCTTCTTACTGCTTAACTGCTGCAGTCAGGCCAACTCCATAACAGGTACCCAACTAGACTAACATGCTCTCTGCTGCTTGCCTTATGGATGTCTGCTGCCTGCCATCTTTGGTGCTTTCCATTTTTGTTTAGGGGCATTTTTGATTTTTAAGGGTGAACTCATTAAGGGACATTACTGGACTGTGTATAGTCTAGCTTATAATATAACCTTGTGTTGTACTGAGAATTTAATGTTAAGATATTATCACTGCAATTCTGCAATTTTAACTCTGTCTGTGGATGAAGTTTCTAATTTCATCTGCTTCTGTATCTTGTTTGCCAATTTGGGACAGCTTTGGGGGGTAGAGCGTACACAAGTACCCTGGACACAGTTATACTGTAAAATATACTGTGTTACTCAAAGTTATCGGTTCTACCGTGGCTGTAGTTTCTGAGCTGTGGGGGTATATTTATACTAGAACAGTATTTCCTTTAGAGCACCTGATTGTTTCAAATGCTAAAGCTGGTGTTGAAAAGAGTGTGACATGAGAGATAAAGTGACATAGAAGTGCATTACTATCATTTTATTCCCATTTGTGTGTAATAGAGATCCCCAGTGGCCCAATGGATGGCGAGTTCTGATCAGGATTTCTCATCACATTTCTATATAGATATCATTTGTTTTGACGTGATGCCAGGGCAGCTTTGTTGCCAACTTGTCATTAGAACCATTATGCTATAATATTTCAGTTTTTATTTGTCTAATGGAACATTGTGTAATGATATTCCTAGTGTTGGGCCATTGCTAGCTGCTAAAAATGTTTCTGAAATTGGAGGTTCTGCTTTGCTTTTAAATATCCACTGTTTATTTTTATTAACCCATAATTCTCTAGTATTTCCTAGAGCTATTCTCTTGTGTTAATCATGCAATAAAATCCCTCCAGAAACGACTGAGTTGGGACAGGACCTAAGGGGTAATTTACAATGACCCTGAATGCAAAATTGCCCACTTAGTTCTTATTCTTAAAGTAATGGAAACCTTGGCGACAGGGTTGGACTGGGCCAGCAGGACACTGGGAAAAAACTCGATGGGCTCTGCCAACCTAGACTCGATTCCTTTCAGGCAACTTAGGCCCTCACCCCATAAGAATGTATCAGGGCATCCAATCCATCGTGCGTGCGACTGGGGGTGGAGGAGTTGCGTATGTACCCTAAAAGGACCACAAATGGGCCTGGGACACCCTAGTCCAACACTGCTTGGTCATCCTGTGACTGCAGCTCTTGGTGGGTTTAAACCCTGGCACAAGGTGCAGACCATAGTACTGGCAGTCATAAGGCAGCCATATCCTTACCACCTGCCAGCTGGGTAGGGGACAAGTGTTTTCCCCACCTGTTCATCATGAATAGAGCCCTATTATAAAGCAGACAGCACTGTATTCATGCTGAGAGCACAAGTCCTTGCCCTACAGGGTACTCACCTACAGGGCAGGGTGCAGAGTGTGGAAGCCATATTGGCTTGTGCCTGTTTTTTATTTGCACCCTACAGTGTGAGAGATAAATGGCCCCTCACTGGGGCATAACCATTGTTGAAGGAGAAAATAGCATAAGAAATAGATACAACCAGATATGTATGATACAGAGAGAAAGAAACATCCGTGGTTTTTGAGAACGACTGCTGAATCTGTTTATATAAATCATGACGGAATTCAGTGTGTAAAACATTTCGGCTAAATGTTTACTTTCATTCAATGGAATGCTTATTGCCATTAAAGGGGTTGTTCACCTTTGAGTTAAGTTTTAGTATGATGTAGAGAGTGATAGTCTGAGACAATTTGCAATTGGTCTTCATTTTTTAGTTATTTCACTTTTTGTTCAGTAGCTCTCCAGTTTGGAGTTTCAGCAGTTATCTGGTTGCTCGGGTCCAAATTACCTTAGCTTAAATGAGAGGCTGGTATATGAATATGGTTTATGAATATGGTATATGAATATAAAAAGACATTTTAAAACATAAGACAAATAGTAAATCTGTAGCCTTATCAATAGAGTTAGATGAAGAAGTCTTGGTTTTATAGTTTAAAAACTATAAAAAAACAAATAATGAAGACCAGTTGTACTGTATGTATGTATATCTTTATTTATAAAGCGCTACTTATGTACGCAGTGCTATACAGTAGAATACATTAATACAAACGGGGTTATTAAGATAATAGATAAATACAAAGTAATACAATAAACACACCAATTGAAAAGTTGCTTAGAATAGGCCATTCTGTAACATATAAAAGTTGAATAAACAGTTAACTCTTTAAGACATAAGTATTGGGTCTTTTATCTGGAATGTGTGGGACCTGGGGTGCAAAATGTGAGAGAATGGTGTGTTTATATAGGATACTATGGCAAGTGTTGTTGTATTGCAGAGTTCTTAGGATAGCAGAATAACAGATTCCATAGCATTATATAGTAATAGATGTGAAGTTCTGTATTTTATTTCCAGGTGTAATTCTGAGCAAATGCCAAGTTGTTTAGAAGAAATAAATGCCAGTTGCTGATACGTTTTGGCCAAACTGATGTGTTTGTGCCGTTCACCAAAAGTAACAGCCTCACGTGGGGACTGAGCCGTGGCACACCATTACACACCATTACACACCATTACACACCATTACACAGGGTGCTAATAACTTGGTTTCTAGCGCTTCCATTATGTCATTTTTTTTAACCTTCATTTTGACTCTCTTAAATGAAATGTACAGGAAGTGAGCTGTTTCTAGCCTACACATTTTATTGTTTGTGTAGGTTCCTTTCTATGTAGAATGAAAGGGCTTCAGACACGCACGCCTTACACTGCTCAGGTGATAACTTACAGGCAAATTGTATGAGTGGGCACGGGATATATACAGTATGTGTGCAGGAATTAAAGCCTCTATGTTAGAATTTCTTAACTATCAAATGTGTAAGAATTAAACCATTAAGTAATGTTAAGTTGCAGCAGATCAACTAAATGTCTTCCTGGGGCTATTGGTGCTTAGACCTGCCTTATATTATTCAACCTGTATAATCAACTCAACCCCTGTACTATACTGTGCTGGGGGCTTGGGCACTCATGGAACATGCACTGAAATCCTTATTTATGTAGTACAGGTATAGGATCCATTATTCAGAATGCTCGGTACCAAGGGTATTCTGGTCTTGCGTAATTTGGATCTCCATACCCTAAGTCTACTAAAAAATCAATAAAATGTTAATTAAACCCAACAGGATTGTTTGGTATCCCAAAATGATTATTTATATCTTAGTTGGGATCTAGTACAAGGTACTGTTTTGCTAATTCAGCGAAAAAGGAAATCAGTTTTAAAATTCTGAATTATTTGATTAAAATGGAGTCTATGGGAGACGGGCTTTTCGCAATTTGGAGCTTTCTGGATAATGGGTTTCCAGATAAGGGATCCGGAAAAGGGAAATATGATTTGTAATAAAAAAAAAATGGGTGGGGGGGAGTCTTTTAAAGTACAGCTAACAGACCCCTTATCCAGAAACCCATTATCCAGAAAGTTCTGAATTACACAAAGGCCATCTCCCACAGACTCTATTTTAATCAAATAATTTACATTTTTAAAAAGGGTTTTGTTTTTCTCTGTAATAATAAAACAGTACCTTGTACTTGATCCCAACTAAGATATAATGAATCCTTTTTGGGAGCCAAAACAATCCTATTTGGTTTAATTACTGTTAAAATAGTTTTTCTAGTAGACTTAAGGTAGGAGAATTATGGAAAGACCCCTTATCCGGGAAACACCAGGTCCCAAGCATTCTGGATAATGGGTCTCATACCTGTACCAAAACAGTCTTGTTTATCTTCCAGAACCGAGTTCAATGAGATCAAGCCTGGAGTTACAATGGGTCTGTTAATACCATGCACATTCAGTATGTGCTGTAGGGCTCCAAAAAAACAGGCAGAGTTTTTACCAGGGGCATAAGAATAGGGGCAGTACATTCAGTGGCTGATGGGGTCCCATAAGAATCGGGGCAGGACATCCAGTGGCTGATGGGGCCCCCAGCAATATAGAATACTGAATAAGGTTCTGATTCCCATTTCCAGTATCTGTTCATGAAGCAATTTATCATATTTGCTAAATGCCCAAGAAAAAAACTGACCTCTGACTCTGTATAAACCCTTGGAATGGCAGCTGGTCACATTCACATGTGGATTGGAGCTTGCCATGTAAACCCACAGCCTGCGTTTCACTTATTGGAGTCCAGCAACATAAATTGTACTTCACTGGCGCTCAGCTCCCTCTTAAAGAAGTAGTTCACCTTTAAGCTAACTTTTCGTTTGTTATAGAATGGCCAATTCTTAGCAATTTTTCAATTGGTCATTTTTTATTTGATATAGTTTTTGAGTTATTCGCCATCTTCATCTGCCTCTTTCCTGCTTTTAAATGGGGGTCACTGACCCCGGCAGTCAAAAACTATTGCTCTGTGAGGCTCCAATTTAGTTGTTATTTTTACTTTTTATTCAGCAACTTTCAGGGCTCTTCTATTCGTCTTCCAGACTCTCAGTCACACCACTGCATGGTTGCTAGGGTTATTTGGATCCTAGCAACCAGATAGCTGCTGAAATTCCAAACTGAACAAAAAGTTAAATAATTTAGAAACCAAATTGGCATATACATATCAGCAAACATCATCCTTTTGCCCAGAGCCATCATTTTGTGATGTTCAGTGTGTCCCTTACTGATCAGCTGACAGGGAATAATGTAAAAATAGTAAAATGACACAGCCATGACCTTTCATGGCTGATTTACCCTAGCATGTGTGCCCTCTGGTACAGTACCTTCACTTTATCACTTCAAATAGCTGTGTTTCTATAGTGGATTATCCAATGTCCATCCTACTAGACAAGTACATTACATAAAGGCTTTATTTATAGGAAACCTGCAATCTTTATGGTCTCCTTTCCATAACCATAATTTTTTATTTTCGAGTCTTTACATAGTTTTGTAATACTATGTCTACTTAGTATCTAACTGCTCAGAAGACCCCTAGTATTCATAGTTATGATGGTTGATCATTAAACATGGGGCAGATAGGATGCTGTAAATAGCAAACTTTCCATACGTTAGCAATGCTACACATATTGGGTATCAAACTGTTAAAAATACCCCCGGCATTCCCTTTTACACAAGCTTTGAAGCTTTTAAAACAAGTAGAACAAACCATTTGAATTTTTTTAAAATGTGTACTTTTTAAAAATATCTATTTTACCAGGGTTATCTTATTACTAGGGATACTATTGGCCTAAGTAGAATATGCCTATTTCTGGTGCCCTGCTTTGAAAATTCAGTATTCTACTCACTGTGGGGTGTTGTTCTGTACAAGTGCTAGGGTCGGGAGACACGGGGCTTTCCAAATCAGTAGTATTTTTGTGCATATATAAAAGTATAGTAATGGCATTTAGGAAATATATGATTTGTTATAGTTTTGGTTATTCACTGACATACAGGTATAGAACCTGTTATCCAGAATGCTCGGGACCTGGGGTTTTCTGGATAAGGGGCTTTCTGTAATTTGGATCTCCATACTTTGTCTGCTAAAAAAATAATTGAAACATTAAATAAACCCAACAGAATTGTTTTGCCTCTAATAAGGATTAATTCTATCTTAGTTGGGGTCAGTACAAGGTACTGTTTAATCATTTTACAGAAAAAAAGGAAATCATTTAAATAAATTTTAATTAGTTGATTAAAATGGAGTCTATGGGATTAGTTGCTATAGGTTACAAGATCTGGGGCAAACTTTTGACTTGTTAAAAATCACTAAAAAAAGAACTCTTTGTTCTGTGACGCATTGCTCTGTTACAGTTAAGGTTCCCATACACATTGAGATCCACTCATCTGGCGGGGTCAGCAAACGAGTGGATTTTCTCCCTATATGCCCTCCTAAGGTGGGCGATATCAGGCTAATTCAATCATTTGGCCCTAGGGCTTGCCTGATACACACCTGGCCAGATATTGATCAGAGAGGCCCATCAGAGGGCCCCATACATGGGCAGATACTCTGCCAAATTGGTCTA
Source organism: Xenopus tropicalis (assembly GCF_000004195.4). Lineage (NCBI taxonomy): Eukaryota > Metazoa > Chordata > Amphibia > Anura > Pipidae > Xenopus > Xenopus tropicalis. The sequence continues at coordinate 44,563,507 of NC_030684.2, read as the reverse complement.
AAGGACTTGAATCAGCAGCTTAAATCTGCCTGTGTATGGCCACCTTTATAATGTTACTTATTAGGGGATACAAGTTCATCATGTCTGTGACTAATTAAAAACAAGTGCTTATCTTGCTGACATTTAGTGAATTGGTAAATTTTCCACTCCTGACTAATACCTTGATTTCATTTGAGCTGATAAACATTGCTGACAATCTGTTTAAACCAAGATGACGAATCTGCACAGTGATCAACCCAACCTCATCCTTGGAGCTTAATGGAAATTTATCTGTGGTTTTTCAGTGAAACTGACCATATTCCTTTATTTTGTTGCCACAGTTATTGATAAGTAAATAGTCACGTCGGTGGTTTATTGTACCTCTAGGTTACTGGGCCCCTTGCGAAATCTTTTTTTGGGGTTCATTAAAACTCTCGGAAGATAAGCTGTTTCAGAGAAACAAAAACTAGGTGCCATAGCAATTACATTTACAAATTGAACTCAGTTCAATGAAAAAAATCTTCTGTTTTTCTTGAAATGACCCTGGTTAGCCAACGGTTGATCACATGTATGGTTAAGTCAGGGGTCGGGAACCTTTTTGGCTGAGAGAGCCATAAGCACCACGTATCTTAAAATGTAATTCTGTGAGAGCCATACAATATGTTTGCCCGCGGATTCTGCGGGGCAAGGTAGGGTGGGTGCCAAGGATGCCGGATGCGGATGCGATGCGGAGGAGGGCGTGGCCTGTGCTCAGCGGATAGAAGACGTGTTCTAAGGCTTAGAACACATCTTCTATCCGCCGAGCGCTGGCCACACCCCCGTTATTTTTTTATTAAAGATTTGGCAGCAAGTCAGATGCAGCCATCAAAAGAGCCACATCTGGCTCGCGAGCCATAGGTTCCCTACCCCTGGTTTAAGTCAATGATCCCCAAGCAGTGGCTCAGGGGCAACATGTTGCTTACCACCCCCTGTGATGTTGCTCCCTGTGGTCTCAAAGAAGGTGCTTATTCTTGAATTTCTGGCTTGGAGCTTGTAACTACTATTGAGTGAGCCTAGGTGCAAGATGTGCACCCAAGCCCCCACAGCCCCCCTCCCCTCCGGAAGTGTGCCCATCTATAGATTCGCCTGCAATGAGACTGCTAGTCCACAGTGGGCTACCAAATAACCCATCACAGTCTTTACTGGTCACAGAACCTTGTGTGGAGTCTTCCTCTGGATCAGCGAGGATCCAGATATATATATATATAAAATATTTATTTATTTACTACATGATCACTGATAGGCACCTGTTCAAACTTCTGATCACAAATTCTCTATCTGACATTGTGTTCCAGTGCAATCAAGGAGCCATATGCCTGATGCAATTACACCCGATCCATCAAAATTTGCACAGTTGCTCTTGCACTTTGACATGATTCGCACACAAATGTGGCTGTTTTGGAAACCCTGGTAAATGAGCCCTTTTGTGTCTCCGTTTGACAGGACCCATTTATTTTTTGTTCGCACAATAACTCCATGTATGTTGGCTGTGAGTTTGGCGCCCGCAGCCTGGTAACAAACTCTATAACTGACTTTGGTTTTGTGTATTTTGTTGCAGTAGAAATTGCAGGTTCAGTTGTATCCTTTGTTAACTTTAGATTGTGAGCAAGTTCTTATTGCTTAGGCATTTTTATTATTTCCTTTAGCAATGTGTGATAACAACACAGGATATTTATGTAACCCCATTTGAACTTGATGGTGAGTGCAGCCTAAAAAAACCCACAAGCAAGAGTCTGTATCGCTGTTAGGCCAGCTGTACATTTGTGCAGTCACTAGCAGCAGCAGCAGCATAACTAGGGGCTATTGGGACCCATGGCCAATCATTGCAGTACCAGAAATCCAAATAGGGAACAGAAGGGATGTGGATTGTGGACCAAGATGGTATCCATCAACTTTGCTGAACATCTCTGTGATTCTATCACTACAGAACCATATTACATTTGGTTGTTGCCAATGAAGTGGTACAGGAGGGGAGCTGGGCAGTAGTGTAATGGCACTGCATTAGAAAAACTGGCAGAGAAGCTTTAAGTTCCCTTTTAAAACATACTGTATTTTTTTTATAATATGCATAACATGTAATAAATGTTAACTGCAGGTCAGGCTGCAATCAGAAACCCACATTCCCCACTGGGGACACATATGAGGCCCTGTATCATACTGTACTTTATTAAAAATTGCATTTAGGGTCCCAGCAACAATTGTGCCCCTACAAGTTTCCAGGTACCGCTGGCACCTGCTGAAGGCTGCCCTGACTATATACCATTAAGAATTGGTGTGGAATTTCCTCAGCAGACTATACACATTTAACCCCTTGGAGGCCACAGGTGTACTTGGGAAAGGAGACTCACTGGGCAGCTAAGGAATGTTCACTCCACTGAGACCCCAGAACCCCTCACTGTCCTATTTGTCAGAATTTTAGTTTGTAAGCTGCTTGTGAGCAGAGTCCTCTAATCCCATATTTATTCCTTAACCCTTGTTTGTTGACCTCGGTGTGTTATAGCACTGCATAACTTGTTGGCTCTGTATACATAAATGGTGAGGAAGAGGAGGACTATCTCAAACTCAAAAGACAAAAAGGAGAAGAGGTTCAAAAAAAATTGTCTGTGAACTTTATATAAAATACTTGTGAAAAAAAGCTTTAGCTTCTAGTTGTTGCTCTGTGCTGCAACCACATACAATTGTAGAAATCCAAAAAACATTTATTGTGAGTAGTGGTAACACAACATGTTTCGGGTCAATACCCTTTATCAAGTGAGAGAAGAGGGTAGTGTTTGGGGCAGGATATGGGTGTATCTGCAAGTGGCAGGGCTTTACCTTGGGTAGGTGAGGGCTTAACAAAAAAATAGGGTTGATTCACTAAAGTGCGATAATGCATATCGTATGCTTTTTTGCGTTAAAAGTGACGTGAAAAAAACGCGTGATTCGCTAAAGTATTAACGCATGCGTTAAGTCACATATCACATGTGTTAAATTTTGCGCTACCGCATGCGTTAATTTTAACGCATGCGTTAATTTGCGCCCCCAAATAATACTAACGCATGATTCACAAACACTTAGACGCGGTAAATATCGCATTAGTCTGTGTGAAAATTAACACCTACTTGAGGCAGGAGGTAATTATAGAAAAGTACAGTTCATGAGCTTTTGGCAACACAATATGGACTTTGCAGTGGGATTTATTCAAGTCTGTGTTGGCCCTAGAGTGATGCAGCCGCCAGTTTGCAGGGAAATGGGCATTTTCAGAACAGTAGTTTTACGAAAGTAATGCCCTGTATGGCTAATATGGCGTGCGTTTTTTCACACGTGACAACTATTTGTGCACGATGCGTTGATTAGCGCGCATTCCGTCAAATACCGCACGAAAATAGTCTTTGCGACTTAAATAACGCACACAGCATCGCTTCTAAATTAACGCAAATATACTTTTAGTGAATCGTGCGTTAATAACAGTGGCAGGCCGAGCCGACAGAGCACCCTAGGCAACCCCCGGGGGGGGGGGGTGAGATGCGAACCGATAGTTCATTACCCCCGCCGCGTAATGACAAGCGGCGGGGGCAATGAAACCAGAGCACAGCACAGACTAGGGGTAGGCAGGAGAGGTACCTGTCTGGCGCCCCCCAATCGTTGCGCCCTAGGCAGCTGCCTCTTCTGCCTACCCCTAGTTCTGGCGCTGGTTAATAATAAAATAAAAGGCATTTATACACCAATGTAATGACCCGTGTTTGTGTTACAGTAAATTGTATCGTGACGCAGGAGAAATCCATGACATGCATGTGGAACAAAGAAGCACTGTCTCCTGAGAACTATTCCCTTTACTACTGGTGAGCAATACATGGAGTGGGCAATGATACGCACTGGTACACGACATTGGCATTGTTGTACAACATTTATCTCACTAAAGTGTGCTACCTCCATGTATTTCAGGTACACGTCGGATGGAAATACGACAGCTGCACCATGCACTCGCTACCTACAGGAGAATGGGATCAATATAGGCTGCTGGTTCAACTCATCTGCTGTCAGAACTTTTAAAGAATTCAATGTGAGACTGAACAGCAGCAGCAAACAGGAGCATGTACAACGTTTTCGGAACCTGCAAAATTTGGGTACATTCCATCATTTCCAGCAGCTACACATTTCTGCCAAAATGCATTCATAAAGAAACTTCCCAGTTACATTCCTGTAATGTTGAATAAAGGGGAGCTGTATGCTGGGTATGGTTAGTATTGCCTAGTGTATAATGTCACTCCTGAGATTTGTCAAACTCATGCAAAAGATTTTGGGCATCCCTTATCTAGGCCTACAATGAAATTATTCAATAACATTTGCCATTGGACTAATACATTGGGGATAATAAAGTGGGGATGACAATAGGTTTGGCATCTCCCAGTGTATTAAAGGGATAGATCACCTTTGAATGACTTTTAGTATGGTACAGCAATAGCAGTATTGGGGAGCTCAACCCTCTGTTAACTTACCCAAACGGGTATCAGGTGCAAATACTGGAAGAACCTCACCTTGCATGGGGGTCAATATCCAACAGCAAAAAAATCCAGTAGCCCACTGAAGATGCAAGCCGTGAAAAAATTGTATTTTATTTGCCCAAGTACATATAAACAAGCAAAGAGCAACGTTTCGGGACCCTCCGGACCCTTTCTCAAGCTTGAGTATGGTACAGACATTTGTACGGTTTCTTTTAGTATAGGAAATACTTAAATGTAAAGGTGTACCACCCGTTTAAATTGCAAAGTTTTTCTGTGGCCCGCTTCTGTTTAGAAAAAAAAACCTCCAGTATCTTTCTTACTATGCGCCACCATCTTGCCTATAATTCCCAGGGCTCCCTTGTGGTTTCTTCAGACTACAAATATGGTGGCTGGCCATAGTGACCACGCAGATGTTTAAATATCCGAAAGAATGTTAGGGATAAGAAAATAAATTGTCAGTTATAGGAACCTGCCCTCATGATCTACTTTCTGGTAGCTGGGGTCTCTGATGTTCTAGTTGCAGGATTAAGGTGGTTGGAAAGGAGTCATGGAACAATTTAGAATTATAAAATCTGATTAGCAATTGCAAGACTGCTTATATTTCTTTAATGTAATAGGAAGGAAGGGAGGAAGGAAGGAAGGAATTTTATAAACAATATTCTAGTTGTTGGATTGCTGCCCCTCTGGCTCTCAGTTGTGCCATGGGCTAGTGGTGCTAACACCAGAATTAGTACAGGAAGAGGAAGGGATGGGCAAGCTGAGGTCTCTGAGGAAGTGCGCTGTCACGAAACGCGTAAGACCTCAAGCTGTGTTTTTTAGATGTGCAAATAAAGGTTGATCGATTTTAATATCACCTGTTGCGGCTTTTTTATGCTGACCTGGAGTGCACTGCCAATGTGTGAACTTTTGTGATGGGCAAGCTGAGGTTATAGGGAAGTGGCAGTATAGGTGCTGACAGGCAAGGAATGAGATTGGTCGTTTGTGCTCTGGTGGATTTGAGGGGCCAGGTTCAGACTGGGATTCAAAATAGGCCCTGGCAAGTACAGTACACAGAGGCCCAAACAGCTTCTCTCAGGCCCAATAAATAGTGATTATATATGGCTGAGTTTACTTTTACGTGTAATTTATTTATTTAATTAACTTGTGTCCCCTGTATGTGATTGACAATCACTCAATGAAAGACTCCTCTAGAATGCCTCGAAACAGGGTGTACACCAAACTGCCTCGGCCACACAGGAATATAAATAGCACTCCCTTCCCATGTGATAACTAACATCCAGCAGCACGATTATGTGTTTCTATTGCAGTTAGGCTGGAGCCTCCTGTTAAGCTGCATGTAGAGAACAGAAGTGACTTGGAGCTTCTTCTGAGCTGGGAGCCATTGCTTGGCCAATTCAAGGACCACTGTCTCACTTACCAGGTGCAATATCGCAGCCTGGCCAGCAACTCATGGACGGTAATAAAGCTATACAATATTATATATAATATATATCACTGTCTCTGAGAGTATATGCTGGGGGCCTGTTTATTTTACCTGTTAATGAGTGTGTCTGAAATGGTTGTTAGAAAAAATGGAATATCAAAACATTTAGTAATGAATGACTTCAATTTTCATTGACCACTTTATTATATCTCCAACCACAATGGAAACTTCAATGGGTTTGTTGGGGTCCCGGCATACTAAATAGACCCAGAGATTGATGCCTTGATTGTGAAGTACTCCAATGGTGGCTATACGTGGGTTGATCCAAATGATGCTCTGGACAATCAGCCAGCAGGCTGAGCACATGTATGGCCACTCTTCTGTTGTTCCGATTAAGCCAGAACTGCTGAGGCTTGTCTTGACTTCCTTCAGAGCACATCATCCTTAATGTACCAGGGCCCTGGCTATCGACACATGGCCAGATGGTCAGGCATTATGGTTGAAATAATTTTGAGTCCTCTTTTTGCCAGTTCTTGAGAAATCAAATCCTTTAGTTCCCTTGTGGCATTTAGCAAAGGTGCAATCAAAACCCCTGCTATGGAAAACTTATTTGCTCTTAAATCCAGCATCCCCTAGCATTTAACTACTGCTATTTTTGCCTTAACTTTTCTCTGTTTTCTTCCCTAGCTTATGCAGACATGCCATCTTCTGCCTGTCTAATGCCAGCTTTCTCCTTTTTGCCCAGGTGAAGAATGTTACTATCAAACAGTTTTCCTTACCAAGCTATAGCCGTGACAAGCTCTACACATTTCACGTGAGAAGCAAATTGAACGAATTGTGTGCCTCCACTGTTTTGTGGAGCGAGTGGAGTGTAGGTGTTTCCTGGGGCAGAAATGACACAAGTAAGAGACAAAAATGTATTTATATATATTTGTATGAGAGTAAAGCTGGCCATACACATGCAGATTTTAGTCTTCTTCCAATGAACGTTTGGCTATCGATCGTACACTTAAATGCAACAATCTAAAACTAACATTCACACTGAAATTGTAGGATAAAAATAACAATCGTAGGATGTTCTGAACATGAAATAGTTGGAAGACACCAGCTGTACGAAAGTGACTTCCATTGTAGGTCCCCCACGGATATTGTCAGATACACCATACATGCGCAGATTTTATCATTATCCTACCAAAATTTTCTAATCTGTCTAATCAACTAAACAACCAATCGCAATGGTACGAAAATTATATAATATACATGGTACGAAAATCTTGTGTATGGCTGGCTTAAAGGTCACAAGTCAGTGGAACAGGAGGCAGGGGTAAGAGCCCCTGTGTACAGCATACACTTTAAAACATATTTATATATATATAGGCAAATGCATACACGCATGCTAAACAACTTTTAATTTGAAAGTAGTAGTTTCACCATTATTAAAATTAAAATTCCACTTTTTCTATTGCAAAGGACCCAACCCAACTAATGCAGTCGCATGTAAAATCTTACACAAAAAACAAATCATATGGCGCAAGCACCCTAAAGACCCTACACCAAATCACATGAAAAGTAATGTGGTCTATGCTGTCCAGTGTAGTGAAGAGTGCTCAGACTTATACATTGGGGAGACAAAACAACCTCTCTGTAAGAGAATGGCCCAACATAGGAGGGCGATCTCCTCAGGGCAAGACTCAGCAGTCTATCTACACCTCAAAGAAAAAGGTCACTCTTTTGAGGACAGTAACGTGCATATTTTGGACCGAGAGGACAGATGGTTTGAAAGAGGTATGAAAGAGGCCATTCATGCCAGTCTGGAAAACCCATCCCTGAACAGAGAAGGGGGCCTGTGACACCACTTGTCATCAACATACAATGCCAGTTTACACTTCCAGTCAAGGATTAACACCTTCATCAATGAGAATCATGGTACCATTGTGACTGGATCATAACTTCTTACACCTGTCAGTTTCAGCTAACACCTAACTGAATATGTTCAATGGAACCATTGTGATTGGATGTCTGTGACTGTGCTACCCTCAAGGGTTTAAATGCTGGGTATACCCTACCAGTCATTTGAACTGAAGAAGCCACTCGGATGAGTGTTGAAAGGTTTTCACGAAAAAACTTAGAAAAGTCCAGTTGTTTTAGACGTAATTCTACTAGATACTGTATATCATGACCTGGATGAATGAGAATCTTCATAGAGACATTGCCTAGTATTTCCGGTAAAGTGCACTTACACATAAATATATGGTTCTTTCATTTTAATGTTTGGGATACAAAACACTGTGATAGTGTAATGGTAACTACTACTACCCCAAACTCAAATCCAGCGCTGGCCATTCCTACATTGCAACTCAGAATGATATGCACGGTAGGGGCGGGAAGGAAGGACGCCTACGTGCCTCGCCCATCTCACTCATTTTGAATCAAGCAGCTCCTAACACAGGCCACACAAGATTCAAAGAACTACAAGCACAGAAGGTTGTGGCTATTTCCGCACACCCAGACACAGTGTCCAAAGAACAAAAGAAATGGCCGATTGCATCCTTTTTCTGCACTTTGCACACTGGGTCTGGGCAAAGCTTAACGACTTATCTTGACTCTGGTGGGTTGCAGTCAGGGAAAAAACTGATTAATACTTAAAAATACAATTTTACAGAATGAAAGAATATATCATTTTAAGCAATTTCCCAGTTGACATCCATTACATGTAAATACATTTAAGTTACATTTAAATGTAATTGCTATTGAAAGCAGTACCTGTCTGTCTCTTGCAATTACTACACTACACTACTGGCTATGACTATTGAAACCATGTAGCCGAAGCCAGCTGATTACCAGATCGGTTACGATGCATGCAAACACTGCAGGAACTGGATCGTGACTAGAACCAGCTTCATTGTTTCAAGAGTCAGGACCAAGAGTGCAGAGAGGGACAGACAGATGTTGAAAATACATTTTTCTACTTTATAAATTTACAAATAACTTAAAACCACTGATCCTTTCTAATGCATATCGGGAGGTTATTATATTTACTCTTATTAGCCAACATTTTCTTCTTGGCTTCACACCCCTTTTCATTTAAAATCAATACATTTATTCATTACATCGTTAATTAAAACAGATTTATTAAACAGCCACAGTTTAGTGATTTTTTAAAAAAAAAATAATAATAATAACATGATAATAATGACAGTTACCCTTTAATGCCATTTTCTGTTGTTTTTTTATTTCTCTCCATTATTCAGCTCCCAGCAAAGAGACATCCTTTCCTTTCAAAACCATTGCTAGCGTTGGATTTCCCATTGTGTTTTTCTTCCTAGTGGTTCTGTTTATCCGCACAGAGCGGTAAGATTCCCTCGCTAGTATCTCATAGTGTTTTATCTCTACAGCAGGCATGGTGAAATGCTGCCCTCCTATATTTATATACAACCTGTATGATAACCTGTATGATAACCAGTTTAGATGCATGTTGACTTTCAATGTAGTCTGCAGCAATGTCAGCCATATTGAATGTAGCTTGCACACATGACCTACATTAAACAAATAAGGTTCCAACCATACTACCCAGTGTGCTGGATGTTGTAGTTGCACTACATCTGGAGGGACACAGGATTCCCACCCCTGCTGTGGAACATGAATTCTCTTCCTGCTCAAATCCTGATTCTATCTATTTTCTGTACTGCATGTTCCATCCTTTCTCCTGCTCACTGTTGCCTGATGTTTTTCAGTTTCGTTATGTCTAATTCTCTGCCCAACCCCTAATTCTCCTGCTGTCTCCCCTCAGGATCTGGGTGATTCTAGTGCCTCAGATTCCAAACCCCGAGAAGAATTTCCAGGATCTTTACAAAATATTCAACGGTGACTTCCAGGTGAGTTGAAGGCATCTATGGAAATAAACCCCCAATATACCCTAATGTACTTATCAGGACCTTTTGGCTCACGGACACAGAGGCACAAACCAATCAATTTTTAAAAGGCCCCATCATTCTTTGCAGATCTGCAGTTGATAGCAATGCTACCCAGCCTTTTCCTTCCCTCTGCATTATCGGCTCTCCCCTCCTTGTCATTGCCCTGCCCCTCCACTTCATCGCTTCACCTCCTCTGTGCCATCTGCCCACCTCTAAGGGCCATCGGCTGTTCCTGGCATTTGATGGCTGTCCTGCCAAACTGGGGATAATCGGGGGGATATTTGCGGACTGGTTTGTGAGGACAGCATGAAAGGATTTCCCAACACTGTACATGATAGCCAAATAAAAAAGGAAGATGGTAAAGTTGCTCACAAGAACAAATCAGAAGCCAGTAAATACTGCCTTATAATTGGTTGCTAGAGGTTTCAAGCATTGCTGCAATCTTTGCACTGCTTGTAACAACACAGATTATATGAGTTAAGGTGAGCATACATGTACCAACAAGATTTATCAAGTCTACCAAATTTTTGGCAATATATCAGTTGGACAGGCAGTCCCGAGTGCCCCATAGAAGGTAACAACTTGGTCTGGAGGGTCTAAGTAGGCAGATTGTATGTGTAAGCCTTACATGAGCCGAGTGTTTTAATGTGTTATACTGTATTCCCTCTCCCAGAATATAAGGGTATTGAAAATTAGCAAGGAGTACCCTGTCTGTCAGTTACCCACATAATAATTGTACATGCGTCCAGATAAAAAATATTTCTGCTATAGCTTGAAACCGTTCCATCTTATCCTGTGACCCCCTTCCCCCCAGGAATGGACTGGCGTTTCCAAAGATGTTGTGAAGAGTTTGAACCATACCTATACGGAGCCCTTATGCAGCGTCTGCGAGGACACAGAATGCACGGTGGCAGAGATCAAGAAGCCTCCACCCACCTGAAGCAACTGGGATTGGGGACTGGGGACTGGAGTTGAGGAAAACAATGTAATAGAGAATAGATTCGTTCTGAGGGGCCCAGTTCTATATGTGTGTGTATATATATATATACAAAGAAGTAATGGACTCACTTGTGGTGTTGTGAAGAAAATGTCTTTACTTTGTTAAGGGCAAAATAGTGCAGACATTGACGTGTTTTGATCCTCTAGGGACCGTTGTCAGGATGCGCATCTCTTGAGGATTGAAACTGCACTATTTTGCCTTTGATGAAGTAAAGGCTTTTTTCTTCGCAACACCATGAGTGCTCCTGTTACTACTTGTTCTGTATTTTGGGTAGCAGCCAGTGGCTCTATGCTTGGAAGGTCAATATATATATTATATATGTATGTATATTATATATGTGTGTATATATATGAATGTTGAATGTATTTTGGTTTTTTTTTCGAGCTTAAAAATCAGCTGAGTGCTTGTGTTTGTTACCAGGGATAAAATACAGGGGCCACGTCTCTAAATCAGCTGCTCTGTACCAAATCACAATTGAAGGAGATTCAAGTCATGAACACAGCCTATGGAAATCCTTGGCGGAGGCTGCAGGCATATATTTTTTTAATTGAAACAAATATATAGGCACCTGAGAGCTGCCCCCCAAAACCTGCTGCCCTTAGCACAGGCCCTCGGGTGCCTTAATATAAATACGGCCCTGATCTCACACATGGTTAATGTCACTTATTAATACTTATAGGTCTTTTTCCTTTGTTGCTTGAGCAGGAAGATGTTCATAAAGCTTTTAATGACAAAGCAACTCAACAATTCTGGGAATAAATCTCTTACTTTAATGGAGTTACTCTCTCTTACATTTTACCTGAAGATTTTATTGCAAGTATTGCACACACGGTATCACAGTGCCACTGTAGAATAAAGGGGATCTGTCCTTTGGTCGTTGTCTGTACATATTTTTACCACATGAATCTTATATGTAATTAAATGTATTTTAGCAAAAATGCAATTCTTATTTCATGAAATTTAGAATCTCTGAGTATTTGTTTTATGCATTGCACTACATATGGGTGTAAATTTAGCAGGCCCTAGAGCCAAACGATCGAATTAGCCCAATGTCACCCACTGTAAGGTGGCCATACACCATAAGATTTGCTTATTTGGTGAGGTTGCCAAAATAGTGAATATGTTTCCCGTTTTGGGGCTAACGCAATCGTTTGGCCCTAGAGCGATGGGGAGAGGAGCTGATGGAGTGAGGGCCACATCACTGAGCCAATGTGGTCCTTGATCCAACAGGAAAATCAAGTCTTTTGGACCAGCCAGATATCAGTTGGGAAGCCCGTCGAAGGGCCCCAAGCATGGGCAGATAAGCTGCCAAATTAGTCTTAAGGGTTCCCAATAACATGGTAAAGGGTTTCCTTGTCCTTTAAATCAGGCCATGTATGGCCACCTTTAAGTGGGCATATCAGGAGAAAGATCCACTCGTTTGCCAACCACCTTTAGGGGGCCTGCCAATTTGATCTTTGCCCAGGGCACACCAAGGCTTTAAAGCAGCCCTGTGTTGGAAGGGCACCCTAGGCAAGGCCAAGGAATGATGAGCTTCCTCCACCTCCCCCACCCCCTGCTTGTTACCATTGCAAAAATTGTCAGTACTAACTGAGCCAGGGCCAGGAACCTCACTTTCTCTCACTCCTGGCCCAGGCTACAGTGGGTGGGCCTGAACTAAGGGTAGGCAAACAGAAGTGGTACGTGTCTACCGTACTCGCCATTGTGCCCTAGGGACATGGCCCTTCTGCCTAGCCCTAGTTCTGCAACTGTGCAATTAGCAGCAAAACTAATGCGTTTACTGGGCAGCCAGGGCAGCATTTAAAAATCACATTCTGAAAAAAGGCAGAAGAGGAAAGCATATGATTCAATAAACATAGAAAATAAAAATGAAGAACGATGGAGACATAAAACATGTTAAAAGTTAATCTAAAAGTGGTTTTTCTTTTAAAGACAAACTGACATTATAACTACACATTCCCAATAATAATAATAATCTCGTCGGTGTGTTTTATCTGGCACAGAGACGCTTTAAACCACCACTGCCACCTCCTACAACCTCACTTGAAGCACTTGGCACATTTAATTCTATGGCACATACTATGCTGGGATGAAGGCAATAGCGGTTTCAGGCATTTCTCTGCCAGCTCAGTATACAGCCCATGTGCCATAGGCCTAAATGTTCTCACTGGCTCATTATCCGTAACAGGGAAAAGAAACTGAGATCTTCCAAGGACAAAAGGAAAAAGAGAAATAAGTCTGGACTCACTACACAGGGCAAGCCGCCAAGGAGGGGAGTTATTTGCCTATTTGGTGTTGCCATTCACTCAGCCATTCTATCACCCTGTCTCAGCCTAAAAAAACTCCCCATCAGCATTAGTGATAACTGAATGTTTTGCTGTAAAAGACAAATATAGAAAAGGTGCACAGGAGGCGTTATTAGCATCAATAGAGAGGCCTGTGTTATTATGACTCTAATTGTTCCATAGGAACTCCATTTATAGCTGGAGTGGGTGTTCGCTGTCAGCAGAAATTAGATGTGGCATTTTATTTCCTGTATAAGGTTAATGATTCTCCCCCCTGTACATGTTTGCGCGTATGATGGATATCTATAATGGGGAAATATCAGCTGCGGCACATACATTTATCTTGTTATGATTCAGTTCTTGAATGAATTCCAGGAACAGATATCTTGCTCTTGGTGAGATGAGTAACGCATTGCTCATTACTCACAGCCATTTGTCGTCTACCCTGTGACAGATCATCATCAGTGAATATTTGTGCCCCGTCCCACAAACCCACGTATAAGCTGATATGTTTTGGGGCACCAGTATTTCTCTAAAAACAGTAAAAAAAACTAGGGTTGTTTTACATTCTCCAATGCTAAGGTCTAGTAACTCACAGCAACAATCAGATGCTTCCTTAATGCTCTTGGCTGATT